>NC_136769.1:631738-1196738 GCF_947034865.1 Barbatula barbatula | reverse complement strand
TCCATCTACCTCTCTCTCTCTCACACACACACACACACCCCCCCACATTCACTCCATCTACCTCTCTCTCTCTCACACACACACACACACCCCCCCGCATTCACTCCATCTACCTCTCTCTCTCTCTCACACACACACACACCCCCCCGCATTCACTCCATCTACCTCTCTCTCTCTCACACACACACACACACCCCCCCACATTCACTCCATCTACCTCTCTCTCTCTCACACACACACACACACCCCCCCGCATTCACTCCATCTACCTCTCTCATACACAAATCTGTCACAGACACCATATCTTAGTCTCTTTCTACTCTTTACTCTCTCTTTCTCTCTCTCTCTCTCTCTCACACACACACACACACACACACACACTCACCCTCCATCTATCTCTCCAACTCACTCACTTTGAAAGACACACACACACGCTGTCATTCTCTTACTCACTCAGTCTCTCTCTCACTCACCACACCACATTTCACACACATTTGCCATTAAAATAATGATCTTAATAGTAATGTAACTATGCTTGCTTTGTTTTTTTTTGTTCACTTTTTCCTATCTGGACACTGAGCGATGTAACTTGTTCATTATCATTTCCTGTGAGACTTGATTTCTACATGGCAGTTCAATTAATATTGTCTTTTTAGACCATTGGTATTGACTGGTTTGAGTTATTTTATTGGTATAGGCAAGGGACATGGACTAAAATGCACCAGAATGCAGGAAATCACATCTATGAAATAAAAAAATTTCTGGGGGAGGATCCCCCCAGATGCCCACACACACACACAAACAGCCCCACCTAAAATATTTTTCACCTGCCGCCACTGGTCACAGGCCCTGTCAGGTGCAACCCTCAGACTTTTCAGACACTGAAATCTTCCCTTTAGTTGCCCAAAGGTCATTTCAATGCTTGTCCTGGCTAGAGCTGCATTGTAACGGGTTTGTGGTCCAGGGTTTGGCTCAGGGAAGGGCGTCATAAAATACTGCCTGCAGGCATAGCCCCTGTCTCCAAGCAGGATCCCGTCAACATCCCCTGTATAATGGAAAAATGCAGTTCTGTTAGGCTCAGCATAATACTGTGTATAATACTGTGACCTTGAAATGTTTGTTCCCTTACCACGTTCAAATAATGTGCATAAATGTGACTCTCTGAAAATTCTTGAGTCATGCACTGATCCTGGCCATTTTGCTTCCACATTGGTGACATGGAGCATAGAGTCACACACCATCGAAGAGATTTTAGTCAGTCAACTGCATACTTTTTGATTTCATTACTTTTTTCCATGAAATAATCTGGAATATTATAAATTGTAATAGTAATTTACCTGCACATTTACACTATGAACGCCCTTTCGCTTCACAAAATCCCCCTCATTATATTTATATTTTATAATTATAAAATTATATTTTGCCTGGGGGGGCCTTGATGGGGACATGTGTGCAGTCTATGGCACCAATCACGTTAGGGAACTGTTATTCATACTTATTGGCATGGTCATGATTGCATGTCATTAACAATTATAAATGTACTTGCAATAGCTAAAATATCCTGCGGTTTTAAGTGGCTTAGAAATACAACAAAAACCCCTAAAAACTGCTTGAGCGCCAGGTAAAGTTTGCGAATGCACACAGTCTGTGCTGTTGTTAAAGCCAGACTCCTCCGTGTTAAACACGTAATGTGTGGTTCCAACAAATTAATTATGTAAATAACACCCTTACGAGAAAAACGGTATCTCTCAACAATGACGCTATCGCGCTGCGCTAAATGATCCTGTCTATTCATTCGAAAAGCTCTGCGAATTATTATTGCACCTTCCGCAACAGGTTGCTGTCGTATAAATGGACAAGACATGGCTGCGACAGACTTAACCATCTCCTCCGCTTATAAAGCCGCAATCTAATCCTGTTTACATGAAGTTAGCCTGCTCCCGAGCAGGTTCAAGCTTACGGACCTGTTGCTATGACAGCAAGTCCAGGATGAGCGTCCAAGAACCGAACAATCCAAGATCATGCCAAATCGTCAACAATCAAATCCAGCTAACCGAGTTAGCGACGTACGAAGAACGGGCCCCAGGGGTCCTACCAGATCTATCGCAATGGTATGTTATGAATTTAACAAATCATTAGGCTATGTGAGTAACTTAGAGAAATTTGGGTCTGAAAGCCAATATTCTGACGCTCGCTCACGGCCCTACTAGAGCAAGCTCCTGATTGGTTAACGCTGCGCTAATTTTCGCCAAAATTCAGATTTTTCAACTCGCGAGAATCGCGCCGCAAGCAGATCATTGCATCTTTGCAGTAGGCTTGTTAGAGATGAGCAAAATCTCCGCAGAACCGATCACCGGTGAACACCGCGAGCTGCATGCCGGTTAGAAAAGTTTTTTTTTTATTTAGAACATGCAAAAAACATTACAGAAAAAACAGGCATGAGTAACATAACTCCAAAGATTATTATAGGAAAAAAAGAGAAAAGAAAAAAAAGAGACATTCACAAGACGCCAAATACAGATTCATAATATCTTACAATAGACATAGCTTTTGAGTTTTTAACAATTTTAAGAGACTTCATTAACAGAATGAGTTCGTTAGAGAAAACCTTGTGTAAAGGAGGAGATTTTGACAATCTACATTTATGAATAAAAAATTTGCCATTCAAGATGATAAAATTTACAAAGTTTTGAATATTTTTATCATCATTCTCAAAATATCAAATAATTTCTTTCACATTCAGTGATATCGTTAGATTAATTTTTACTGAAAAAGTAAAACAACAATCTTTCCAAAATGACTTTACACAATCAGCAAACAAATGATCTAAAGATTCCTCACAGTTGTTACAAAAGGAACATTCTTTCCCAATATCCATAAAATTAGAAAGCCACATATTAGTTGGAAACATTTTGTGTAAGATCTTCAGATGAATTTCTCTTACTTTATTAGAAATACAAAATTTGTAAGGGAGCAGCCATGCTTTTCTCCAATTAACATCTCTTAAAATGGAATTCCAGTAAAATTTCCCTCTTGGAGTAACTCTCTTTTGTTCGTTAAATACTTGTCTTATATCTTTGTTAGTACATTTTTTATCAAATATATATTTACCATTTATAAGGAGATCGTAATCTTTATTTTCAACTTTATAATAAGTCAGGTGGCTGCACATTAAATTAATAAGCCCAGAGGGAATAGCTTTAATTACTACCGAAAATTCTTAAAATTTTATAGGAAAATTGAATTTGGACAAAAAAGAATCATAAGAGTGAATTTTTAAAGCTGAATCAAATAAATCACTTAAATACATTAACCCGTGATCCAACCATTTCTCAAAAAATAAACTCTTGCCTTTCACTGCAATCAATTCGTTGTTCCATATTTTCATTTTGTGAGGAGAAAAGTTATGCACAAAGTACAATTTCCAGGCCAAGAGTGCTTGCTCATGGAATTTAGACAGTTTTATAGGTAATTTAGATGGTACAAAATTGCAAGTTAAAAGAAATTTAAGACCACCGACCCTCTTAAAAATATTATGTGGAATAAAAGACCAGATTGAATCAGTATCAATAACACACCTTTTGATCCAATTAATCTTAAAAGTATTGTTCTGTTTCTGCATAATCCAGCATTTCAAAACCTCCTTCAGATTTCTTTCCAACTAATAAAGTTTTTTTAAGATGGTGGTGCTTATTTTTCCAGCAAAAATCAACTAATAATCTATTAATTTATATATATTATAATCTATCAGTAGAATCTTGAACAGATAAAGACAGCGCAGGAAAATTAATCTGGATAAACCTTCTACTTTTGTTAATAAGATTCTGCCTAAAATAGATAAATCCCTTCTTAACCAATTGTTAAAAATCATTTTTGTTTTTTTAATCTTGTTATTAAAATTGAGATGCTGTCTAATTGTCACATTTTTAGATATATAAATTCCTAAATACTTAACATATTCTTTCACTGGAATGTTAAACATTGAATGTTCAGAAAAATCATGAACTGGAAGAATTTCACACTTTGTAATATTTAACTGGAGACCTGAGGCATCAGAAAAGGCTTGAACTAATTCGATTACATTCTTAATTTGAGTCTTATCTTTTAGAAATAACGTTGTATCATCAGCCAATTGTGATATTTTTATTTCTTTATTAAATAATGTTATACCATGTAAATTTGGATTTTTAACTATACTAATCGCTAATAGTTCCACAACAATTAAAAACAAAAATGGGGAAATTGGGCAACCCTGCCTCACTCCTCTGTTGATGGAGAATCTTCTAGAAGTATTGTTCTGTAATATAACGGAACTATTAATGCCTTTGTAAAACATTTTAACAGTCTGAGTGAATTTTTTCCCAAAACCAAATGCATGTAAACTTTGTAATAAAAATTGGTGTTCAATTGTGTCAAACGCCTTGTAAAAGTCAAGGAATAAAATGAGTGCATCTGAATTAACAAATTGTTTATAATCTAACAGGTCCAATATAAGCCTAATATTTGAACTAATATGACGCTTTGCCATAAAACCAGTTTGAGATTCTCCAATTATTTTATTTAAATCACTCTTTAATCTGGCAGCATAAACTAATCCTAAAATTTTATAATCAATATTTAATAATGTTAATGGTCTCCAATTGTCAATGATCAAGGGGTCTTTGTCTGGTTTTGGAATTAAATTGATAATACCTTGTTTCATTGTTGTACTCATTTCTTTCTGGTCTAAGCATTCTTTATACACACTGTTAAACCTCGCTGTAAATTACAGGGTAAATAACTTTAAAATAGTCAGTATTTAGCAGTAACATTGGGAAACAGTATTTAACTGAAACATGAGGTCCATTTCTGTAGCTCAGATAATATAATACAGTTACTAACTATATTAACACATTACAGAGAACAGCTGTAATATTCAGCTGTAAAATACTGCCTTTTTTACTAAACTGTCACCAATTGCAGAAAACAACGTTTAAGCATTAACACACACATATGTGCACTGACTGCTTAATTCTTTACGCAAAGGTGTTGCCCCTTTAAGGGCAGCCAGGTGTGTGTGATCATTGAGTTTATGTTCCTTTGCTTGTGCGGTGCTAATTATCTTAGTGACTGGATTATCATGGTTTGAAACTTAAAATGGAATCCCCAACAATGAGTGAGTAAACATTTCAAATATTTAGAAGGTTTTTTTTATTAAATATACTGCAAACGTAGATAAGTTAATCATTTCTTATTATGTGCGCTGTATCTTTTGATTCCATAAGCTACCTGTTAGCTAGCTTTTAGGATCTTACAACTTTCAGTAGCCTTTAGTGTTGAAAATAATTTTTTATCGCCCCACCGCTTGTTTCTTTATTTTTCCTGTTTATTTTTTATTGTGTAGTCACATTACCCACAATGTACAGATGTGAATTGTGAGAATCGCCTTTATGCTTACTAGGCCTTTTTTATACACATGTTAAAAAAACACCAACACAGTGAGACTTTTCAGTTTGAGTTTCAGTGCCCTTGTGTTTTTAAGAAAGTCTCCTCATTAAGGTCACACATGCACAGAAACCACAAGCAGTCACAAACACAGGACACACATAGGCATCCACAGGCTGTATTCCACTGTCAGCTTCCAGGGTGTGAATTTGTGGCTAGTAATTTTTCAGAGCTGTGCATACAACTGCGGATTCATATTAGAGATGGTAGAAAAGTGGGTTGCCCCGTTGAAGGTTGTTTGAAATATTTCAGAGTGAGAACATCTTTCGCCACTCATTTATCACGAAAGCATAAGCAGTCAGGTCCAAAGCAGCAGTTTGATCTCCTCAAACAGTGTGATACAGCATCAACAGACAGACAAGTTAATACTGCAGATCAGTCGCTTAATGTTGAGGTACAATCAACATCGTCACTTGAAAGAGATTTAGATACATTACACCAAGAGCCATTTTTACATAATCTGGCTGTTTTACTTGAAGATGCAGGCAAAAATGTTGTTGCCTGCCAGTACAATTCAGTCTATTATGGAGGAATCTCAAGCAGTACATGATGAAGGAATGCAGGCCATGCTAGGTAGACTTAAAGTAAAGCTGTCATCATTAGATATACCATCATGTGAGATTGACAAAATGATTGATGAATTACCTGCACAAGATCTGTTAACTTTGTACAACGAAGGCGAGTTAAGGTCTGACAAAACCAGAAAAAGCTACTTCAAAAAGAACTTCAACTTTGTTCCCCCAAAACCGATATATCTGGGAAGTGACTGTTAAGGTAAAGTTAAAATGGAAGAAAAAGAGGAAAATATATACTCGTCATTGTTAAATGAAAAAGATTTGAGATCAAAATGAGTGAAGCCTATTGGGTGTGAGCAATATCCAAAACGGGGGCGCCCGTTAGCAGTATCCAAAACTGCTAACGGGCGCCATCCGCTCAGGTAATGTCAGGAACACTAATGCGCACCCCTTCAATGTAGGCAAATCCTCCTCGAAAGCCGGCCTTCTTACCCTCTTCTCTTGCACGTTTCACCAGTGGCCATGCTTTTTTTCTTGCGGCTCGTTCTTCCGAAGACAGATCCTCTTTGATGTGTAGCCCGTTTTCCTTCAGATAGTGGTTGTTTTTGGCATCTCTCCACACTGTATCTCGATAAAGACGCATGGCGAACTGAATAATTATCACTCTGGGGCGACCATCACCTCTTCCCGGCCGACCCAGTCTATGAACCGAATCCACGACATCTGGAAGTTTGTGCGAGATCTTTGGGGACACTTTAGAGAGGATCTTGATAACAAGATCTCGTGTGGTAACGGTACTCTCCTTGTCCGGATTACTTTCCTTTACCCCGTAAATCCTGAGATCCCATCTTCTTTTGTAGTTCTGCGTCCCCAAACACACCTCCTTCAGTTGCTTATTTTCTTGTTGCAACACAGCAACTTCTCTTTATGGGACATGCTCTCACGTAACAGATCACTTACGGTGGTAGAAAGAGAGGTAATAGACGAAGCCGTACTTTCCAAGACCTTCTCCATGGACTCAACTCTCTGAAATGTGCCTTCACACTTCGATGTAAGTTCAGCGACAGCATTAATGAGTGAATCAATTTTCTCATCCATGTTCATCTTTAATTTACCCTTTTTTCCCGGTGGACTTTTACTCGGAGTGCATGGAAAAGATCTAGCAAATTCTTCTTCTGTGTCCATCTCGTCGACACTTTTGCATTTGTCAGTCGCCATGTCTGTATTAATCTGAGTTTTATCTCTGTTTCTTTTCTTACCCATATGGGCCTGACAAACCACACAGTAGAAGAGGAACAACTAAACTAATAATCAATCAAATTTATCGGGGTTTTCAGAAGTGGTTTCATGTTATTCTCGTAGTTGCCTGACGACACGCTCAAAACGTGTCTGCACAGATGAACGCCATCTTGGCCCCCCTTAGAAAAGTGTCCGAGTGACGTCCGGCTTGCTCTGATGTCATGATGACGTGTGCCAAAAAACTCTCGCGACGGCGAGGCGGCTGTGTCGGATTGAGCAGTCGAGCGCAGTTGCTCTCCTCCGACTGCGCTGTTCTAAAGCATGATGGGAAACGACTGACTGACGACACAGCTTCAAGCTCATTGGCTGAAAATGTCAACTTGTTTGAGATGCGCCTGTAATGTAGGTGAGAGTAGGCGGCTGCAGTAAGGGGAGGAGTCAAAAAAAGACCTTTGAAGTCGGACACTAGGCTTTTTTTAATTTCTATTTTTATTAACATTGTAGAACATTAACAAAAAAGACAATCATAGTTTAACATTCACAACCAACCTTAGCTTACATACAAATATTAGAACATAATATTCATATCATTGAAAAAAACATAAATAAATAAACAAACAATAAATTAAAAAAAGTAGTGGAGTAGGAAGTTATTAAAATTATAAAACCAACATCTTCCAACACTGAGTACAAAAACACTGCTTTAGGGCTTTTCAACATTTTCACGGTCATTAAATATACTCTGAATTCCTCCTTGAAAGCCACTAACTGTGGAGGAATTTTGAAAAATTTACATTTGTGTATATATAATTTCAATAAAAGCAACACATTATTAATTACAAAAGATAACTTTTTATCCTTAATTAATAGTCCAAACTTAATAAGTTCCCACGACAATATCAGCCTTACAGGTAATCTTTGTTGCAACCAGCTCAACGCATCGTTCCAGAATATGGTTACCAAATTGCACTGATAAAATAAGTGTTCAACCGTTTCTATCTCTACCTTGCATATTTGACATACATTTGAATCACCAACGTTAAATCTTACTCTTAAAAATTATTTTGTTGGATATATATGATTCAGAATTTTAAAATGCACCTCTTTACATTTAAGATTAATGGGAAATGAAAGAAACACAGTCCTAATTTTACACACATCGTTCTTCTCATAATGACGAAAAATATAATCTCTCAATACTGGACCAGGAAAACAATGTTGTATTAAACAGTCTCTTAAGAATTTGTTGGAACATTTTCTGTCAACAAAACTTACATGTTCTATAATAAGTGCTTGTAGTTTAGGAGTTATCATTGAATATTTAAACTGTTCTCTCACTAATTTAAGCATCGGAAATGGAATACTTTTGATAATTTTTTCATACATTTTAGAGGAGCAACTTATCTTGAATTTACCACAAAAAGCATCATAACTCAGAATATTTCCAACATTGTCCATTATATGTGATAGTGACCATATGCCTTTCTGCCACCACTCATCAATAAACAAAGATTTTCTGTTCACAGTTATACATCTGTTGTTCCAGATTGACATATTATGAGGACTAAAATTATGCTTGAAAATCAATTTCCAGCAGGGGCGTTTCCTCCGAGGAGGCAAGGGAGGCAGTGTCTCCCCTCCCCCTCGAAAATAATCGAATGAGAATATTATTAACAGTTCAGAAATAGAATAGGACAGCGGAAATAACGTATTGAGCTAAATATGAGATAAATCAGCGTATACAACAGTGTGAAACAGCGACCCCGCTCGAAAGAATTCCAAAGGGAGGCAGCGTATGGGATGAATTTCGACTGAAAATGATTAACAAATGCATGCACAGTCATCCGTGAACGTGATACACGATTCATTTGTATTTTACGATTCACAAACAAATGCCTTATGATTTGATTCTGTGAAATTTAGATTTGAATAAACACGAAGCCACTGCGCAAAGACACGTCTAAACGACGTCTTTTGTACGTCATTTTTGCACGTCCAATTTGGGTTACCCGCAGGTGCGGACTGTGAGGCCAGATGACGTCTTTTTTTCAACGTCTACTGAACGTCCAGTATTGACGTACACAGGACCTCTATATATGGTCTAGATATAGTCCAAATGTGGTTGTTGTGGGTTTTTTTTCAACATAAAATTCAAACTTATTTTAGGGGCATAAACGAAGCTACAGTAAGTTAACTGGTACAAGAAACAGGTCCTCCACCTTCTTGAAACATATGACTAGTCATACAAAAAAGGTTTACAAAAAAACAATTTAATCACCACTCATTTATTTTAATCTTTATTTAACTGGGACTGTTAAAGACGCCTTTAAAAAGTTTGGTTGAGGTAAAGTCGTGGTATTTTTTAGACTTTAATTAAGCATAAATTCATTATTTCATCATACATTATTATAATTTTAAAGTAAGACAACTGACAAAAAAGTAAGCAACAACAAAACATTTATTATTATTACATACAAATAATTGTAAATCGATTATAGACCAAAATAAATACAACCGCCAGATCATCAGGGGCATGTTTAAGGTCTCCCACGGCTTTCATGTGTTCACCGGCCTTGCTGTCCTGCATCTGTAATGACAAAGATACACTTGTGTTGTTTTCACTGCATAAAAGTAATTAGAGTTGATACATGGTTTATTTCTACGTAGCAGCCAATACAAGAAATGTCTTTATCCTCTGTTTACGTTAAAAGTAAGCCGCGACTTCCGTCAACTCACAATATAAGCTGTTTGGTTACTTTCCTGTTTTGTTATTTTGTGGAACACTGTCTCGTATTTTAAATAAATAGAGAAATTGAAACAATTAATGCCGTTTTGACTTCACTATCTTCTGCACATTTTATGTTTCATGTTTTAGAATGAATTTAAATAAAGTAAAAATATGTTTACCTCAGAAAAACGGCAGTACGTGGAGTCAACAGAGAAGTCAGTCAGGGATGTGTGCGCGCGATGGTCACCATGGTCACAGACCCTAGCTTCGCCGTCTCGGCATGCGAGCAAGAACTTCTGACAGAAGTTTTAATATTATATATTTTTTATTTTGGGATATTTTTTGTACATTTATACGATTATACATTGTGATATACTACCAAATGACCAAAAAAGTAAACGCATTAAAAAATTAATCTGCGCTGCAGCTCCACGAGTTCATGAAACTACGTCATTGCGTATTGCATTTTGGGAAGATTCCACCATGAATTCTACGTATACTAGCAGTACACAATAAGAATAACAACGGGACTTACAAAGATCAGATGTTAAATTCCATACAGAGAACATATTAAAGATAAATAACATTTGCGGTACTTATAGCAAATATTAAAGCAATCCAACGATACGCAAATCAGCTGGTGATATAGTGGACATTAACTTATTACTTATTACATTAACCATCACTTGCCATCGCTTTGTTTAAATATTCAATTCAATTCAATTTTATTTATATAGCGCCTTTCACAATTTGCATTGTTCCAAAGCAGCTTTACAGGGGAAAAAAAACGAAAAACCCAAGACTGGGTAAAACACACTACATGTTGTTTTATATAATAAATCAAATGATTCTAGTAAATAATATCTAATGTCAGCCTCCCGGTGGTTTATTTAGCATATTTTGCATGAAGTGAATGTTTGGCTGTAAAGATGTGTCTTTAGTCTAGATTTAAATTGGGCGAGTGTGTCTGATCTTCTAATAGAGTCGTGAAGGCTATTCCAGAGTTTAGGTGCTACGTATGAGAAAGCTCGACCCCCTTTGGTGATTTAGTTATTCTAGGTATTATCAAAAGTCCTGCGTTTTGAGATGTTAGAGAGCGTGATGGGTTGTAGTATGATAGAAGCTCTGTTAGGTAGGTAGGGGCTAAACCCTTTAAGGCTTTATAAGTGATTAAAAGAACTTTAAAGTCAATACGATACTTAATGTGTAGCCAGTGAAGGGTTGATAACATTGGGGTTATGTGATGATATTTTCTGGACCTGGTTAGAACTCTGGCAGCTGCGTTCTGAACTAACTGTAGTTTGTTTATTGATGATGCAGGACAGCCACTGAGTAGCGCATTATCTTTATATTTATTTAACATTATCTGTTACAATATGTGTAAAAACATTGTAAGCAACAAATCGACCTTTTAAAAAGATAAAACGATTCTGCGTCTACTTTTGGTCTAAATTTGGACCCATTTTAGACGGACCAAAAAAAGACCACATTTTGACGTCGATATTTGGGCTAAAAGACGGCATGGACGGGCCGACTTGATTTAGCCCAAAAAAAGACGACAAAATGACGTCTGGTGCTGGGTGGGAAGCGATTTGTACAAATAGAGGCAGATTTGTGATCGCAATGTTTTATTTTGTGTTCATGTATATTGATTTTGCGCATACCAATGAGAAGTTATGCATTTGTGGATTCTGTGACGCGCGTTCATACATCCTGTTCGGTTCATTTGGATTTTGAGACTTTCTTTACGCGGTTTTGCATTGGACAATCCACACACACGCAACTGCAGATCCATGCGCAACCGTGCAGAAAATAAGAACTACCACTAGATGGCAGGCTTACGGAAACCATAGTTGCTGGTCATATCATTAGAATATCATCAAAAAGTTGATGCATTTCACTATTTCCATTAAAAAAGTGAAACTTGTAAATTATATTAATTCATTACACGCAGGCTGATATATTTCAAATGTTTATTTATTTTAATTGTGATGATTATTTACATTTACATACATAAGTCATTTAGCAGACGCTTTTATCAAAAGCGACTTACAGTTGAGGAAACATTGGAAGCAATTATAACAACATAGGCAACAAAATACATAAGTGCATCAAACTAGTCCATTAAAGCCTAGCACAGTATAAAAAGCTAAGAATAGTGAGGTTAGTAATTTTTTTTCTTTTTTTTAAGAAGGAAAGTGAAGAGAATTAAGAAAAAAGAATCAGCGACGTGTTGATGGAAAAAAAAGCGTTTTTAGGCGTTTTTTAAAGATGGCATTATAACTGACAACTAATTAAAATACCAAATTGATAAGTCGTTTTAATCTCAAAGACAAAGCATTTTCTCATAAAGTTAATAGATGCAGTTATTAAAGTTACAGCGCAGTAGATGAGTTAATGCAGTTATTAAAGTTACAGCGCAGTAGATGAGTTAATGCAGTTATTAAAGTTACAGCGCAGTAGATGAGTTAATGCAGTTATTAAAGTTACAGCGCAGTAGATGAGTTAATGCAGTTATTAAAGTTACAGCGCAGTAGATGAGTTAATGCAGTTATTAAAGTTACAGCGCAGTAGATGAGTTAATGCAGTTATTAAAGTTACAGCGCAGTAGATGAGTTAATGCAGTTATTAAAGTTACAGCGCAGTAGATGAGTTAATGCAGTTATTAAAGTTACAGCGCAGTAGATGAGTTAATGCAGTTATTAAAGTTACAGCGCAGTAGATGAGTTAATGCGGTTATTAAAGTTACAGCACAGTAGATGAGTTAATGCAGTTATTGAAGTTACAGTGCAGTAGATGAGTTAATGCAGTTATTAAAGTTACAGCGCAGTAGATGAGTTAATGCAGTACCAGTACACAGTTCTGTAGTGCAAAGGATGCAGTGTATGTATGTATATATTGCCTGAATCAGAATCTATTGCACTGTAACTTTAATAACTGCATTAACTCATCTACTGCACTGTAACTTTAATAACCGCATTAACTCATCTACTGTGCTGTAACTTTAATAACCGCATTAACTTATCTACTGCACTGTAACTTTATAACCGCATTAACTTATCTACTGCACTGTAACTTTAATAACTGCATTAACTCATCTACTGCACTGTAACTTTAATAACTGCATTAACTCATCTACTGCGCTGTAACTTTAATAACTGCATAAACTCATCTACTGCACTGTAACTTTAATAACTGCATAAACTCATCTACTGCACTGTAACTTTAATAACTGCATTAACTCATCTACTGCACTGTAACTTTAATAACCGCATTAACTCATCTACTGCACTGTAACTTTAATAACTGCATTAACTCATCTACTGCACTGTAACTTTAATAACCGCATTAACTCATCTACTGCGCTGTAACTTTAATAACTGCATAAACTCATCTACTGCACTGTAACTTTAATAACTGCATTAACTCATCTACTGCGCTGTAACTTCAATAACCGCATAAACTCATCTACTGCGCTGTAACTTTAATAACTGCATTAACTCATCTACTGCACTGTAACTTTAATAACCGCATAAACTCATCTACTGCGCTGTAACTGTAATAACTGCATTAACTTATCTACTGCACTGTAACTTTAATAACCGCATAAACTCATCTACTGCACTGTAACTTTAATAACTGCATTAACTCATCTACTGCACTGTAACTTTAATAACCGCATTAACTCATCTACTGCGCTGTAACTTTAATAACTGCATAAACTCATCTACTGCACTGTAACTTTAATAACTGCATTAACTCATCTACTGCGCTGTAACTTCAATAACCGCATAAACTCATCTACTGCACTGTAACTTTAATAACTGCATTAACTCATCTACTGCACTGTAACTTTAATAACCGCATTAACTCATCTACTGCGCTGTAACTTTAATAACTGCATAAACTCATCTACTGCGCTGCAACTTTAATAACTGCATTAACTCATCTACTGCGCTGTAACTTCAATAACCGCATAAACTCATCTACTGCGCTGTAACTTTAATAACCGCATAAACTCATCTACTGCACTGTAACTTTAATAACTGCATTAACTCATCTACTGCGCTGTAACTTCAATAACCGCATAAACTCATCTACTGCACTGTAACTTTAATAACTGCATTAACTCATCTACTGCACTGTAACTTTAATAACTGCATTAACTCATCTACTGCGCTGTAACTTTAATAACCGCATTAACTCATCTACTGCGCTGTAACTTTAATAACCGCATTAACTCATCTACTGCGCTGTAACTTTAATAACCGCATTAACTCATCTACTGTGCTGTAACTTTAATAACTGCATTAACTCATCTACTGCGCTGTAACTTTAATAACTGCATTAACTCATCTACTGCGCTGTAACTTTAATAACTGCATTAACTCATCTACTGCGCTGCAACTTTAATAACTGCATTAACTCATCTACTGCGCTGCAACTTTAATAACTGCATTAACTCATCTACTGCGCTGTAACTTTAATAACTGCATTAACTCATCTACTGCGCTGCAACTTTAATAACTGCATTAACTCATCTACTGCGCTGTAACTTCAATAACTGCATTAACTCATCTACTGCACTGTAACTTCAATAACTGCATTAACTCATCTACTGCGCTGTAACTTTAATAACCGCATTAACTCATCTACTGCGCTGTAACTTTAATAACTGCATTAACTCATCTACTGCACTGTAACTTAAATAACTGCATTAACTTATCTACTGCACTGTAACTTCAATAACCGCATAAACTCATCTACTGCGCTGTAACTTTAATAACCGCATTAACTCATCTACTGCGCTGTAACTTTAATAACCGCATTAACTCATCTACTGCGCTGTAACTTCAATAACTGCATTAACTCATCTACTGCACTGTAACTTTAATAACTGCATTAACTCATCTACTGTGCTGTAACTTTAATAACCGCATTAACTCATCTACTGCGCTGTAACTTTAATAACTGCATTAACTCATCTACTGCGCTGTAACTTCAATAACTGCATTAACTCATCTACTGCACTGTAACTTCAATAACTGCATTAACTCATCTACTGTGCTGTAACTTTAATAACCGCATTAACTCATCTACTGCGCTGTAACTTTAATAACTGCATTAACTCATCTACTGCACTGTAACTTCAATAACTGCATTAACTAATCTACTGCACTGTAACTTCAGTAACTGCATTAACTCATCTACTGCACTGTAACTTCAATAACCGCATAAACTCATCTACTGCGCTGTAACTTCAATAACTGCATTAACTAATCTACTGCACTGTAACTTCAGTAACTGCATTAACTCATCTACTGCGCTGTAACTTCAATAACCGCATAAACTCATCTACTGCGCTGTAACTTTAATAACTGCATTAACTCATCTACTGCGCTGTAACTTCAATAACTGCATTAACTCATCTACTGCACTGTAACTTCAATAACTGCATTAACTCATCTACTGCGCTGTAACTTTAATAACCGCATTAACTCATCTACTGCGCTGTAACTTTAATAACTGCATTAACTTATCTACTGCACTGTAACTTTAATAACTGCATTAACTCATCTACTGCACTGTAACTTTAATAACTGCATTGACTCATCTACTGCACTGTAACTTTAATAACTGCATTAACTCATCTACTGCGCTGTAACTTTAATAACTGCATTAACTTATCTACTGCACTGTAACTTTATTAACTGCATTAACTCATCTACTGCACTGTAACTTCAATAACTGCATTAACTCATCTACTGCACTGTAACTTCAATAACTGCATTAACTCATCTACTGCGCTGTAACTTTAATAACTGCATTGACTCATCTACTGCACTGTAACTTTAATAACTGCATTGACTCATCTACTGCGCTGTAACTTCAATAACTGCACTAACTCATGTACTGCACTGTAACTTTAATAACTGCATTAACTCATCTACTGCGCTGTAACTTTAATAACTGCATTGACTCATCTACTGCACTGTAACTTCAATAACTGCATTAACTCATCTACTGCGCTGTAACTTTAATAACTGCATTGACTCATCTACTGCACTGTAACTTTAATAACTGCATTGACTCATCTACTGCGCTGTAACTTCAATAACTGCACTAACTCATGTACTGCACTGTAACTTTAATAACTGCATTAACTCATCTACTGCACTGTAACTTTAATAACTGCATTGACTCATCTACTGCACTGTAACTTTAATAACTGCATTAACTCATCTACTGCGCTGTAACTTTAATAACTGCATTAACTTATCTACTGCACTGTAACTTTATTAACTGCATTAACTCATCTACTGCACTGTAACTTCAATAACTGCATTAACTCATCTACTGCACTGTAACTTCAATAACTGCATTAACTCATCTACTGCGCTGTAACTTTAATAACTGCATTGACTCATCTACTGCACTGTAACTTTAATAACTGCATTGACTCATCTACTGCGCTGTAACTTTAATAACTGCATTAACTCATGTACTGCACTGTAACTTTAATAACTGCATTAACTCATCTACTGCGCTGTAACTTTAATAACTGCATCTATTAACTTTATGAGAAAATGCTTTGTCTTTGAGATTAAAACGACTTATCAATTTGGTATTTTAATTAGTTGTCAGTTATAATGCCATCTTTAAAAAACGCATTTTTTTCCATCAACACGTCGCTGATTGATTTTTCTTAAATCTCTTCCCTTTCCTTCTTAAAAAAAGAAAAAAAAATTACTAACCTCACTATTCTTAGCTTTTTATACTGTGCTAGGCTTTAATGGACTAGTTTGATGCACTTATGTATTTTGTTGCCTATGTTGTTATAATTGCTTCCAATGTTTCCTCATCTGTAAGTCGCTTTTGATAAAAGCGTCTGCTAAATGACTAATGTATGTAAATGTAAATAATCATCACAATTAAAATAAATAATCATTTGAAATATATCAGTCTGCGTGTAATGAATTAATATAATTTACAAGTTTCACTTTTTTAATGGAAATAGTGAAATGCATCAACTTTTTGATGATATTCTAATGATATGACCAGCACCTATGGTTTCCGTAAGCCTGCCATCTAGTGGTAGTTCTTATTTTCTGCACGGTTGCGCATGGATCTGCAGTTGCGTGTGTGTGGATTGTCCAATGCAAAACCGCGTAAAGAAAGTCTCAAAATCCAAATGAACCGAACAGGATGTATGACGCGCGTCACAGAATCCACAAATGCACAACTTCTCATTGGTATGCGCAAAATCAATATACATGAACACAAAATAAAACATTGCGATCACAAATCTGCCTCTATTTGTACAAATCGCTTCTTGTTTATTCAAATCTAAATTTCACAGAATCAAATCATAAGGCATTTTTTTGTGAATCGTAAAATACAAATGAAACGTGTATCACGTTCACGGATGACTGTGCGTGCATTTGTTAATCATTTTTTAGTCGAAATACATCCCATAGCAGCGTTTCTCTTGCCTCCTGTAAGCTCACTGACTTTATATATACCCCCTAAAGCGTGCCGGGAGTTTGAGTGGGGGTAATTGAAAAGAATGGAGAAAAGTCACGTGAGAGGAGGCAATGCCTCCAACGGGCTATGATTGGATTAACTCATCAGCGAGATCCCGCCTTCCTGCTCGTCTTCGTCATACGTTTTAAACTGCGGGCGCTAAATTAGATTGAATATTAATTAAATTGTTTTATTAGTTGTATTAATCGGAGTTTAGGATTCGTGTCGGAGATAGCGGACGCAGAGGAGTTATCCATTGTTGACAGAATATTACGTGGTTCAGATTTGTTTGGTTTTTGTCGGAGTCTTGAAATGCAGGTTGAGTTTTCTTTTTTCTTTCAGTGCATAAAATTAACTTAATTATAAAAAAACACTGTTTTGTCATTTCT
The DNA here is from genome assembly GCF_947034865.1 of Barbatula barbatula. Classification (NCBI taxonomy): domain Eukaryota; kingdom Metazoa; phylum Chordata; class Actinopteri; order Cypriniformes; family Nemacheilidae; genus Barbatula; species Barbatula barbatula. Next base: position 1,178,859 of record NC_136769.1, on the reverse strand, counting down.
TTCAGTGGATAAAATATGTTTAACTAGTTATTTATATTTAAAAAAATAATTGGCCGTGTCTTGTCATTTTAACTTTAGGTGTTTTTGTTCAGTCAACAAATCATTGTTCAGTGAAACGCACAAACACGCACAAAAAAACAGGATGTCCCTTTGTACACACCGTATGAAAATGCAGCAGCGCCAAAGACAGACGAACGTTGAGGAGCTGACAACAGTGGCGACTTTGTGAGGTATGAATATTTTGTTTAAATCATTTGCCATCCTGAAAAATAATACCCAATAAAACACTATGTAATTGTATTACTTTAATATGTCAGTTTATGTCATAAGCTGCAGTTAAACGAAATGAATTCATTCCGATAGATGATTTTCTGTTTGCATGAACGCAAAATAACGTTAAGTTAATCAGATTGATGTGCGCGTTTATGTTGCTTATGACACTGAAATGTATATTTTCATATTTTCACGTGCGTATAGGCCGCACACCATTACTCCGTCAGAAGCAAGCAACGTGCAGAACATTACAGTTTCAGAAAGCAAGCGATCACGTGATTTCACATGACTCGGAGAGCTTGCATTCTCAAAGCACTTTCTGTGTATCTTAATGAAGATAATGAGAAGCTCATGAAGGAATATATAGTAAGTTATCCAAGGAATTATTTCTAATCATAGAAAGTTCAGTATCTACTAGACAAGATATTAGTCTTGCCATGATGTCATAATTTTCATGCCGGTATGCTATCTAGGGGTGGGCGATATGGCAAAAAATCTTCATTTCCCTATTTTAAAAACAAAGCCTTACAAAGTAACAAAAAGAATGGCGGACATTTAGCCCAAAGTGACGAAGATGGCATTCAAAAAAGAAATTAGATTTACAAATGAATATTAAATGAACAAATGTACTTATGGTTGCATGATACTACGATATTTATTCAAAAGCACATTGTGGAGACAATTTAATCGCCCATGATCAAAAATAGTGACATCGCACACCCCTAATGCTATCCTTAGTTCAAACCGGTAATACTTGTATTGGTGCTGGTTGGACTCTATGGGTTAATAGGTGGGGCTATTTGGTAATTTTGTGTCATGATTCTGCTGCATCATGTCATGTTTCTCTTAGTGTGGTGGCAGGATCATGACAGAACCTCATGTTCCCCTTCAGTCGGTCTCTCGACGTTGTGAGAGACTGACTGGGGTTTGATCCTGAGAACCTACCCTCTCCGAGATAATTAATAATTAAAAAACGCCAATGGGCTTGGCGAATGGCACGCGCACGCCAGTCTCCGCCCCGTGCATACGGGTATAAAAGGAAGATGGCGGCGGTCATTCACTTATCCTTTGTTCTTCGGAACCTGTGTGTTTCTTCATGCAACGCACTTTTACTCGACTTCGAGAAAACTTTTCCTGCTGGATTTACGACGCGGAGCAGCGGACTTCTCCTTTCGTGGACTTCCCCTGGGCGTTTCGGCAGAAGGCTACAGACCTTAGAGGTAAGTCCCTCCGGCTACGAGTATGTCTCGTAGCTGTGTCCTCGGATGCGACAGACTCATCCCGGAGTCTGACGGCCATGACACCTGCGTCACTTGTTTGGGGCTCAAGCATGCTGAGGCAGGTTTCACTGATTTGGCATGTTCCGCGTGTGCGGACATGTCAATCAGGGTGTTGCGGTCACGGTTGGCTACGTTCTTTTCGAGCGCTGCCACCACCCCGTCTGCTTCCCAGGCGTCTTCAGCCGCTGTTTCGGCGCGGTTGATCGCTTTGGCGAGCGGCGGGGGTGATTCGGGGATTCCTATGGATGTCGCTCCGTCAGCAACATGCTCGCGGACCATCCATACCCCTGCACGCTCACCTGGTTTGTCCCCTATGAGCGGCAGACAGCCGTCTCATAGCGGAAAGACTGCGTATAGGGATGATGACTCCATTTCTGTCGCTGCATCGGACAGCTGCCTGCTGGCATCTGATGCGGAAGATTCCTCTGACCTCCTGTCGTCGGGCAGTCGAGTACCAGAGGAGACGGACGCAGAGATGTCGGCCATGCTCTCTCGGGCAGCCGCGTGCATCGGGTTGCAGTGTGTGGCTCCACCCTCCCCGAAACGCTCGCGGCTGGATGCATGGTTTCTGGGATCGGGGCGTGGTCAAAAGCCGCGCCCCGCCCCGGTGCCGTTCTTCCCGGAAGTGCATGAAGAACTCTCCAAGTCTTGGAATGCGCCCTTTTCGGCGCGTATCAGGCAGGAGGGTTCGGCGGCTGTGGCTTCCCTGGATGGAGGAGCGGCTAGAGGCTATGTCGACGTTCCCCGGGTGGAGTGTGCGGTCGCGGGCCACTTGTGCCCGCAGACGGCTGCCACCTGGAGGGGTCGACCTAGACTCCCGTCCAGAGCATGTAGGCTCTCTTCGACACTCGTGTCGAAGGCTTACAGTGCTGCTGGACAAGCCGCTTCTGCACTCCACGCTATGGCAGTCCTCCAGGTCTTTCAGGCGAAAGTCCTGAAGGACTTAGACGGCGGGAAGCCCGACCCAACTCGCATGAGTGAATTGCGCACTGCCACAGACCTCGCGCTACGGGCGACGAAGGCCACGGCGGGCGCCCTGGGTCGGTCGATGTCCACAATGGTGGTCCAGGAAAGGCATCTGTGGCTTAACCTTGCGCAGATGAGCGACGCCCAGAAGGCTCGCCTTCTGGACGCGCCCATCTCGCAAGCCGGGCTGTTTGGCGATACCGTGGAGGACGTAGCGCAGCAGTTCTCCACGGTTCAGAAGCAGACCGAGGCGATTAAGCAGATCCTGCCGCGCCGCGACGTGGCCACCAGCAGGTCGTCACGTTCTCGGCCGCAGTCTGCTTCCCAACAGCCCCGCCCTCCAGCGGTGGCACCTCCGGTTCCAGGACCCTCCCATAGGACGACCCGCCAGAGACGTCGAGCCCCGCGGAAGAAGGCATCTGTCCCCCGTCAGCAGTCCGCCAAGAGCGCTGCTAAGCGGCCCTGACGGGACGAACCTAGGGGAAGTTTCATTGGGTCCGATCCCGGCCTTTCCAACGCTGGATCGGGGAAGGACGCTGCCTGCCGCGTCTACATCAAGTCCGGGCCCTTTTCAGGGCCCGGCACCCACTTACTCACAAAGAGAGATATTTCCCCTGGGTTTTCCTCCACAGCACTCTCGTCCAGACGGTGTCTTGGATGTATCGGGCCGCCGACTGCAATCTCCCCCGGATGTTGCGTCAGGCCGCCGGAAGCAGGTAAAACTACAGAGCCGTCAGCCTCCCAGGGGGTCCCCCCTTTGCGAGGTGACCGCACTGTCAGCCACCGAACCAGCCTTCGCCGGCACGGTGAAGCAGATTGTCCCTCTGGTCCCACTGTCGCGGTTCTTGGGCGCTTGGCAGCGCACCAGCCCGTCACATTGGATAGAGAGGACAGTCCGTCTCGGTTACTCGATCCAATTCGCCAGGCGCCCCCCCAAGTTTCGGGGCATTCTGTGTCTTCCGTGCTTCGGGAGGAGGTTGCCGCCCTTCTGGCGAAGGGTGCGGTCGAACCCGTCCCTATAACCGAGATGTCGTCCGGGTTTTACAGCCCGTACTTCATCGTGCCCAAAAAGGGCGGGGGGCTGCGGCCCATATTGGATCTGCGTCGCCTGAACAAACACCTGCACAGGCTGCCGTTCAGAATGCTGACGCAGAGACGCATCCTGGGCTCGGTACGTCACCAGGATTGGTTCGTGGCAATCGACCTGAAGGACGCGTACTTTCACGTCTCTATTCTTCCCCGACACCGACCGTTCCTACGGTTCGCGTTCGAGGGAAGGGCGTATCAGTACAGGGTCCTGCCATTCGGTCTGGCCCTGTCTCCACGGGTTTTTTCCAAACTAGTGGAGGCTGCCTTAGCTCCTGTCAGGGAGCAAGGCGTGCGAGTGCTAAACTATCTCGACGACTGGCTTATCTTGGCACACTCGCGAGATGTGTTGTGCACGCACAGGGACCTTGTGCTTCGGCACCTAGACCGTCTAGGCCTCCGGGTCAACCAGGAGAAGAGCAAGCTCTCCCCCGCGCAGAGCACCTCTTACCTCGGTATGGAACTAGACTCTGTCCGTATGACAGCACGTCTCACCAACGAGCGTGCACAGTCAGTGCTGCGCTGTCTGAGGTTGATCAGTCAGCATCCCTCGACATCGCTGAAGATTTTTCAGAGGCTCCTGGGGCACATGGCGTCCTCGACGGGTGTAATCCCTCTCGGGTTGATGCACATGCGGCCGCTTCAGCACTGGCTACAGAGTCGGGTTCCCTGGACGGCGTGGCACGCCGGCACCAGGCGGATTACGGTAACGCCGCAGTGCCTTCGCACTCTCTTACCCTGGTCAGACTTGACCTTTCTCCGGGCGGGGGTCCCGCTCGGACAGGTTTCGAGGCGTGTCGTAGTAACGACAGACGCCTCCCTGCAAGGGTGGGGTGCGGTGTGCAACGGGCACGCAGTATCGGGTCACTGGACGGGTCCCCGACTGCGGTGGCATATCAACTGCCTAGAGTTGCTAGCAGTCCATCTGGCACTGAGGAGGCTCCAGCCCCTCGTGCAGGACAAACACGTGCTAGTCCGGTCGGACAGCACGACTGCTGTGGCGTACATCAATCACCAGGGCGGCATACGCTCACGGCAGTTGTCGCAACTCGCCCGACGCCTCCTCCTCTGGAGTCAGCAGGTGACGAAGTCCCTGCGGGCCACGTTTCTCCCGGGATACCTAAACCAGGCAGCCGATGCGCTCTCTCGTCAGGGCATTCCCCGCGGAGAATGGCGGCTCCATCCCCGCGCAGTCCAGCTCATATGGGAGCGGTTCGGTCAAGCACAGGTGGACCTGTTTGCCTGCCCGTACTCCACCCATTGCCCGCTCTGGTACTCCCTGACCGAGGGTCCCCTCGGCACGGATGCCTTAGCACACAGCTGGCCGCGAGACAAGCGGAAGTACGCCTTCCCCCCAGTGAGCCTCCTTGCACAGGTCCTGTGCAAGGTCAGGGAAGAGGGGCATCAGGTTCTGGTAGTTGCGCCATACTGGCCCACCCAGACCTGGTTCTCGGATCTGGTAGATCTGACGACGGCCCCCCCCTGGCCCATTCCCCTGTCGAAGGACCTGTTGTCGCAGGGGAAGGGCACGGTTTGGCACCCCAACCCAGGCCTCTGGAGACTCCATGCCTGGCCCCTGGACGGGACGAGGAGACCCTAGGGGGCTTGTCGGTAGCGGTCCGGGAGACTGTTCTACAGGCTAGAGCCCCTGCCACTAGGCGGTTATACGCCTACAAGTGGCGCCTCTTTTCGTCCTGGTGTTCTCCCCGGGGGGAGAACCCACGGAATTGCCCGATCGGGTCGGTGCTGGCCTTTTTACAGCAGAGACTTGAGAGTAATCTCTCCCCTTCCACTCTGAGAGTGTATGTTGCGGCCATTGCTGCACATCACGATCTCGTGGAGGGTAAGTCTCTCGGTCAGCACGACCTGGTCAACAGGTTCCTCAAGGGCGCGAGAAGGGTGAATCCACCTCGACCGCGCTCTGTACCCTCTTGGGACCTTAACGTGGTCCTACAGGGCCTTGGTACGGCCCCGTTTGAGCCCCTCGGAGTTGCCAGTCTCCCTCATCTGTCGATGAAAGCTGCACTCCTGACGGCGCTCGCCTCTATCAAGAGGGTGGGGGACCTACAGGCATTTTCCGTGTCCCAAGGGTGCCTAGAGTTCGGGCCCGGCGACTCTCACGTGGTCTTGAGACCCCGGCCCGGTTACGTGCCCAAGGTTCCCACCACTCCCTTCCGGGACCAGGTGGTGAGCCTGCAGGCGCTCCCCTCAGGGGAGGAAGACCCAACCTCTAATGTGTTGTGTCCAGTACGCGCGCTGCGCCTCTATCTGGACCGCACACGGAGCCTAAGAAGCTCCGAGCAGCTCTTTGTCTGTTACGGAGGACAGCACCCGGGGGGGCTGTCTCCAAACAGAGACTGGCGCACTGGATTGTGGATGCCATCACGGTGGCATACCAGTCCCAAGATCGCCCGTGCCCGCTGGCAGTGAGGGCCCACTCCACCCGGAGTGTGGCCTCCTCGTGGGCACTGGCACAAGGCGCCTCTCTGGCAGACATCTGCAGTGCTGCGGGTTGGGCTACACCCAGTACCTTCGCAAGGTTTTACAATCTTCGCGTGGAACCAGTAGCAGCCCATGTCCTTAACGCCCCCGGCGTGTAGGACGGACTCCTGTTCTGGGCGTACGCCTGCGAAAACGCCTTCTCCCCTTGCTAGGTGAGACTACGGCGTTATTAGCCTCCCTACTTTCCCCTCTAGGCGAAGCATAGGCATTCCATCCATCACTAAGCATTGCACTTGGTAACAGACTGAGCGGAGCCGTCTGTTAGAACCAGGTCCATTATAGGTAGAGTCATCCCCGCTCGGGCAGACCCCTGTATTAGGACTAGTGCCCCATACGTAGTGACTCCCCGCTGGGTCGTCCCGTGTGTTGAATTCCTCACTCAGGATTTCCCGATTGGTGAATCTGTGACCTCCCCGCCGGTGGTATCCCACCTGGATTGTCCCCCTATTCGGGCTAACACCTTCCGCATGATGTTCTCCCCGCAGGGGAGACCATGTTAGTATCTCCACATGTAACCTCCCCTTGGGTAGGATGTGGCCTCCGTAACACACTCTTCTAAGAGAAGAGCAGTGTTCCCCAGTATTCGGCTCCGGACAGCTCCTCGCTACTAGAGGCGTACGCCACTGTCCGTGAGGCCGTCAGTAGAGGCTTCTCAGTATGACCAATACTATGTGACTGGAAGATTACGTCTCGCGGTAGCACTATTTGGCACTAGCCCAGTCAGGGTCGCTCCGCTAGAGGTCGTGATATCGGTGCAAGCGCTGTGGCGTTTAAGATTGATCCCCAGTCAGTCTCTCACAACGTCGAGAGACCGACTGAAGGGGAACGTCTCGGTTACGTCTGTAACCTCGGTTCCCTGATGGAGGGAACGAGACGTTGTGACTTCATGCCACAACGCTGCACCGAATCACTGCAGTGAACGTTCCAGGTTCCTCAGTACAAAGGGTAAGTGAATGACCGCCGCCATCTTCCTTTTATACCCGTATGCACGGGGCGGAGACTGGCGTGCGCGTGCCATTCGCCAAGCCCATTGGCGTTTTTTAATTATTAATTATCTCGGAGAGGGTAGGTTCTCAGGATCAAACCCCAGTCAGTCTCTCACAACGTCTCGTTCCCTCCATCAGGGAACCGAGGTTACAGACGTAACCGAGACGTTTTGTGTGGAGAGAGGCAATTATTGTTCTTATGGCCTTCCATACTCTCTCTCTCCGGTCTCGTCTCTCGTTACCTCTTTATTGATTAATGCCCTTCACCTGTTTCCCTCTTGATTTGCTCCCTTATTTAATGCCCTTGTGTCTTCTGTCTTGTGCTGGTTCATTGTGGTTTGTGTGGTGAGTTCCTGTGTTATGTTAGTTTAGTCATGTGTAGTTTATGTCAAAGAGTTAATTTAAGTTTTGTTTCAGTGTAGTTAGTCTTAGTCCTGTCATGTTATGTATCCATGTTTTGTTCTGTTACCCCTCGTGGGTCTTTGTTTTATTATTTATTAAATTATTTGTTAACCCCTTACCCGCTGTCTGCACCTGGGTCCTCTCTCCGTGTCTCACCACGAGAACCATGACATTTTCAGTGCACAATTGCATACACAACATAAGGCAGTTTGATTCTAAACTTTAAGTTGTATTTTTATTTAAACTAATATTAAAATAAAACATTAAATTACACACTTAATTTAGTTCAAGCTAAAATTAAGGACCCATTCAGTATGGGTGCATGCATATTCCGCATGTTTCCTGTAGATAGAATCAACAGAAAAGAGGGAGCATATATGTGATCTAAAACGCATATTAAAAAAATTACGCTTGCCACATATACAGTGTAAGAAGCCCTTTAAGTGACTTGTCATTTTTTTAAACCTATTCTATTCATTATGATATTAATATAGGACGTGTTGTTGTCAAAGTAAGTTTCATGTTTTAAAACTAATTCACTTTTGTTATTTGTTTTAGGACAATGACTTGGAGAAAGCTGAGAGAGACATGGCTAATACAGTCATTGGAATTTTCATTGTCCGAGCTGAAGGTGCAGGACCTGAACAACCACCATTGGATGTTGGGATCATTGTTGAAGGAGTGAAAGTGCTTCAGGATCTACGAGATGTCACCAAGGCTTGTGCTCTCCTCTTGGGAGTAATATATACCTTGAATCTTAGCTATCCATGTGATCTCAAGTACACCTTTGAGTTTCTTCAAAAGGTGTTACTGGAACTTGATGCAAGCAAACTTTCACACAAAATGCAGGTACTTAAAAATAAACTTATGGAATAATTAACTGATGTTTAGTTTAATTCCAGTACAATACTGCTGTTTGAAAAACAATATTGTTTTTGTGTTTATTTGTTTTCTTCTAAAAAAACATGCCTCATTCCTTTCTATGAGGGTCAAGTTCTGTAGCACTTTGGGTGCGTTAGACACGAATTGTCATGCTTGTAGAATTTATTGAAGAAAAAAAAAGTGCAAGACTTGTTTGTATTGCAAATAAAAAGCTATTTGTTTCTGAAAAATTGTAAGTCTGATTATTTAATGGTTTTCTTGAACACTTGTATGGCTTCTATTTACAAAGCAACTGAAATCCTTAAATGTTTATTGCACACTAAATGTTCGTAAATTTAGCATAACATTAAGTATATTTAATAGTGACTTTACTAGGATTTCTTTAGTTCATACAACATAACATTATGTATATGTAATAGTGACTTTACTAGGATTTCTTTAGTTCATACAACATAACATTATGTATATGTAATAGTGACTTTACTAGGATTTCTTTAGTTCATACAATATAACATTATGTATATGTAATAGTGACTTTACTAGGATTTCTTTAGTTCATACAACATAACATTATGTATATGTAATAGTGACTTTACTAGGATTTCTTTAGTTCATACAATATAACATTATGTATATGTAATAGTGACTTTACTAGGATTTCTTTAGTTCATACAACATAACATTATGTATATGTAATAGTGACTTTACTAGGATTTCTTTAGTTCATACAACATAACATTATGTATATGTAATAGTGACTTTACTAGGATTTCTTTAGTTCATACAATATAACATTATGTATATGTAATAGTGACTTTACTAGGATTTCTTTAGTTCATACAACATAACATTATGTATATGTAATAGTGACTTTACTAGGATTTCTTTAGTTCATACAATATAACATTATGTATATGTAATAGTGACTTTACTAGGATTTCTTTAGTTCATACAACATAACATTATGTATATGTAATAGTGACTTTACTAGGATTTCTTTAGTTCATACAACATACCATTATGTATATGTAATAGTGACTTTACTAGGATTTCTTTAGTTCATACAACATACCATTATGTATATGTAATAGTGACTTTACTAGGATTTCTTTAGTTCATACAACATACCATTATGTATATGTAATAGTGACTTTACTAGGATTTCTTTAGTTCATACAACATAACATTATGTATATGTAATAGTGACTTTACTAGGTTTTCTTAGTTCATACGACATTTATATTGTCAACTTTACACAAACCTTTTTAGTAAATACAACTTACATTTTGTTTGTTGAGATTACTTGACAAAGCTCTGTGGAACCCACTTGACAAAGTTTTTTTAAGTAAATCCAACGTTTTATTTTTTTGAGTGTGGGTAGAAATCTGCCTCCTCATTTTTTAAGTCCACCGCACACCACTGATTTCCAGTATAATAATACTTGTTGATGGAAAGCAGAAAGTTTTACAGGGAGTTTGGAGAGTTCGAAGTCGCATTGCAGCAAAAAAACTTATGCCACCACATTTATTGAATACGCTAGTAGGGATCTCAAACCAAAAAGAGGACTTATCATTAATGAAAGACTGCAACCATCTAAGTTTAATGACTCCATTCATAATATCAAAGTCAATTGTTTTAAGACCACCTTCTTCATAATCTTTAATCATATCACTTTTACGTATATAATGACTTTTCATTTTCCATATGAAATCAAAGTTTAATTTATTAACTGCCTTTATCTTTTTTGCCGAGACTGCTAAAGAGAAACAAGGACAGATGAACCTAGAAAGAATTTCTACTTTTGTCAATAATATTCTTCTAAAAATCGTTACTTCTCTCTGCAGCCAAGTATTCATTATTAATTTACAATTGTCCAAAGTTTTATCAAAATGTAATTGTTCCAAGTTATCAATCTTCTTAGAAAAGCGAATACCTAAATATTTGACTTCATTTTTAACTGGGATATTATATAATGTTAGATTAGGATGATCGTGAATGGCCATTAACTCACATTTTGACATATTTAGCATTAAACCTGAAGCTTCTGAAAAACATCTGATTAACTGAAGTGCTTTGGGAATTTGTTGTTCATTTCTTAAAAAAAGAGAAGTGTCGTCAGCAAATTGACTGACAGTAAAATATTTACCTTCAAAACGAATACCTGATATAGTTTCCATTATGAGTAAAATAGACAACATTTCTGCTACCATTATAAATAATAAAGGTGAGCATCCACATCCTTGCCTGATGCCTCTTCTAACCTCAAATCTTGGACAAGTGTTGATGGTAGATGTGACAGAGTCGTCTTGAGCAGATGTAAGCACACAGGAGAACAGTTGCAAACAGATGGGATCTTTTATTTATCCTCCGTAAGGTCAAAGAAAGGTACTATAAATTTAACACAAAAAAAAAACATACATGTTTGGGGACAAATAAAACAAAAAAAATCTAAATTGACTTGAGTCAAATAAATAATCAAAATTTTGCAGCTGCTTAGAAAATAGCATTTACACAAGCCCATATACAAAGAGCAGCGACAGACTTATGTCCTCTCTACTCGCTCTTCCCCTGAGACTGGAGCAATTAATCTTTATATGCCTGAAGGCACCCCTAGAATTGGCACATACCAACACAATACGATAATACAGGGGTGGCTCAGGTGAATATGCCATAAATGCTTAAACAGACAAAACGTTACCTCTATAAACCTAGAAAATTACAAAATATTATTTCTATGGGTTTAGCTTACTTTGTCAAAGAGCATATAGTTAAATTAACCGCTGAAAATTATTAACTCAAACTCCGAACCACTTCCTATTGACCCGGAAGTCATGGCGTCATAAAAGCCCCACAATTGAGGCAAAAAATCCTTTACTCCAACAAACAGGAGACGGCTGTAAGACACAAAGATGGTATGTCAGAGCTAAGCGAATTTTAAACTAAATAAAAAGATACATGATTAACGAAAAACCTGTGTTGCGTGGTTATTGTAACTGGTAAAGATTGTGAAGTAAATTACCTGATTTTAAACAGCTCACTATGTATTGATAATAGTAGCTATAGCATTTAAATCACCGTAGTATTAGATGTTAAAGTGTGCACACGAAAGCTACGGTAATACTGTAGAGTTTTGATAAAAGACTGGTTTAACCGCTAATTTACAAGAATATGAGGAATAGAAGAACACATTGACCCGCTAGACAAACAAATACCAGCAACATTTGCACTCAGTCTTTGTGAACAGGAATAGGTAGCGCATCGCTGCCGTGTGCCCCCGCACACAAGTACCTTGGGTAAGAGCTACAGAACTGTTTATGTCTTTATAAAGCATTCCAACTATACTAATGAATTTAGCACCAAAACCAAAGTGTTTAAGAGTTTGAAAAATAAAAGAATGCTCCACCATGTCAAAAGCCTTATAGAAATCCAAAAATAAAATGAATCCATCTTCTTCAATTAAATGACCATATTCAATCAAATCAAAAACTAACCTGATACTATTATGAATTGACCTATCCTTTAAGAATCCTGATTGGGTAACACTAATAATTTGCGCTATTCCTGATTTTAATCTGGAAGCCAGTGCTTTAGAAAACAGTTTATAATCTGTATTTAGTAATGTTATAGGGCGTAAATTGTCTAATATCTTCTTATCTTTTCCTGGTTTTGGTAACAAAATTATAAGTCCTTGTTTCATAGTTGGCAATAATTCAAAATTATCTATACACTCTCGAAAGGCTTCAAATAATAGATATTTTAGGTCATCCCAAAAGATTTTATACAAATCTATGGTTAACCCATCAGGACCCGGTGATTTACCGGGTTTACTCTGTTTAATCGCCATATCAATCTCTTGTATGGATATGTCAGATTTGCATAGTTCTTTAAATACACTATCAATAGACGGTATGTTATTTTTTAACATCTGAAAAAAAGAATTAGAATTAACAGAGGAAAAAGAAGAGGAATACAATTTAGAGTAAAATTGAAACACCTCTTTTACTATTAAGTTATGATTTGAGAGTTCTTCTTGGTCCACAATTAAACTATTGATCGAATTTTTTTCTTGTCGTCTTTTCTCCAAATTAATGAAGTATGAGCAATTTTTTTCCCCCTCTTCCAGCCACTTAGCTCTAGATCTCACGTAAGCCCCTTTGGCCTTTTTAATATAGAATTAATCTAGAATGGAATGAAGCTTAATTAGTTTTTCTTTATCTTCATCTGACATATAAGGTTGACAACAGCAATTATTAATCTCTTGAATTAACTGGATTTCTTTTTCACGTTTCTTTTTCATTAGATTTTTGCTAAAGGTCATTGAATATTCTCTTAATTTATGTTTTAAATATTCCCATTTAATACCATTTGGCATCTTTTTTACTTTAAATTCAGAAATTATTTTTTTAATACATGTACAAAAGTCGATATGATTCAGCAAATCTGCATTGAATTTCCAATAGCCTTTAGTGTTACAAGATTTATTTTTTTGTTCTAAAATTAAGTTGATCACACAATGATCTGTTAAGGGGGCACCTGAAATATTACATTTAGTTACATTACTTAACAGAGTAAAAGATCACTTGGTACATCAGAACGAAGTCATCGAAGCCCTGAGACTGGCAAAAGCATCATCCATGTCATCTGTGCTCCTCCTGCTGGATCTGTCTGCTGCCATTGACACTGTCAATCATCACATCCTCCTGGCTTCTCTCAGTGCTATGGGTGTCTCTGGAATGGCGTTGCAATGGTTTGAGTCCTACCTCTCGGGTAGGTCATTTAGAGTATCCTGGAGAGATGAGGTCTCTGCGTCCCAACAGCTCAACACGGGGGTGCCACAGGGCTCAGTGCTTGGACCGCTACTCTTCTCCATTTACATGACATCCCTCGGCTCGGTCATTCAGAAGCATGGCTTCTCCTATCACTGCTATGCGGACGACACCCAACTCTACTTGTCATTTCAACCGGACGATCCGACGGTCGCTGCTCGCATCGCGGCATGCCTGAGTGACATCTCACTTTGGATGAAGGATCATGACCTGCAGCTAAACCTTGCAAAAACGGAACTGCTTGTGATCCCAGCCAACCCAAAGATTCACCACAACCTTGCAATTCAATTAGGCTCATCAACGATTACACCGTCCAGCACAGCCAGAAACCTGGGAGTGGTAATCGATGATCGGCTTAACCTCACAAGTCATGTTGCCAGCACCACCCGGTCCTGTAGATTCATCCTCTACAACATTAGGAAAATTAGACCTTTCCTATCGGTGCACTCCACGCAAGTCCTAGTCCAGGCTCTTGTCCTGTCCAAACTGGATTATTGCAATGCGCTTCTGGCTGGACTTCCTGCTTGCACAATCAAACCTCTCCAGATGATCCAGAATGCGGCGGCAAGAGTGGTCTTCAATGAACCGAAGAGAGCGCATGTAACTCCGCTCTTCATCAGGTTACACTGGCTCCCTGTTGTCGCCCGCATAAAGTTCAAAGCTATGCTCCTGGTCTACAAGACCAACACCGGATCTGCACCATCGTATCTCCACTCGCTAATGCAGATCTATGTTCCCGCCAGATCACTGCGGTCTGCAAAGGAACAACGACTAGTGGTACCATCCCAAAAAGGAAAAAAGTCACTCTCCCGTACCTTCTCTGGATCTGTTCCACATTGGTGGAATGATCTACCAGCTGCTACAAGATCAGCAGACTCGGTTGCCATATTTAAAAAACGCCTAAAAACGCATCTCTTCCGTCAACATGTCGCTGATTGATTTTTCCTAATTTTTATACTGTGCCAGGCTTTAATGGACTAGTTTGATGCACTTATGTATTTTGTTGCCTATGTTGTTATAATTGCTTCCAATGTTTCCTCATCTGTAAGTCGCTTTGGATAAAAGTGTCTGCTAAATGACTAAATGTAAATGTAGATCCGAGCCGATAATCAATTCACGACCTTGTGGCATTCGGTTTGAACCATGAAAAGTGTCTGGCAGTGAGGTTTAATTTTCTCCAAAACATCAATTAATCCATTAAATAAGCAGAAATTCTGAATAATACTATTCACATGAGAACTATCAAATTTAGAAGGTTGTCTATCTATATATTCATCTGGTGTCGTGTTGAAATCACCACCTATTAAAATATAATCTGTTGGGTAACTTGATTTCAGGTCACTAATGACATTTGTTATTGTCTCTAACAGGTCTTTATTCTGTGTTTGGACATTATACCCATATACATTAACGAAAATGAAAAATATTTTGTCTATGTGTAGGACCACTGCAAGCCAATGTCCATTAACATTAGTCTTATGAGTAATAATCTTGTCTGGACATTTATTCATGCATATAGCGACCCCTGCAGACCGATTTGATTCATGACTAAATATCATATCATCCCCCCACTGCTTTTTCTAAAAGGTAACATCTGAAAAGGTAACTTTTTCCAAAAGGTAACATTTTTCCAAAAGGTAACATCCAACTCTGAATGTGTTTTTGTAAAAAAACAAAACTATGTGATTTTTGACTTTTGCAAAATAAAAAAATTGCCTCTAATAGTTACAATGTCTGATTTTGAAGAAATTGATGGCAAAAATTTGGAAGAAACCGTTCAACACCTTAAAACATCAACCTGCGCCCTTGACGCACTTCCCACATCTTTTTTTCAAAAGTGTGTTAAACTGTTTAGAAGCAGATCTCCTAGATGTGGTAAATGCCTCACTTCTCTCTGGAAGTTTCCCAAACTCCCTGAAAACTGCTGTTGTCAAACCCCTCCTGAAAAAGAGCAATCTGGATAAGACCATATTAAACAACTAAAGACCGATCTCAAATCTTCCCTTCATAGGTAAGATAATTGAAAAAGTTGTCTTCAACCAGCTGAACAAATTCTTAAGCTCAAACGGATACTTTGACAATTTTCAATCTGGGTTCCGCCCCCATCACAGCACAGAGACAGCGCTCATTAAGATAGTAAACGACATTTGCTTAAGTACTGATTCAGGCAAATTATCCGTGCTGGTCCTACTCGACCTCAGTGCTGCATTTGACACGGTCGATCACAACATACTTATAGACATGCTGGAAAACTGGGTGGGGCTTTCTGGGATAGTCCTAAAATGGTTCAGGTCATACCTAGAAGCAAGAGGTTATTATGTGAGTATAGGTGACCATAAGTCTGAGTGGACATCCATGACATGCGGAGTCCCTCAAGGCTCAATTCTTGTGCCTCTCCTATTCAACCTGTACATGCTCCCAATGAGCCAAATAATGAGAAATAACCAAATTGCTTACCACAGCTTTGCAGACGACACACAGATACACTTAGTCCTATCGCCTAACGATTACAGCCCTATTGACTCCCTGCTCAAATGCATTGATGAAATAAATAGTTGGATGTGCCAAAACTTTCTTCAGTTAAACAAAGACAAAACTGAAGTCATTGCGTTTGGAAATAAAGATGAAGTTCTCAAGGTGAACGCGTACCTTCACTCTAAAGGTCAAACAACAAAAAATCAAGTCAGGAATCTCGGTGTGTCTCTAGAGTCAGACCTTAGCTTCAGTAGTCATGTCAAAGCAATAACTAAATCAGCATACTATCATCTGAAAAATATTGCAAGAATTAGATGCTTTTTTTCCAATCAAGACTTAGAGAAACTTGTGCATGCTTTCATCACCAGCAGGGTGGATTATTGTAATGGACTCCCCAAAAAGACCATAAGACAGATGCAGCTCATACAGAACGCTGCGGCAAGGATTCTGAGCAGAACCAGAAAATATGATCATATCACACCAGTCCTCAGGTCTTTACACTGGCTACCAGTTACATATAGGATAGATTTTAAAGTTTTATTACTGGTATATAAATCGTTCAATGGCCTAGGACCTCAATACATTGCAGATATACAGACCCAAAAGAACACTCAGGTCATTAGGATCGCATCAGCTAGAAATACCAAGGGTTCTCTCAAAGCAAGGAGAGTCTGCATTTAGCTATTATGCGAGCCGCAGCTGGAACCAGCTTCCAGAAGAGATCAGATGTGCTCCCACAGTAGCCACATTCAAATCCAGACTCAAAACACATCTGTTTAACTTTACATTTGATTAATGTGCCACTGTGCCTCCGACTGTTTGTACTTTATTTTATTTATTATCTATTCTAAACTATATTTTATTTTGTTTTTATTCTTAACTGGTTAATTTTTATTTTTCTTATTTGTTCTAAACTTTGTAATTTTCTTTTTTATTCTTAACTGGTTACTTTTATTTTTCTTATTTCTTAACTGTTTTATCAAATGGATATTTTTAATTTCTTCTATGTAAAGCACTTTGAATTGCCATTGTGTATGAAATGTGCTATACAAATAAACCTGCCTTGCCTTGCCTTGCCTTGCCTTGCCTTGCCTTGCCTTGCCTTGCCTTGCCTTGCCTTGCCTTGCCTTGCCTTGCCTTGCCTTGCCTTGCCTTGCCTTGCCTTGCCTTGCCTTGCCTTGCCTTGCCTTGCCTTGCCTTGCCTTGCCTTGCCTTGCCTTGCCTTGCCTTGCCTTTCTCTTAACTGAGTCCTTTAAACCCCTACAATTTAAAGAAGAAAATGAGATATCAGATTTTAACATGAACATAAACAATAGAACTTCAGATTGAATATATAAAAATAAAAGAGAAAACTGAATCAAAATAAAGATGTAGAGTGTAGACTATAAACGTGTAGAGTTTGTGGGATAGAAAAAAAAACAAAGTCCCAATTCTTAATCATTCCACCTCACCTCATGTCAAAAGGATGCAGACAATACACTTTTTACGAGATACGTTTACCCTCGATATATCCAAAAGGACCTCTGAAGCCAGCTGCCTTGCCTTCCTTTCTGGCTTGTTCGATTCTTGGCCATAAGTCACGTCTCATTAGTCTGTCTTCTTTCGTCAGGTCTTCGGCAAAACGGATGCCAGCTTCTTTGCACACCGATGACGACTTTGTTTTCTTCCATACTTCATCCCGTACCAATCTGCGGGTAAAGAGAATGATCACCTCTCTCGAACGACCAATCTCCTTCTTTCCCACCCGATGCACGACATCCACAGCCTCCCCCATGTTAGAAGCAAACTCCGGTGTTATTTTGCCCAGAAGTTGAATCACATCCTCTCTTATGCGCTCGTTTGAGTTCTCTTTGAGACCTTTTATACGAAGACACCATCTTCTCTTATATCTTTCCTCTTCCAACACATGAACTTTCAGATCATTGTTAACTTCAGACAGATTTTCAAATTGTTTCTTCATTATTTTTATTTTATCTTTGCATTCTCGTAACTCTTGCGCATTTATTTGGACGGATTTAGCAACGCTTGCAATCATTGCACTGTGCTGCTTCATTTGCGTGCTTAATTCTTCGTGCTGTAAATCTACCTTAGTTCCAAGGGCTTTAATCGCATCCAGTATAGCCAAATTGGACACCTCATTTTTCTCACTCTCTGTTGGTGTTTGTTACGGGTTGTTCTTTCTTTGTGGTCATGTTCTTGTATTACAGGTAAATTGGGTGCACCTGATGCTGATCGGGGATTGGGTATTTGAGAGGATCTGGATCCTGGTGAAGGCAGATGGTTTTCTCTTGTCAAGGGGGCCTGGAACGTTTCCTTTTGTATATTCGTTTGGTTTATGTTTTGTTCAGTTGTGTTACATATTGGTGAATGTTTTGGTTCTTTTCTTTAATTAATCTTTAATTAAATATATTTCTTATATTTTGCACTACAACTCTGTGTAGTTGTTGCTTTCTTTACTCCGAATGTAACAAGAGAAAACCATCTGCCTTCATAATGGCCCCACACAATCCACTAAAAGATGCTGAAATGGCTGTTCCATAACAGGTATTGGATATAAAGGTGCAGGCTTCAGTTTCTGATTTGGCTTACCTGTTAACTGACAAGTTGAACAAGTCTTTATAAACTGTCTTACATCACGCTTTACACGTGGCCAGTAAAAATATTGCAACAACCGCTGGTAGGTTTTATTAACTCCAAAATGACCAGACAACCCCCCATGTACAGACTCTAAAACAATATTTCGAAGATGAACAGGCACTACTATCTGTATAACAGGTTCCCCCAAACGCCCCTCACCAACTGAGGTCCATTTCCGTAACAGTACCTCTCTTTCAATGAAGTATCCATTTGTGGAACCCTCGGCTACCTCTGGAGATAAAACAGCATCAAATAAAGACCTTAAGGATAAGTCCTCTTTCTGAGCAGACAACCAAGTCTGTGGAGGAATAGAAGGTAAAGCCAAAAGACCGGGCAGCACTCTCTTTGAAGTGATAAAATCACTAGGATCAACCGGTTGCATTTTAGCAGCATTATGCTTTGACAGCTCCTCCCCTGTGTCCTGTTTACTCCTAGCACGTGTCAGTGCACATGACACAAACACCTCAGGGAACTGCTCAGATAACTCAGCTTCCTCCAATGCAATAGGTGACGTAGTTACCACAGGGCGAGGTGGAATGTCACTCCATACGCGGTCACCCGCCAGATTATTCCCCAAGATCACAGAGACTCCCTCAACTGGAATAGAAGGTCTAACTCCCAGTACAACAGGTCCACTAATTATTTCAGACTGAAGGAACAACTTATGTAATGAGACCGACAGGGTTTTCAATCCAACACCTTGAATGAAAACACCCCTCCCCGTGTCAGATTCCTGTGAAAAAGGCAAAAATGATTCTAGAATAAATGATTCAGATGCACCCGTGTCTCTCAACATTTTAACGGGGACCTTCTCATCACTTTCACCCAATGACACATAAGCCTCGGTTATGAAAGCAGCATAACCAGAATCTCCATCCTTACATGATACTACTGGTTTCTCCCCGGTCTGAAAAAAATGGAGACAGTCTGAACAGATGAAAATGTAAGAGTAGGTTTAGGTTCAAATTTAGGACGCCCCAATTTTCCTTTTAGTGCCACGCAATCTTTTTTCCAATGTCCCTTCAAATGACAATACGAACAACGGTCATATTTATCCATGTAACTTTGAAAATTCCTTTCTCCCCTAAAGTTATCAAAAGGGACTTGTGGAGCAACGCCGGCAACTACAACACTGTCTGTGAACCTTGACCTACCCCTTTCAATTTCATTCCTATGAGTGAGCATATACTCATCCGTAAGAGCAGCAGCATCACCCGCAGATGTCACATTTCGGTCAGTCAGGAAAATGGAGACTTGCTCAGTGTATATTGGTCTTATATCTTGTTTGTTTTCTTTTTAATGTATTTTTAATGTATTTACTTCTGTACTGTACTGTAGCGCTTTGGGTACAAGAAAAGCGCAATACAAATAAAATGTATTATTATTATTATTATTATTAAAGTACTTTTAAATTGTTCTAATAAAAATAATTCATAAAGTTCTTCATAATCGAATACCCCTGAGGCAGCACACCAACGATCTAACTGTACCCTTAAATCTTTCACAAATTCACAGTAGGTCTGTTCTGTGAATTTACGAATATTCCTAAACTTCTGCCTGTAGGCCTCTGGCACTAATTCATAAGCCTTCAGAACAGCATTCTTAACCTTTTGGTACTTTTGACCATCATGAACACTTAGACCAAGTGTATTTCTTGCTCATCTCGGGTCTGTTCGTCCAGAACAGTTGTGCATTTACATCGTACACCCGGCAGGAGCTTTTGGATATCAGTTTACGCATGTCTGGAAGTTGCATTAGCAACATTCAACTCGTCCCTGAGATCGTCAGAACATCCGATGCTACGCACCTCTCACGGCCGGGCGGAAGTGCTCGTCGGCGGCGTCGAGATCGTAAACAAAGGCGTGGGAAGCGCGGAGGGCTAAGAGCTAGACTAAAGCTAACACCACACCGGCTCTCTTTACCCAGCATTTTCCTTGCTAATGTTTGATCGCTAGTGAACAAAATGGACGAGATTAGACTCCGCATCATCAACAGCAAAAGACTTTTGAACTGCAATGTCATAATCTTCACAGAAACATGGCTACACAGCGGTATACCGGACAATGCTATTGAGTTAGCAGGCTACAACACAAACCGGGCGGATAGAACGGCAGAGGAATCCGGTAAGACAAGAGGAGGTGGATTGTGCATCTACATCAACAAAACTTGGTGCACAAACTCTGTTATTGTCGGGAGACACTGCTCGGCTAACCTTGAGTTTCTCATGGTTAAATGTAGACCGTTTTATCTGCCACGGGAATTCACTTCCACCATTATAACGGCAGCTTATATTCCACCGGATGCTGATGCCAAGCTTGCTATGAAAGAACTTCATGCAGCCATCAGTAAACAACAGACTTCTCACCCGGAGGCTGTATTTATTGTTGCGGGAGATTTTAATCACTCTAACTTAAAGACAGTGCTCCCTAAATTTCATCAGCATGTTTCCTGCCACACAAGAGGAACAAAACTTTGGACCATGTCTACACAAACATGGCTAAAGCTTACGCCGCGACACCCCTCCCCCACCTGGGTCAATCTGATCACCTTTCTTTGTTCCTCACCCCCAAATACGTTAATCTCATCAATCGTGTGAAGCCATCAGTGAAGACCATCAAGGTGTGGCCTGCAGGGGCAGACTTTACACTCCAGGAAAGGTTTCTGTTTGCTTCTCAGGCCACCAGTGGCTCTAACACTGACATCAACAGCTACACCTCTTCTGTATTGGACTACATAAATTCCACCATTGTCCACCATAGTGTCACAACCCAGAAGCAGATCACCACGTACCCTAATCAGAAGCCATGGATGAACAAGGAAGTGCGCCTCCTGTTGAAAGCACGTAACACTGCCTTCCGATCGGAAGATGCACAGGCCTATAGTACTTCTAGGGCAAATCTGAAGAGGGGCATCAAAAAGTCCAAGCACTGCTACAAGCTGAAGCTAGAGGAGCATTTTTCCAATTCTGACCCTCGACGCATGTGGCAGGGCATCCAGGCCATCAGTGATTACAAACCCAACCACTCCACCCCCATAGCCACAGATGCCGTCTTCCTGAACGAGCTTAATGACTTTTATGCTCGCTTTGAGAGAGACAACAAGGAAACAGCTACCAAGCTCACACCCTCTGCTGACCACCCAATCATCACACTCAACTCCACTGATGTTCACAATGCACTAAGTCGGATCAACGCGCGCAAGGCTGCTAGCCCAGATGGCATCCCTGGTCGCGTACTCCGGGCATGTTCAGAGCAGCTCGCTGGGGTCTTCACGGACATCTTCAACCTGTCCCTCGCCCAAGCAGTGGTTCCAGCATGTTTTAAATCCACCTCCATTGTGCCCATCCCAAAAAATTAAAACCCGACGTGCCTGAACGACTACCGCCCGGTAGCACTCACACCAATTGTCATGAAGTGCTTTGAGCGGCTGGTCCTGACACACCTAAAGGACTCTCTACCACCCACACTGGACCCATACCAATTTGCCTATCGAAACAATAGGAGCACAGATGATGCAGTGTCCATGGCGCTGCACTCCGTGCTCACACATCTGGACAATAAGGACACTTATGCACGTATGCTGTTTGTAGACTTCAGCTCTGCTTTCAATACCGTCATCCCTTCCAAGCTAATCATCTAACTTGGAAACCTAGGCATTAACAACCCTACCTGCAGCTGGATTATGGACTTCCTGACGAACAGGCCTCAGCTTGTTAGGTTAGGCCCCATCTGCTCCACCACCACCACCCTCAACACTGGTGTACCACAGGGCTGCGTACTGAGCCCCTTTCTCTACTCCCTTTTCACACTCGACTGCAGGCCTGTAAACGGATCTAACTCCTTCATCAAGTTTGCAGACGATACAACAGTGATTGGTCTCATCAGCAACAACGATGAGACTGCATACAGGGAGGAGGTCCGGCACCTGGCCATATGGTGCTCAGACAACAACCTGCTCCTTAACACCTCCAAGACAAAGGAGATCATCGTGGACTTCAGGAAGGCGAAAGGAGACACACACGACCCCATCCACATTAATGGGATGGCTGTTGAACGTGTTTCCAGTTTTAAGTTCCTGGGGACTCACATTTCGGAGGACCTGCTCTGGACCACCAACACCTCATGCCTGGTCAAGAAGGCTCACCAGCGTGTCTTCTTTCTGAGGACACTGAAGAAGAACCAACTGTCTTCAACTATCCTGGTGAACTTCTATCGCTGCACGATAGAGAGCATCCTGACCAACTGTGTCACAGTCTGGTACGGGAACTGTTCTGTTGCTGAGCGCAAGGCACTGCAGCGGGTGGTGAAAACAGCCCAGCGCATCACAGGGACTACACTTTCTGCCATTGAGGACATCCAGAAGAAACGCTGTCTGCGTCGAGCTCGCAGCATTCTCAAGGACTCCTCTCACCCCGCTCATAGACTGTTTACTCTCCTGCCTTCTGGTAGGCGCTTTCGGTGCCTCCGGACAAGAACCAGCAGACTAAGAAACAGCTTTTTTCCCGGAGCTGTTTCATTATTGAACTCTGCCCCCCACTGATTCCACTACCTCTCATACCCTTAACTCCAATGCTGCTACAACATTGTTTACATTGCACTACAGGGCTGCATGCATGACTGAACTGTACACACCAGTACTTCATGTTATCTGCTCTACTGGACTGTTTACACACACACAGCATCATTTGCACTCTATACTGCTCACTTGCACACCAGGAATATTTAACTGAATGCTCATTTGCACTAATGGACCACTTCCATAACTGCATCTACTCATCTACTGCACTGTAACTTCAATAACTGCATTAACTAACCAATTGCACGGTAATTCTATTAACTGCATCTACTCATCAATTGCACTTTAACTTCAATAACTGCATTAACTAATCAACTGCACTTTAACTCTATTAACTGCATCTACTCATCAATTGCACTGTAACTTCAATAACTGCATTAACTAATCAACTGCACTGTAACTCTATTAACTGCATCTACTCATCAATTGCACTGTAACTTCAATAACTGCATTAACTAATCTAATGCTCTGTAACATTATTAACTGCATTAACTCATCTTCTGGACTGCAACCTATTAACTGCATTAACTCATATACTGCACCGTAACTTTAATAACTGCATCAACTTCAACAACTGCATTAACTCACCTATTGCACTGCAACTTTAATAGCCAATGTCAATAATTTATGCATACCTAAGTCACTTCCACTATTTTAGTCTAAATTATTATCTGTTCATATCCACCTGTAAATTGTTGTTCATAGTATATAGTCATCTGTATATATTGTTCATAGTATATACCTTCTGTCATATTTTCATAGAACACACCTACTGCAAAATATTGTTATAGTCCATACCCACTGTATTATATTCTCACTATTGTATTCTGTATTTAATCTAACTGTATATCCTGCACTTGCTAACTGCACTTCTGGTTAGACCTAAACTACATTTCGTTACACTGTACTTGTATATGTGTAATGACAATAAAGTTGAATCTAATCTAATCTAATGCAGAAATTGCCTTTTGGGCCTTACCAGTCAGCACACACTGCAACATCACTGTCTGTTCCTTTTCCGGCCATTGCATCATATTTGCCAATCGTTCAAACAAACTGAAGAATGTATCCACATCAGCTTCACAAAATTTAGGCAATAATCTAATACTACTAGCAACATCCAACCCTTTAACAGGACAGGACGACCCACTCTCCGACAACTTGCCTTCACCAATCAACTGGAAACGCAAAACCTCAATGTCCAATTTGCGAATCTCCACTTCCCGATTAACTCTTGCCTTCTCTAACTCCAAAACCATCAACTCCTTTCGTTGCTCAAAAGACATAGTTGCAATCGAAACGCTAGATTGATCAGCAAAATCGGAAACACTAATATCAAAAACATTTAAAGTAACCAAAGCAGCTTTGACAATTAACGCAACTGTCCCTTTTAATTTTTTATCCTTAGTATTTAATTGTACCTCATACTTCTCGGCGACCTCCAACAACTGGTCTTTTGTTAGCTGATCAAACAATTCCTAACTAGGAGACCTATAAAATAAGTCTAATTCAACCATCTTCCAGCAAATTTATCCTCACGCACTACAAACTTCAACCATCAAGATAATTAGTGATATTTCCCCACCTCCCCACAATATCTAAACTTGACTCTTCATGCCCTCACCAAGAGTCGTGTCTCTTCAAGCACTCAAATACCATCAATTGGATAAACCCACCAACAAAACCAGTGAGAAAAACAAAAGCGGCAGTGCCCTCAACCCAGCGAAAAGCACAAAAATAACAAACTAAAAAAACAAACATCAACGCAATGCATTGCTACCTACTGGGGAAATACCAGAATTATCCTACAAACAGAAGGAATTAACCTATAGTTTGCTAATCATCAATAGTACGCAACAACAATGGTTTCTCATAGGATTGAAAAAACAACAAACTTACCCTGTTCACAATTCCTAACTATTCCTCTTCTCGCACCACACAAGATGAAACAGTAAATTCCCCTTCACGATTTCCAAAACACACAACCTCGCTGCTTGTCCACTCATCAACTGGATCCTACCAACAGGTGCATTCAATCATGGTCTCCATCAGCACATGTACCGACGATAGCGCAAATTAACCAAGAATCCAATCAACATGGACCTTAACAACTATACCAACTTCCTTAGGACGAAAACCTTCCTTTTAGACTTTTTCTCCTTTTGAGGTTTACTCGGTGTGGGTGGATCAGAATCAGCTCCTCTCTCCCTTTTGTTCGAAGATACAGCTTTTTCCATTCCGTAACAATGGCCTTCCATATCGGCACTACAATTTGGGTGAGTATATTAGCAGGTGGAGGTGGAAAAAAAAACTTGTCAAACTGAACTAACTTGGGAAATTTGTAAGAGCACGAAACAGCTTGACTACTTAGTACGCCATCTTGAGCTCCGGACACTAGGCTTGTTTGAGATGCGCCTTGCCTCGCCTGTAATGTAGGTGAGAGTAGGCGGCTGCAGTAAGGGGAGGAGTTAAAAAAGACCTTTGAAGTCGGACACTTCGTGAATCTCGCTGTTTTGTCGCTTGTAAACGTGAACAATGGAGGAGATCGCGTTCGCGTTTTTTATCGCAGACGAAGTGGATGTAATCGAAATACCACTGTTTTACACGAAGATGGTTACAATAATAATCACTGAATGTACTGTCAAATAATGTACAAATAAACATCTTACACAACAACATGTAAGACATTTTCAAGGATTGTATAAACAAATGGTAAATGAAGTAAATAGCAAGTTGCTTTTGAGAGACAGAGGTCATAACAAATGTTTATCATATTTAAGAACAAGCAGGTTTCCATACCATGCAAGTCAAAGCTGTATTGTAACAAACATTCTTCAGAATTTCTTTCCTTGTTTTAAGACCCAGACACTTCTCAGATGAAACCACACAAAGATGAGGCATAACATTTTTTCTAATTCTCTTCCCTTTCCTTCTGTATAATAAAAAAATTAAAAAAAACGTACTAACCTCACTATTCTTAGCGTTGTATACTGTGCTTGGCTTTAATGGACTAGTTTGATGCACTTATGTATTTTGTGGCCTATGTTGTTATAAATGCTTCCAATGTTTCCTCATCTGTAAGTGGCTTTGGATAAAAGCATCTGCTAAATGACTAAATGTAAATGTAATGACTAAACAGTCCATTTAGATATGTATGAGTGCATGTATATTTTTAATGGATTGATTTATTAATTCACACAAACATACAATAGAATAAAGAGAAAATTACAACAAGAATTCTATTGAAGAGAAATATAAAATAAACGCACGCAGAATAACAATTTCATTTAGAAAATAAACTAAAAATACAAAATAAAACTACTCAAAATGTGACACTGGACATATTATTTGTGGCAATATTATTCTTTTATGCCAAATGTTATTATTATTTTATGTAAAGATCGTGTTCCACTGAGATAATTTGTAAATATATAAAAACGTTATTTTTGTAAGTAATATGCTATGCAAAGGACTTCATTTGGAAAAACTTAAAGGCGATTTTCTGAGTATTTTGATTGCACCCTCAAATTCCATTGCCTTAAATAAGTGAATCTCAGCCAAATATTGTCCGATCCTAACAAATCATACAAAGCTTATTTATTCAAAATTACCCATAAGATAAGGTTTTGTTGTCAAAAATATGAAAAAAGCTCTGATCACAGCATTGAAAAAATAACTCCATTTAGCTCATTACAATACAATACTTACAAATATACCGTTTGCATGTATACATGTTTTATAAACTTCATACTACATGAAACTACACATTTGAATTCATGTTTACAAATATCTTTCTGGTGTTTTGGTGTAATAAACGACAGATATTTCTCTCCCTTCAGACTGAGACTCCTCATGGAAGAGACTTCATAAACAATAAAAACACTTATTCTTGAAACAGAATTAAAACAGCTTGGAGACCGCTGGAGGATCACAAGAGTTAGTGATGCTGTCAGAAAGCATCATGTAGTCTCCCTCCGGCCCTCTCCTATCATCCGTCTGACGGACCTGTCCGATCGTTTCCCCCCCCAGAGTCGCCTGCGTTCCGTCGTACCCCAAACACATCCAACGCTGTAGGTCCATCTGATCATCTGTGAATGGGACATTCCTCTCAGATTCTGATTTGAGCGTAGGACCGAAAAACCCTCAACTTCACACAAACCCAAGGAAAAACCGAAGAGATACCTCTGAAGGTGAATAAAACATGTAACTTACAAACTCTATCTCAAAAACAAAATAGTCCTAAAAGAGAACGACAGACAGGATGATGGTACATCACATCTGTAAGACACAAAGAAACAGAATATTTCTATGAAGAAGTTTGGAGGGGAGAGAGACAGAAAGTCAGATGGACGAGAATAAAGAGAAATAAAAGTGTTTTGCGGCTCTAGCGCCCGGTCGGTTGTGATCTGGAAACAATTCTACGCAGATTCCTGATGTTGTGACTAGGGCTGGGCGATAAAACGATAACGATATGTATCGCGATAGACATGTAATCAATATCAATAAAAAATGCGCTCGATAAAAGTTCGATAAAGTTTTTTTTTTTTCTTCGTCGGAAGAAACCCATGAAGAAACCAGAGGTTTCAAAGCAAGTTTGGTTGCATGAACAAAGGCACTCGCTCTCTGGTAGCCTAGCAACGTAGGGAGTGACAAGCTAACAGCCAATCGTGTAACAGTATCATGTTTGGTTGCGCTGTTTCGTTGTCTCGTGCTGGTCTGCTGGATTCCTCTCAGAAACCGGCGACTGATAAGCAGAAAATGAGTGCCGCGGCGAGCGAGGAAATTGTAAATAGTATTATTAGAGGAAGAATAACTTGAAGACTCGTTTGTTACTTTTTCATATTTCTGCAGGTTTCTAACAATGTTACTGTACTGTATCAGGTTTGTTATTTATGTTACAGATGTACATCAGTCTACCTCAGTTTTCTTTGTTTACAAAACATTGTACATATTTTAAAAAACTTTATTCACCAGAAGGTGAACAGCTAGTGAACTTCCTAGCACTAAGTTTGCACTAAATTCTCAGGTTTTTCTTTATTTATATTTAACACTTTGCACTATTGTATTACACTTTATTAAGCATTTCTTACATTTTATTTTCATTTTGCACCTTAAATGTTAAAAGATAATTGTTAAGTGTTCATTGTGACTTTAGACTTATGTTTACATTTTAATTATTTGAGTTTTGCATGATTGTGTTGACATTTCTGTCTCAATAACTGAGGGGATTATGATCAGAGGAAGTTTAAGTTTAAAATAAAAATGTTTAAATGTACAATATTTTTCTCCTGGTCCTTATTTTAAATGGGTCATAAAAATATCAATAATTATCGATATCGACCGATATGAAACACTGATATCGTGATACAGTTTTCAGCCATATCGCCCAGCCCTAGTTGTGACTATATTGGACTGTTCTGGGTCGACATCGGCCTTCAATGGCAACATTTATTTTCTCATTAGCGTTGAAACAGGTCTGTTGCGAAAAACTCTTTCCACAAACACTACAATATGCAAGACTTTACATTTAGGTATCCTCTCACGGGTATCTCTAGATAAACCTTTACTGAACTGATCCATTGCAGGGTTCCAATATAGTGTGAATTTTCATGTGTGACTTAAGGTGACTCGTATTTATAAAAGTCTTTCCACACTGTAGACATATATGAGGTTTCTCTCTAGTGTGAATTCTCATGTGTGTCTGAAGGTTTCCTGTTTGTGTAAAAGTCTTTCCACA
Organism: Barbatula barbatula; assembly: GCF_947034865.1. Lineage (NCBI taxonomy): Eukaryota > Metazoa > Chordata > Actinopteri > Cypriniformes > Nemacheilidae > Barbatula > Barbatula barbatula. Next base: position 1,150,232 of record NC_136769.1, on the reverse strand, counting down.
CTGTAGACATGCGTGAGGTTTCTCTCCAGTGTGAATTCTCATGTGTGTCTTAAGGTGACCTGTTTTTCTAAAAGTCTTTCCACACTGTAGACATACATGAGGTTTCTCTCCAGTGTGAATTCTCATGTGTGTCTTAAGGTCACCTGTTTGTGTAAAAGTCTTTCCACACTGTAGACATGCGTGAGGTTTTTCTCCAGTGTGAATTCTCATGTGAATCTTAAGGTTACTTGTCCCTGTAAAACTCTTTCCACACTGTAGACATACATGAGGTTTCTCTCCAGTGTGAACTCTCATATGAATCTTTAGGTCACGTGTTTGTGTAAAAGTCTTTCCACACTGTAGACATGCGTGAGGTTTTTGTCCAGTGTGAATTCTCATGTGTGTCTGAAGAATTCCTTTTTGTGTAAAAGTCTTTCCACACTGTAGACATACATGAGGTTTCTCTCCAGTGTGAATTCTCATGTGAATCTTTAGGTCACGTGTTTGTGTAAAAGTCTTTCCACACTGTAGACATGCGTGAGGTTTTTCTCCAGTGTGAATTCTCATGTGTGTCTGAAGGCTTCCTGTTTGTGTAAAACTCTTTCCACACTGTAGACATACATGAGGTTTCTCTCCAGTGTGAATTCTCACGTGAATCTTTAGGTCACCTGTTTGTGTAAAACTCTTTCCACACTGTAGACATGCGTGAGGTTTCTCTCCAGTGTGAATTATCATGTGTTTCTTAAGGTTTCCTGTTTGTGTAAAACTCTTTCCACACAGTAGACATGCGTGAGGTTTCTCTCCAGTGTGAATTATCATGTGTTTCTTAAGGTTTCCTGTTTGTGTAAAACTCTTTCCACACTGTAGACATACATGAGGTTTCTCTCCAGTGTGAATTCTCATGTGTTTCTTAAGGGTACTCGTATCTGTAAAAGTCTTTCCACACTGTAGACATGCGTGAGGTTTCTCTCCAGTGTGAATTCTCATGTGTGTCTTAAGGTTACTCGTATCTGTAAAAGTCTTTCCACACTGTAGACATGCGTGAGGTTTCTCTCCAGTGTGAATTCTCATGTGTGTCTTAAGGTTACTCGTATCTGTAAAAGTCTTTCCACACTGTAGACATGCGTGAGGTTTCTCTCCAGTGTGAATTCTCATGTGTGACTTAAGGTTACTCGAGACTGTAAAACTCTTTCCACACTGTAGACATGCGTGAGGTTTCTCTCCAGTGTGAATTCTCATGTGCTGTTTTTCACTCTTTTTGTCTGCTGTTCTCAGAGCTTCTTCCAGTGAAACTTTCTGGAATCTTTGTGCACGTTGATATTTCTGATCAGCATCTTTTACTTCACCTTGACTGTCCTTATTCACTTCCATCATATCTGAAGTGAACAAAACTATCTGTTAAACACAGTTTTACAATTGTACAAAACAACATCACAGGACAAGATCATAGTTTCATTTTCAGCGAACACAGTCATTCAGTGCACTGAGTATTGCTTTGGATAAAAGTGTTTGCCATATAAGATGAACACATCCCAAGAGAATATTTTAACTTTACTCGGTTTAAATTACAACATAAAATTTTTTTTTTTTATGTTTTTAAATTACAACATAAAATAAAAAGAAAAAAGCAATAGAATTATTATTTCTATGTTAAAATATTATTTGTGTAAGCTAGAGAACAAATTCATGTTTATTTTAAAAAAAAGTTTTGTCATTATATTATATGTCCTGTAATTAAAATCATCACGTCCGTGTTCTGGTCAGGTATAAGAACAAATGCATTCATGTTTTTTCCAATAAGACAATAAAAAAATAGACTGATGAAAATGTGTAAAGAAAGGGTCAAAAAAGCTATTTAAAGACAAAGCAGAAATCCTTTATCCTTTCAAACTTTACTCAGGAAGCCCTTTAAAACTACAAAGATACAAAAATACATCTCAGTATTTAACTAAGATACAGACGAACATGAAATATAAAATATATAAAAGCATTCAGGAACACATGCGTTAGCTTAAGGCTAACTTCTATGAGAAATTCCATTACGATGCTAGCGTGTAGCATACGCGATCAAAATACATATTTAGAATTAACTTAAACTCAATAACAGAGGATTACTTGCATTACTAGTATTCAATAACAACATAACTCTGAGTTTGTACTTACAGGCAAACGTTTTTCAGGCCAGAGAGAAAAAATGCGTAACGTTTACTTCACCATAAATATCCGAACTACGGCAAGACTGATAGTACAAAAATAAACATAACGTTACGTGAGAGACACCACTAGAGGTCCCCCTTTCTCGAGATAAACAACAGGACATCACAGCCATATTATTAATGAAATGTATTTTATTGCTAATTTTCTGCATTTATTGTCCACCGACAATCACTAAATGTATTATGTAGATTTTAAATCCAATCTGTAATAAAGATTTAAAAACAGAAACCAACCTCTGTGTTCTTTAGTCCTCTGAGTTTCTGTTGTGTGTAGTTCTGGATCTCTCGTGTTCTCAAGCTTCTCTTCCACAAACTCCAACAACTGTGTGAAGATTTCAGTTCTTACACCTGAAGTGATTCTTCTGCTTGTTGCTTTCTGGTATTTATTGGTGGTTTGATGTAGGAGGAGCTTTACTGAAGGTGTCAATCACTGTTGGTGTGAACTGGAGATGTTAGAGAAGAGGCTTGTTTGAGATGAACAAAATCTGCGCAGAACCGATCAACGGTGATCACCGCGAGCTGCATGACGGTTAGAAAAGTGTCCGAGTAACGTCCGCCTTGCTCTGACCTCATGCTGACGTGTGCCAAAAAACTCTCGCGACAGCGAGGCGGCTGTGTCGGATTGAGCAGTCGAGCGCAGTTGCTCTCCACCGACTGCGCTACTCAAAAGCATGATGGGAAACGACTGACTGACGACACAGCTTCAAGCTCATTGGCTGAGAATGTCAGCTGATATTTTTTTCCCCTTAATTCTAAGAAGTCCATTACCTATAGCCTAATACGATTTACTTTTTCTATAGTACTTAGTAACTAGATGAGGAAAAGTTTGTGAACAAACTTTATGTTGGCTTGAGAAAGTCTGGTGAAAAAGTTTGAATTGTGAGATAGAAAGGAAAAAGAGGTTAGTGTTACAGATAAAAAGATAAATTGATAAAAAGATAAGTAGATAGGCAGGTCTAATTTTAAAGAAATTTAATAATTAAAGTTAATTATTTTAAAGAAAGGAATATTTTAAGAAAAGAGCTAGAAAGGAAAAGAGGTTAATAAAAAGATAAAGAGATAATAAGATAAAAAGATGAAGAGATAAAAAGATACATAGTAGTAAGATAGGTAGGTAGAGATGAATGCAGAGATTTATAGAGAGTGAGTGTATGTTCATGTTTAAAAGATAAGAATTGTAAAGAAAGAAAGAATAAATGTAAAGAAAGAAAGAAAGATGGAGCGATGGATAAATAGATAGAGATTAGTGCATTCAGCAGACACGTTTATCCAAAGCGACAAAATTATTATTATATTTTTAAAGAAAAGAGCTAGAAAAAAAGAGGTTAATAAAAAGATAAAAAGAAAGATAAAGAGCTAAAGAGATAAAAAGAAAGATAAAAAGAAAGATAAATAGTAGTAAGATATGTAGGTAGAGATGAATGCAGAGATGTATAGAGAGTGTGTGTGTGTGTGTGTGTATGTTTGAAAGTTGGCAGTTGACATTTGGAACATAAACATCTCCCCTGAACATTCCGTCAATGTAAGTCAATGGGACTTTTTTGAGAGTTTGATGGGCATTTTTAGGAAAACCGTAAGTCCAATCCCTTAGAAAAGATATAGCAACTCGAGTGAGACCAGACTGAAGATGTGTGTGAAGTTTAGTGGCTGTAGCTTAAAAGCTATAGGAGGAGTAGCAGTCAGAAAATTTCAGTAAGAAGAAGCCAACATAATTAGGACATGTTTTATTTTTATTTTCTTGGTTTGAAGTGAAGTCCTGTTTGTTTTAAGAGATGTGTATTCTCTTTATACATTGACATTTTTGTACAACATTATTCCATTAAATAAATTAGTCAATCCATCAATACATGCATACATCTAATGTGACTGTTTTACAATTATGCCTCATGTTTGTGTTTTTATCCGATATCTTTATTTGGATATGTCTGATTCCAGGAGTGCAATAAACAAAACCCACACATGCTCATTTCTTAATTTAGAATGTGTTGTTGTTTCATATTATTTTTTAAGAATAATTTGCAGCACACACTTTTCCTAATCATTAAACATGAATTGAAACTTACATTAAGGTGACAAACAATTGTGTAATATATTTATATGGAATATTTATCATGTAAAAAAGGGATAGTTCACCCAAATAACTTTAATAATAATAAAAACAATTTTCTTTGGTGCTGAATTATCTGCAGTCAGGACTGTTTATTTTTTACTCGACATTAATTTCATTAGATGAGAGTTGCAATACCACTCTAGATCAGATAGATTTATATCCCTACCATTTACTGAATAAGCCATTTTAAGTAATGAGCACTGTTCACCTTCGGTGATTCTCCTCATCATAACCATCTTCGTGTAAAAACAGTGGTATTTCAAATGCATCAACTTCGTCTGCGATAAAGAACGCGAACGCGATCTCTTCCATTGTTGACGTTTGCAGTCCACAACACAGCGAGATTCAGGAAGTGTCCGGCTTGCCTGCACTTTTTTTCACTCCTCCCCTCACTGTAGCCGCCTACTCTCGCCTATATTTCAGGCGAGGCAAGGCGCATCTCAAACAAGCCTAAGGATTCAGATGAGTCTTTATCCAGGAGCGGAGGCGCCATTTTAAAAGATACTGTCACACATACACACGTATATTTACTTTAAGGAAACAAGGTTTTGCTGATGTTGCTGTTTCAGCAGGACATTGAGACTTTAATTCACCAGATTACAATGTATAGTCGAGATATTTATGAGAAATAACATTCAAATGTATTATTGCTCTTAGATTTGAACTGCTGTGCTAAACAGACGTGTTTCAATGACACACACAGATATTCAAACGTTCTTTTGAAGCACAATATTCGCGTCTATTCTTGTCATAGAGGTCAGGGTTCAGGGTTGATGACGTTAAAAATCCTTACGTCAAATACTTTAAATAACAGAGGGAAACCTCATGACACGGAACATGTCAATGCCTGGAGCGTCACTTCCGGGTCTGTACCGCGGGACATCGAAAACGTTCAATTATAATATTACATGTAATATTCGTGCACGCGCATGAATCATCCGTTCCTCTCAGAGCTTCAACTGCAGTGATCGCGAGCTCTGAACTTTTCTCCTGTAAACGCCGTTACTTCCGCATACTCGAATCACACATGATCGACACCACAGCAGCTTGTTTTTAACGCGTATATATGGTCCATACCTTTCATCTGTGCCCATAGGACCCGACTTCAGTTGCGCTACAACACAATACAACAGCCGCTGTTCCCGCTCATTAGTTTGAACAAACAGATTCGCCTCGTAGGTTAACACTCACTTGTGATTGGCTGAATGTGACTTCACTCAAATCTATGTAACAAACCAGAGAACGTGGGCGGGAATATGGCGGTGTGTCGAATCTGCACTGGTGAGTCCTGGTAAGTAATAACTCTGCGAATGAATCCGCATCTACGTTTTAAAGGAGAAATGATTTCGCTGTTTTTGAAGCTTTGAGTATGTTTTGGGGTGTTTGACTTTTTTTAAAAACGCTTTATATTTCAAGTCTATTTTAGACATAAGACCTCGTCAGCTTTACCAATCAGAGCGTTTCGGAAGGAGGACTTTACATAGACAAGAAGAAATCCAGTTGTTTCGTTAGAAGAGTGAAATGTAAAGCTTTTATTTGATTAGAAACATGAACATCCATTGTTAAACACCCAAAACATATTAGCCTATATCGGTTTAAACATTCAACTGCATTATGCTAAGTGTTTATTTCTAACTTTAACTGTCATTGAACGCAGGGATGGACTGTAATGAATCTTTAGGTAGTTTATTCAATTTGAACCAACAAGTTTTCAATTCGATTAAAAACTGATCTCAGAATGAATCAGTTCTGTTCGATTCACAATAAAAATCGATTTCATTCAAAATAACTCAGTTTAACAACTCAATTCAGTAATTTCCAGATTTCACCAATTACAACTAAACACAAACCTATTTCAAGTCATCAGAATGAGCACAAAAACTGAGGTTTACCTTTTCATGTAATTGAATGGTGCGTTTTAAATGACAAATACTGATTCTGCATTTATCTCACATTTGTTTTGTGAGGACATTTCCATGAGAGTTGAAGATATCAGCATAATGAAGGAGGTGAAAATGGGAACTATCGGTCTGGAATAATGACAGCTGTTAACACAAAGCGTGTTTATGCACAGTTTGACAATTTAGCTTAATAAGATGAACTGTCTAGCGGTTAGGATTCCTGGTTTTCACCCAGGTGGCCTGGGTTCGACTCCCGGAATGGGAAACCACCATTTTCATTTACCATAGCAATGGGAGCACAGATGATGCAGTGTCTATGGCGCTGCACTCCGTGCTCACACATCTGGACAATAAGGACACTTATGCACGCATGCTGTTTGTAGACTTCAGCTCTGCATTCAATACCGTCATCCCTTCCAAGCTAATCATCTAACTTGGAAACCTAGGCATTAACAACTCTACCTGCAACTGGATTATGGATTTCTTGAGGAACAGGCCTCAGCTTTTGACAAATAGGCCACATCTGCTCCGCCACCATCACCCTCAACACTGGTGTACCACAGGGCTGCATACTGAGCCCCTTTCTCTACTCCCTTTTCACACTCGACTGCAGGCCTGTGAACGGCTCTAACTCCATCAAGTTTGCAGACGATACAACAGTGATTGGTCTCATCAGCAACAACTATGATACTGCATACAGTGAGGAGGTCCGGCACCTGGTCACATGGTGCTAAGACAACAACCTGCTCCTTAACACCCTCCAAGACAAAGGAGATCATCGTGGACTTCAGGAAGGCGAAAGGAGGCACACACACGACCCCATCCACATTAATGCAGCAGACTAAGAAACAGCCTTTTTCCCAGCGCTGTTTCATTATTGAACTCTGCTCCCCACTGATTCCACTACCCCTCATACCTTTAACTTTAATGCTGCTATAACATTGTTTACATTCCACTACAGGGCTGCCATGCCTGACTGAACTGTACACACCAGTATGCATTAACCTGCATTAACTTATCTACTGCACTGTAACTCTATTAACTGCATCTACTCATCTATTGCATTATAACTTCAACAACTGCATTAACTCACCTATTGCACTGTAACTTCAATAACTGCATTAACTTATCTACTGCACTGTAACTTCAGTAACTGCACTAACTTATCTACTGCACTGTAACTCTATTAACTGCATCTACTCATCTATTGCACTATAACTTCAACAACTGCATTAACTCACCTATTGCACTGCAACTTTAATAGCTAATGCTTATAATTTATGCACACTTAAGTCACTTGCACTATGGTTTAGTATAAATTATTATCTGTTCATATCCACCTGTACATTAATGTTCATAGTATATAGCCATCTGTATATATTGTTCATAGTGCATACCTTTTGTTATATTTTCATAAGTACATACCTGTAAAGTATTTTCATTTGTCAATGCCCACTGTATAATATTTCCCTAATATTGTATTCTGTATTTATTCACTATATATCCTCCACTTGCTAACTGCACTGTACAAGGAGGGAGACAAAAAATATAAATATAAGTTCCCATGAGATATAAATACATTCACATTAATTTAATAAACCCATGGCTGGAGTAATTTTCTATTTCTCTATCAATTTATTGTAAATAATGTAAAGATCATTCCGCTTGAGTTTAGCAGGAGTGTGCTTATATAAACATTGAATGATGTCTATCTGTAATGTGGAGTCAGAGACGTTCGGATCCATATGCAGTATTTTATTATAAAGAATGGTCAAAAGGGCAGAGGTCAGAGAACAGCGTCAGGTATGTCAGGGGATATCCAAAAACACTAACAAGCAGAGGTCGGGGCAGGTCATCACAGTCCGTTTAAGATTAAGCAATCCGAGATAAAAAAAACCCGGCAGGAACAAACACAGGGACCGCACTGAAATGTCAGAGAGGCTAAACAAGACTTTACTACGTTGATTGAGAGTCTGGAACATGATTATATAGGGAGTGGAATTGGAAACACCTGGTGGTGATTAGTCCGAGGATTATGGGAAATGGGAAAGGACACAAAAAGAGTCCTTAGTGGAGGGCCCTCTACTGGAGTTCATGGGGACTCCAGCTGACGATCGTGACATAATCTTAATCTAATTGATTTTGTCGTTTCAAATAAAGTTATGTATTGCTGTGTGAGAAATTTTTTTTTTACAGAACTTTTCCCACTAAAATAAATATCTTGACGTGATCAAGTTAGCTCAGACCGACAAACGGCGGACAGCAGCGGCATTCCACCTGTCAATAAAGTTACCTTAACTCTCTGCTCCAGGTCTACATCCCTTCCGGTCATCTTCAGTCTGAAAATGAGCGACAGCGAGGCACCAAATCCCTTTACTCATTTGGATCCCTTGTGGTGGAATGAACATCCAGCATCCACCCAAACGGCAGACATGTTCCACATTTATTTGACTAACCAATAACCAAGTCTTTGCATGTGTCTATAAAAATCCTATTGTTCATTCTCTCCTTTGCTTACTACAGCTTTAATCCTCTAAGTAGCATGGCCTTGAAAACTAACGGTACTGTTTAGCGTGATGACAAAATGTTGACTACTTGTAAATTGGTAATGTAAATGTGACCATGCCCTTAATTATGCAGCACTTTAAGGCTTAATATAATGGAAACAGATGAGTTCCCCCCTTAACAGTTGAATTATAACTAAATTAAATAGATAGGTCACCAGAACCTCTTTTTGTACCAAACTATAAAGGTGGGTTTGGAGACAGTCTCTACCAACGGTTTGAAGGTGATATAGAAAGAAATTCATTCAGATTACAGATGTTGAGCCGTTTTCTTTCCGTTTGGTCAGAAAGGATGTTCACATGTCATGAACAGGCAATTTGGTTTAATAAGTTGTAAATATCATGTAATATATGTTATTACATTGTGTTATCAGTTATTTGAGCGGTTAATATTTGGGAATAACCAACCTGCAAATGTCGCGACTGGCCAATCAGAATCAAGCATTCCAACGAGCTGTGTATTAAATGTGCAATTAATTTAGCACAATCGTGATGACAATAATGTTTTAAAAGCAAACACTAAACTCCCGATAGCGTCAGAAAATCATGGTTGTATCTTGTAAGAGTGACCAATAATAAGGATTTATATAAAAAAAGGAGCAGCAAGGTTTCATTCTGAAGGTCACAACATTTTCATTTCTGTTTCGACATTTTTTTAGATTATTGTTTGCGTGGTTTGAAATACCATGTTGTAGAAGTTCAACTGACAAAATAATGGTGATGTTAATTTTTCCATCATCGTACAGCCCTACGTTTTACTGCTCTGATCCATTGAAGGGTTCCGCTCGAGTGTGAAGCCTCATGTGTTTCTTAAGGCTACTCGGGACTGTAAACACCTTTCCACACTGTAGACATCCATGAGGTTTCTCTCCAGTGTGAATTCTCATATGAATCTTTAGGTCACCTGTTTGTGTAAAAGTCTTTCCACACTGTAGACATGCGTGAGGTTTCTCTCCAGTGTGAATTCTCATGTGTTTCTTAAGGCTACTCGGGACTGTAAACACCTTTCCACACTGTAGACATCCATGAGGTTTCTCTCCAGTGTGAATTCTCATATGAATCTTTAGGTCACCTGTTTGTGTAAAACTCTTTCCACACTGTAGACATGCGTGAGGTTTCTCTCCAGTGTGAATTCTCATATGAATCTTTAGGTCACCTGTTTGTGTAAAAGTCTTTCCACACTGTAGACATGCGTGAGGTTTCTCTCCAGTGTGAATTGTCATGTGTTTCTTAAGGCTTCCTGTTTCTGTAAAACTCTTTCCACACTGTAGACATGCGTGAGGTTTTTCTCCAGTGTGAATTCTCATGTGTTTCTTAAGGCTTCCTGTTTCTGTAAAACTCTTTCCACACTGTAGACATGTGTGAGGTTTTTCTCCAGTGTGAATTATCATGTGTGTCTGAAGGTTTCCTGTTTGTGTAAAAGTCTTTCCACACTGTAGACATGCGTGAGGTTTCTCTCCAGTGTGAATTCTCATGTGTGTCTGAAGGTTTCCTGTTCGTGTAAAACTCTTTCCACACTGTTGACATACATGAGGTTTCTCTCCAGTGTGAATTCTCATGTGAATCTTAAGGTCACTTGTGTTTGTAAAAGTCTTTCCACACTGTAGACACGCGTGAGGTTTCTCTCCGGTGTGAATTCTCATGTGAATCTTAAGGCCACTTGTGTTTGTAAAAGTCTTTCCACACTGTAGACACGCGTGAGGTTTCTCTCCGGTGTGAATTCTCATGTGAATCTTAAGGCCACTTGTGTTTGTAAAAGTCTTTCCACACTGTTGACATGCGTGAAGTTTTTCTCCAGTGTGAATTCTCATGTGTATCTGAAGGTTTCCTGTTTGTGTAAAAGTCTTTCCACACTGTAGACATGCGTGAGGTTTCTCTCCAGTGTGAATTCTCATGTGCTGTTTTTCACTCTTTTTGTCTCCTGTTCTCAGAGCTTCTTCCAGTGAAACTTTCTGGAATCTTTGTGCACGTTGATGTTTCTGATCAGCATCTTTTACTTCATCTTGACTGTCCTTATTCACTTCCATCATATCTGAAGTGAACAAAACTATCTGTTAAACACAGTTTTACAATTGTACAAAACAACATCACAAGACAAGATCATGGTTTCATTTTCAGCGAACACAGTCATTCAGTGCACTGAGTATTGCTTTGGATAAAAGTGTTTGCCATATAAGATGAACACATCCTAACTGTGTGTTCACATAGAGCGCGAATGAGGCATCAAAAACGCGCTATTCGCGAGTAGTTTGACGCTTGAACATTTTGTGTTTACTCGCTTCATTCGCGCGTGAAATTCGCGTCATTCGCGAGTGAAATAGAACATGTAAATCACTCGCGCTTGACGCCTCATTCGCGCTCGGTGTGAACACACAGTAAGAGAATATTTTAACTTTACTCGGTTTAAATTACAACATAAAATGCACTCAGATGTAGCGGGACGCTTTACGGTAATGAGATTTCCAGCAGACAAAAGCAATAGAATTATTATTTCTATGTTAAAATATTATTTGTGTAAGCCAGAGAACAAATTCATGTTTATTTAAAAAAAAAGTTGTGTCATTGAATTATATGTCCTGTAATTAAAATCATCACGTCTGTGTTCTGGTCTGGTAGAAGAACAAATGCATTCATGTTTTTTCCAATAAGACAATAAAAAAATAGACTGATGAAAATGTGTAAAAAAAGGTCCAAAAAGCTATTTAAAGACAAAGCAGAAAGGGGGGTCAACCTATGTCCATTATTCTGCTTCTGTGTGAGTGTGTGGTCTTGCCTGATACATTAGTTCGGCAGATAGATAACAGTTTCCACAAGACAAAGAATGAAGCTTGTGTATCCTTTCAAACTTTACTCAGGAAGCACTGTTAAACTACAAAGATACAAAAATACATCTCAGTATTTAACTAAGATACAGACGAACATGAAATATAAAATATATAAAAGCATTCAGGAACACATGCGTTAGCTTAAGGCTAACTTCTATGAGAAATTCCATTACGATGCTAGCGTGTAGCATACGCGATCAAAACACATATTTAGAATTAACTTAAACTCAATAACAGAGGATTACTTGCATTACTAATATTCAATAACAACATAACTCTGAGTTTGTACTTACAGGCAAACGTTTTTCAGGCCAGAGAGAAAAAATGCGTAACGTTTACTTCACCATAAATATCCGAACTACGGCAAGACTGATAGTACAAAAATAAACATAACGTTACGTGAGAGACACCACTAGAGGTCCCCCTTTCTCGAGATAAACAACAGGACATCACAGCCATATTATTAATGAAATGTATTTTATTGCTAATTTTCTGCATTTATTGTCCACCGACAATCACTAAATTTATTATCTAGATTTTAAATCCAATCTGTAATAAAGATTTAAAAACAGAAACCAACCTCTGTGTTCTTTAGTCCTCTGAGTTTCTGTTGTGTGTAGTTCTGGATCTCTCGTGTTCTCAAGCTTCTCTTCCACAAACTCCAACAACTGTGTGAAGATTTCAGTTCTTACACCTGAAGTGATTCTTCTGCTTGTTGCTTTCTGGTATTTATTGGTGGTTTGATGTAGGAGGAGCTTTACTGAAGGTGTCAATCACTGTTGGTGTGAACTGGAGATGTTAGAGAAGGATTCAGATGAGTCTTTATCCAGGAGCGGAGGCGCCATTTTAAAAGATACTGTCACACATACACACGTATATTTACTTTAAGGAAACAAGGTTTTGCTGATGTTGCTGTTTCAGCAGGACATTGAGACTTTAATTCACCAGATTACAATGTATAGTCGAGATATTTATGAGAAATAACATTCAAATGTATTATTGCTCTTAGATTTGAACTGATGTGCTAAACAGACGTGTTTCAATGACACACACAGATATTCAAACGTTCTTTTGAAGCACAATATTCGCGTCTATTCTTGTCATAGAGGTCAGGGTTCAGGGTTGATGACGTTAAAAATCCTTACGTCAAATACTTTAAATAACAGAGGGAAACCTCATGACACGGGACATGCCAATGCCTGGAGCGTCACTTCCGGGTCTGTACCGCGGGACATCGAAAACGTTCAATTATAATATTACATGTAATATTCGTGCACGCGCATGAATCATCCGTTCCTCTCAGAGCTTCAACTGCAGTGATCGCGAGCTCTGAACTTTTCTCCTGTAAACGCCGTTACTTCCGCATACTCGAATCACACATGATCGACACCACAGCAGCTTGTTTTTAACGCGTATATATGGTCCATACCTTTCATCTGTGCCCATAGGACCCGACTTCAGTTGCGCTACAACACAATACAACAGCCGCTGTTCCCGCTCATTAGTTTGAACTAACAGATTCGCCTCGTAGGTTAACACTCACTTGTGATTGGCTGAATGTGACTTCACTCAAATCTATGTAACAAACCAGAGAACGTGGGCGGGAATATGGCGGTGTGTCGAATCTGCACTGGTGAGTCCTGGGGCCCGTTCGTACGTCGCTTATTACATCCGAGATCAAAAGACACATCCAAGATGACATCATCGTGCTAATCATGATCCGGCTAATTGGGTTCTTCGAACACACCTGTTGTTTATGATTAGTATCGCTGGATTGAGTTATCTGAGATCATTGCGCGCTCTTGCGTTGGTTTAAAAGGGGATATGTATCGATAGTAGAAACAATGATCAGCAACGCTGTGATTGGCTGTTCAGCATGGCTAAAGAACACGCCCAGTTTTCCTCTCAAGCAGAACAAGAGCTTTTAATGGAAGGTTATGCCCAATTTGAACGTTAAATTCAAACTAATTAAATGCTTAAGTGGTGTCCATGTCAGATGTTTCTATCACTTTCTACAGTATGTATTTTTGCATTTTTTATTTATTTCATATTTACTTATGTCAGAGCCACCACGGACCCAGTAGAAAATGGGAACAAGTAAAAGTAAAGTACAAGAATATTCTACAAAATTGTAGCCTACACTTCTTATACAGTCCTTATTTTAAAAGCCACTGTTAAATGATGTGTCTATTTATGACAGCCACCAAGAAAAGGCTGAAAGATTACAGGTGGTGGTCCTGCACCCCCACAATATACCCCAGCAGAAGAGCTGGCCCTTGGGTTGACTTCAAACCGACCCAGTGTGGAGGGCATCCCTGGGGGCAGCTCTTCCTTAGACCCAAAGCCAGGGACCAGTAGCAGCAACACCTACATTACTGTTAGGCTAAATGAGCTTTTATTTCCCTTAGTATACTGTAAAATTGTTTGTTGCTGCATTAAATGAATTTGGTACAGTCATTTCAAATGTTTGTGAAAGTGAAAACTAATAAACTTCTAGTTCATATAAAATATGTTGCCATGAGTTATTGATCACATTATTTTTTACAGTGTAGTTAATTGTAATGACATTATTCCCCCCCCCCCAAGAGTGCAACACATTGTAATACCCATTTATTTCCATTGCACGACCTGTGAATAAATCCTCTCAGATGACTGTCCTTTGGAGGAAGAACCTGTAAGTGCATAAATAACTTAACTATAATTTGTATATACTTGTGTACCTATTCTTTCTGTCTGCAACATGAGTTGCAGGAGTCCACACCTAGAGAAAGGTCTACAGAAAGGCTCACAGAACAGTCTGCACAAAGAACTGCTGATACAGAGGTGGGCAGTGTTTTACTTTTGTCTTGTTGCATGATGCATGTTTTGACCCTTTTTTTTCACAAAATTACACCGGGTGACATCCGTTCCCTATATAAGCGGCATCTTTAACCAAAAATAGAGTATTTTGAGGTGAAAAAAAGAGAAATTAGAGGAGAAATTGAACTCGACAACTTGAAAGAGAGAAAATTTGCACTGAAGATAGAGTTGCTTCAGAGTAAGTGCTAATACTGTTATGAACTGTGTGGAGAGAAGAACCCAATTGCAGGCAGACTCGGGGGTGAAGGAGATAACAATAAATTTAATACACAATAAACACAAAACAAAGACTCACGATGGAGTAAAACCAAGACTAGACAAATAATAGGGACAACCAGGACATGGACTAACTAAACTAGAAAAATAAACACTAAGGACAAGACTAAACTGACTCACCAAAATACACTGAACGAGAACTTGGTACTTGACACAGCATAGAGGAACAAAGTACAAGATACCAAATACAATGAACGAGCACAGGACAATAGACAAGAGGAGGTTTTAAAGGGAAACAAACACAGGATAATTGAACAAGGGGCAGGTGTAGGTAATGAGACACTAATGGGAAGGCTAACGCGACAAAAGGGCGGGAAACACTGACGAGACACGAGAAAGCACATGGCATGTCAGAATCAAAACAAAGCCATGTCTTTCTCACACAAAACCTAAGGCTATGCCATGACTCCGCTGCAAGACCAAAAATAAACATGACATGATAGCGGAATCATGACATAAGCCCCCCCTTAAATGAACACCTCCAGGTGTTCATCAAGGGGTAGACTAACAAGACAAGACAGACTGGGAACACGACAATACAAGGCAAAACAAAGAAAACAATATCAGGGGCAAACAAGCAAGCAAAATCACAGGGTTGGGGTGAGACAATAAAAATAATAAACATGGGAGGGGGGGTGGGGGAACAACAAAGTTCACGGGAGGGTGTCCAAGAGGGTAGGGATAGGGTGGGACAGTCCTAGTTCCCGGGGGCGCTCGCGAACGTGGAATCCCCGGGGACTTGATGGGAGAAGTCCTCGGGGGAACTGTTCTTGTTCCCGGCTTGAAGGCCGGCTGAGCCGCCGGCTGGAAGGCCGGCTGAGCCGCCGGCTGGAAGGCCGGCTGAGCCGCCGGCTGGAAGGCCGGCTGAGCCGCCGGCTGGAAGGCCGGCTGAGCCGCCGGCTGGAAGGCCGGCTGAGCCGCCGGCTGGAAGGCCGGCTGAGCCGCCGGCTGGAAGGCCGCCTGGGCAGGACTGGGGGCAGGACTTGACGCCGGCTGGAAGGCCGCCTGGGCAGGACTGGGGGCAGGACTTGACGCCGGCTGGAAGGCCGCCTGGGCAGGACTGGGGGCAGGACTTGACGCCGGCTGGAAGGCCGGCAGGGCAGGACTTGACGCCGGCTGGAAGGCCGGCAGGGCAGGACTTGACGCCGGCTGGAAGGCCGGCAGGGCAGGACTTGACGCCGGCTGGAAGGCCGGCAGGGCAGGACTTGACGCCGGCTGGAAGGCCGGCAGGGCAGGACTTGACGCCGGCTGGAAGGCCGGCAGGGCAGGACTTGACGCCGGCTGGAAGGCCGGCAGGGCAGGACTTGACGCCGGCTGGAAGGCCGGCAGGGCAGGACTTGACGCCGGCTGGAAGGCCGGCAGGGCAGGACTTGACGCCGGCTGGAAGGCCGGCAGGGCAGGACTTGACGCCGGCTGGAAGGCCGGCAGGGCAGGACTTGACACTGGAGTGGGTGGACTCGGGACCACCGGACTCGGGACCACCGGACTCGGGACCACCGGACTCGGGACCACCGGACTCGGGACCACCGGACTCGGGACCACCGGACTCGGGACCACCGGACTCGGGACCACCGGACTCGGGACCACCGGACTCGGGACCACCGGACTCGGGACCACCGGACTTGACGGGACCACCGGACTTGACGGGACCACCGGACTCGACGGGACCACCGGACTCGACGGGACCACCGGACTCGACGGGACCACCGGACTCGACGGGACCACCGGACTCGACGGGACCACCGGACTCGACGGGACCACCGGACTCGACGGGACCACCGGACTCGACGGGACCACCGGACTTGACGGGACCACCGGACTTGACGGGACCACCGGACTTGACGGGACCACCGGACTTGACGGGACCACCGGACTTGACGGGACCACCGGACTTGACGGGACCACCGGACTTGACGGGACCACCGGACTTGACGGGACCACCGGACTTGACGGGACCACCGGACTTGACGGGACCACCGGACTTGGGACCACCGGACTTGGGACCACCGGACTTGGGACCACCGGACTTGACGGGACATCAGGAGGCCCGCTGGACGGGGCCCTCCTGCCCGTATGACGCCCCCCCAAAAAATATTTGGGCTGAGTCCCGGTGTTCTCCTCCGGCTGGAAGTTCGGGCTGGAGATTACACCCCTCCTCGGCTTCTTCTTCTTCTTCGACCGGCTCACGGTGGGTGTAGCCGGTTGCGGAGAAGCGGTGGGGAGCATGACTAGCTCCGTGCTGGAAGAGTCGAAGGGTGCAGAGGGTGAGGAGAGGCCCACGGCCCCGATTCTCAGGGAACGACTCTCTGGGATCGGAGGCAGGGGAGAGTGCGAAGCTGAGGGGCAGCTGGAGGCAAGACTGCTGACCAGTTGCTGAAAGGACCCCCGGATCAGCCTCTCCCGTTCCTCCAACGGTGGAGGCTTAACGAGGCCTGCCAGGAAGTAGGCATTCATGAGCGTCTCTGGCAGAAAACCCCGTCTTGCCACAGACGCTCGAGCATACTCACTCAGGGACCTATCTCCCTGAGGCTGGAAAGGACCATCGCCCCGCTGAATTAAGTCAGCAGTCGACTGCCACCAATGCTGGTGGTCCTGGCTGGCAGAGGACTGCTCACGGTCCCTGGCTGCCTGCTGGGTTCTCTGTGGCTCGTTCATTCTGTTATGAACTGTGTGGAGAGAAGAACCCAATTGCAGGCAGACTCGGGGGTGAAGGAGATAACAATAAATTTAATACACAATAAACACAAAACAAAGACTCACGATGGAGTAAAACCAAGACTAGACAAATAATAGGGACAACCAGGACATGGACTAACTAAACTAGAAAAATAAACACTAAGGACAAGACTAAACTGACTCACCAAAATACACTGAACGAGAACTTGGTACTTGACACAGCATAGAGGAACAAAGTACAAGATACCAAATACAATGAACGAGCACAGGACAATAGACAAGAGGAGGTTTTAAAGGGAAACAAACACAGGATAATTGAACAAGGGGCAGGTGTAGGTAATGAGACACTAATGGGAAGGCTAACGCGACAAAAGGGCGGGAAACACTGACGAGACACGAGAAAGCACATGGCATGTCAGAATCAAAACAAAGCCATGTCTTTCTCACACAAAACCTAAGGCTATGCCATGACTCCGCTGCAAGACCAAAAATAAACATGACATGATAGCGGAATCATGACAAATACACTATTTAACACATAGTAGTATTGCTGACTTTCCATAACTATCTCTTATTGCAGGCAAAATATGACTTGCTGGCTTTTCTTTATAAATAATCTTTTAAATAAACTCAAGAAACTAAGCATATTTGTCTTGTCTTTTATTCAGTAAAAAAATGGTGTTCCACAATTCTGTCCCGTGCAGCTAGGTTGGTTCAAGTGCACTGGCTGGAGGTCATCATCAGGCTGCACCCCCACCACAGGGCTCCTCTCCTTTCTGATGGTGGCAAAGTTATGCAATATGGCACATGGAACAATTCTGTCACAGGCCCTGTCAGGTGCAACCCTCAGACTTTTCAGACACTGAAATCTTCCCTTTAGTTGCCCAAAGGTCATTTCAATGCTTGTCCTGGCTAGAGCTGCATTGTAACGGGTTTGTGGTCCAGGGTTTGGCTCAGGGAAGGGCGTCATAAAATACTGCCTGCAGGCATAGCCCCTGTCTCCAAGCAGGATCCCATCACAATCCCCTGTATAATGGAAAAATGCAGTTCTGTTAGGCTCAGCATAATACTGTGTATAATACTGTGAGCTTGAAATGTTTGTTCCCTTACCACGTTCAAATAATGTGCATAAATGTGACTCTCTGAAAATTCTTGAGTCATGTACTGATCCTGGCCATTTTGCTTCCACATTGGTGACATGGAGCATAGAGTCACACACCATCGAAGAGATTTGAGTCAGTCAACTGCATACTTTTTGATTTCATTACTTTTTTTTCCCATGTAATAATCTGGAATATTATAAATTGTAATTGTAATTTACCTGCACATTTACACTATGAACGCCCTTTCGCTTCACAAAATCCCCCTCATTGGGGCCTGGGGGGCCTTGATGGGGACATGTGTGCAGTCTATGGCACAAATCACGTTAGGGAAGCCTGAAGGATACTGTTATTCATACTTATTGGTATGGTCATGATTGCATGTCATTAACAATTATAAATGTACCTGCAATAGCTAAAAAATCCTGCTTTACAACCTGTGGTCTTAAGTGGCTTAGAAATATGTTATGGAGTCGCAGTCTCTCTTCGGTTCCTGGTTCGTTCACCCGGTGACAAATACAACAAAAACTGCTTGAGCGGCAGGTAAAGTTTGCGAATGCACACAGTCTGTGCTGTTGTTAAAGCCCGACTCCTCCGTGTTAAACACGTAATGTGGTTCCAACAAATGAATGATGTAAATAACACCCTAACGAGAAAAACGGTATCTCTCAACAATGACGCTATCGCGCTGCGCTAAATGATCCTGTCTATTAATTTGAAAAGCTCTGCGAATTATTATTGCACCTTCCGCAACAGGTTGCTGTCGTAAAAATGTACAAGACATGGCTGCGACAGACTTACCCATCTCCTCCGCTTATAAAGCCGCAATCTAATCCTGTTTACATGAAGTTAGCCTGCTCCCAAGCAGGTTAAGCTTACGGACCTGTTGCTATGACAGCAAGTCCAGGATGAGCGTCCAAGAACCGAACAATCCAAGATCATGCCAAATCGTCAACAATCAAATCCAGCTAACCGAGTTAGCGACGTACGAAGAACGGGCCCCTGGTCGTGAGCAGGTTTTATTCCACTAACCCGAGGTTTGTTACAATCTCCGCCCCCTTTTCAAAGCGCGAGCGGTGTTGAACTTGCCTACGCCGTTAGTTTTTTCATTCGTTTTCCTTAATCGCGCACAAGTTGGTAACACAGACATTAAATGTCTAACCGGACAATTTTTTATTTGAGCGATACCGTTTTTCTTTACAGTCCATTAAATATATCCACAATCTGTTTCATGCATAGAAAACAAACCTCACTCGTCGTGGCCGCACTCTTACATCTGAGCAGATTCTATGTTTGCTAATATAAGCTTTCTTTAAAACACCGGGGATGCAGAACACGTGAGCAAGGCAACTGTATGCAGAGCAGTAAGAAAAGTGTGCATCGCTCTCAAGCACTTTTTATACATTTGTGTTAAGTTTCCTGTGAGAGCCATCAAAGAGGAGTTTCATAGGACTGCAGGTGAATGGTGAACGTCTCTCTGAATAAGCTGATCAAATAGAGTGGGCTTGCTGCCCACCCTGGAAGTAAGCTAATAATTTAAATACCCTTTAGGATTTCCCAATGTGATTGGGTGCACATGTAACCCGTCCCACTCGCGCGGTCTTTGAACCGACGTCGGTCCGAATGGGAGACGGGCGCTCTAACGACGAGCCTAAAGACCGCAGTCCCTATTGCGTCTGTCACTAGAGCGTCTCTGTTGGTCAGGGAGTGACTCTTCACTAGCTGGCCTCCGTTACACATAGCTGGAGCAGGGGCAAGCATGGTCAATTTTTTGTCTTCTATAGCCACAGTGCTCGGTTCTCATGTCTTCATAACTTTCAAGGCCAGTTTATTAAATATATCAAACATTTCCCAGTCAGGCATCCTACTAGCAAGAGCATTTAAACTCACCGGACTGAAGGATGTTTTTATATTTAATTTTCAGCTGCTGCCATGTTCTTTTTATTGCAGGATTGCACCTACATGACAAAAATCGTAGGTATATATGTGTATATATTGCGTTGCCATGGTGAATCGTGTTATCTTAGCTCAATTGATGATTTGAGCTAATGCCTCTCGCGGCGAAGTATAGGCATTCCATCCATCACTAAGCATTTTTTATACTTGGTAACAGACTGAGCGGAGCCGTCTGTTAGAACCAGGTCCGGTATAGGTAGAGTCATCCCTGCTCAGGCAGACCCCTGTACTAGGACTAGTGCCCTATACGTAGTGACTCCCCTCTGGGTCGTCCCGTGTGTTGAATTCGGACACTGAATGTTGAACACTCATGATTTCCCAATTGGTGAATCTGTGACCTCCCCGCTGGTGGTAAGACCACCTGGATTTGTCCCCCTACTCGGGCTGACACCTTTATTGCGCATGTTGTTCTCCCCGCCGGTAAGACCATGTTAGTGTCTCCACATGTAACCTCCCCTCCGGGTAGGATGTGGCCTCCGTAACACACTCTTCAAAGAGGAGAGCAGTGTTTCCCCAGTGTTCGGCTCCGGACAGCTCCTCGCTACTAGAGGCGTACGCCACTGTCCGTGAGGCCGTCAGTACAGGCTTCTCAGTATGACCAATACTATGTGGCTGGAAGATTACATCTCGCGGTAGCACTCTTGTGACTCGCTAGCCTAGTCAGGGTCGCTCCGCTAGAGGTCGTGATATCGGTGCAAGCGCTGTGGCGTTTAAGATAGATCCCCAGTCAGTCTCTCACAAAGTCGAGAGACCGACTGAAGGGGAACGTCTCGGTTGAGTCTGTAACCTCCGTTCCCTGATGGAGGGAACGAGACGTTGTGACTTCATGCCACAACGCTGCACCGAACCACTGCAGTGACCGGGAGTGCCCTCTCAGGTTCCTCAGTACAAAGGGTGAGTGAATGACCGCCGCCCTCTTCCTTTATACCCTTATGTACGGGGCGGAGACTGGCGTGCGCGTGCCATTCGCCAAGCCCATTGGCGTTTTATAATTAATTATCTCGGAGAAGGTAGGTTCTCAAGATCAAACCCCAGTCAGTCTCTCACAACGTCTCGTTCCCTCCATCAGGGAACGGAGGTTACAGACGTAACCGAGACGTTATTACATTGTGTTATCAGTTATTTGAGCGGTTGTTATTTAGGAATAACCAACCTGCAAATGTCGCGACTGGCCAATCAGAATCAAGCAGTCCAACGAGCTGTGTATTAAATGTGCAATTAATTTAGCACAATCGTGGTGACAATAATGTTTTAAAAGCAAACACTAAACTCCCGATAGCGTCAGAAAATCATGGTTGTATCTTGTAATGGTTGTAAATGGCCACTTAACAGGAAATAAGAGCACAACATTTTTTCAAATCATTTGTACTATTTTAAAACTCTCTTGCAAAAAACACAGACAAACATGAAGAGTGACCAATAATAAGGATTTATATAAAAAAGGAGCAGCAAGGTTTCATTCCGAAGGTCACAACATTTTCATTTCTGTTTCGACATTTTTATAGATTATTGTTTGCGTGGTTTGAAATACCATGTTGAAGAAGTTCAATGGCAGCAGATTATAACATTTTCATTGGCTGTAAAGTTTAGGCCTAATAAACACACTCAAGTGAAATATAAAAACCAAAGTTCTCAACTGACAAAATAATCGTGATGATAATTTTTCCATCATCGTACAGCCCTACGTTTTACTGCACTGATCCATTGAAGGGTTCCGCTCGAGTGTGAAGCCTCATGTGTCTCTTAAGGTAACTCGGATCTGTAAAAGTCTTTCCACACTGTAGACTTGTGTGAGGTTTCTCTCGAGTGTGAATTCTCATGTGTGTCTTTAGGTCACCTGTTTGTGTAAAAGTCTTTCCACACTGTAGACATACGTGAGGTTTCTCTCCAGTGTGAATTCTCATGTGTGTCTTTAGGTCACCTGTTTGTGTAAAAGTCTTTCCACACTGTAGACATACATGAGGTTTCTCTCCAGTGTGAATTCTCATGTGTGTCTTAAGGCTTCCTGTTTGTGTAAAAGTCTTTCCACACTGTAGACTTACATGAGGTTTCTCTCCAGTGTGAATTCTCATGTGTGTCTTTAGGTCACCTGTTTGTGTAAAAGTCTTTCCACACTGTAGACATACATGAGGTTTCTCTCCAGTGTGAATTCTCATATGAATCTTTAGATCACCTGTTTGTGTAAAAGTCTTTCCACACTGTAGACTTACATGAGGTTTCTCTCCAGTGTGAATTCTCATGTGTGTCTTTAGGTCACCTGTTTGTGTAAAAGTCTTTCCACACTGTAGACATACATGAGGTTTCTCTCCGGTGTGAATTCTCATGTGTCACTTGTGCCTGTAAAAGTCTTTCCACACTGTAGACATGCGTGAGGTTTCTCTCCAGTGTGAATTCTCATGTGTGTCTTAAGGTGACCAATTTTACTAAAAGTCTTTCCACACTGTAGACATGCGTGAGGTTTCTCTCCAGTGTGAATTCTCATGTGTTTCTGAAGGTGACCAATTTTACTAAAAGTCTTTCCACACTGTAGACATGCATGAGGTTTCTCTCCAGTGTGAATTCTCATATGAATCTTTAGGTCACCTGTTTGTGTAAAAGTCTTTCCACACAGTAGACATGCGTGAGGTTTCTCTCCAGTGTGAAATCTCATGTGTGTCTTAAGGCTACTTGTGTCTGTAAAACTCTTTCCACACTGTAGACATGCATGAGGTTTCTCTCCAGTGTGAATTCTCATGTGTTTCTTAAGGTTACTTGTGTCTGTAAAACTCTTTCCACACTGTAGACATGCGTGAGGTTTCTCTCCAGTGTGAATTCTCATGTGTGTCTTAAGGCTACTCGAGACTGCAAATCTCTTTCCACACTGTAGACATGTGTGAGGTTTCTCTCCAGTGTGAATTCTCATGTGTGTCTTAAGGTGACTCGAGACTGCAAATCTCTTTCCACACTGTAGACATGCGTGAGGTTTTTCTCCAGTGTGAATTCTCATGTGTCTCTTAAGGCTACTCGTTTTTGTAAAACTGTTTCCACACTGTAGACATACATGAGGTTTCTCTCCAGTGTGACTTCTCATGTGAATCTTAAGGTTACTTGTGCCTGTAAAACTCTTTCCACACTGTAGACATGTGTGAGGGCTTTCTCCAGTGTGAATTATCATGTGTGACTTAAGGCTTCCTTTTTGTGTAAAAGTCTTTCCACACTGTAGACATGCGTGAGGTTTCTCTCCAGTGTGAATTCTCATGTGTGTCTGAAGGTTTCCTGTTTGTGTAAAAGTCTTTCCACACTGTAGACATGCGTGAGGTTTCTCTCCAGTGTGAATTATCATGTGTGTCTTAAGGCTTCCTGTTTGTGTAAAAGTCTTTCCACACTGTAGACTTACATGAGGTTTCTCTCCAGTGTGAATTCTCATGTGTGTCTTTAGGTCACCTGTTTGTGTAAAAGTCTTTCCACACTGTAGACATACACGAGGTTTCTCTCCGGTGTGAATTCTCATGTGTTTCTTAAGGTCACTTGTGCCTGTAAAAGTCTTTCCACACTGTAGACATGCGTGAGGTTTCTCTCCAGTGTGAATTCTCATGTGTTTCTTAAGGTTACTCGTATATGTAAAAGTCTTTCCACACTGTAGACATGCATGAGGTTTCTCTCCGGTGTGAATTCTCATGTGTGTCTTAAGGTAACTCGTATCTGTAAAAGTCTTTCCACACTGTAGACATGCGTGAGGTTTCTCTCCAGTGTGAATTCTCATGTGTGTCTTAAGGTGACCAATTTTTCTAAAAGTCTTTCCACACTGTAGACATGTGTGAGGTTTCTCTCCAGTGTGAATTCTCATATGAATCTTTAGGTCACCTGTTTGTGTAAAAGTCTTTCCACACAGTAGACATGCGTGAGGTTTCTCTCCAGTGTGAAATCTCATGTGTGTCTTAAGGCTACTTGTGTCTGTAAAACTCTTTCCACACTGTAGACATGCATGAGGTTTCTCTCCAGTGTGAATTTTCATGTGTTTCTTAAGGTTACTTGTGTCTGTAAAACTCTTTCCACACTGTAGACATGCGTGAGGTTTCTCTCCAGTGTGAATTCTCATGTGTGTCTTAAGGCTACTCGAGACTGCAAATCTCTTTCCACACTGTAGACATGTGTGAGGTTTCTCTCCAGTGTGAATTCTCATGTGTGTCTTAAGGTGACTCGAGACTGCAAATCTCTTTCCACACTGTAGACATGCGTGAGGTTTTTCTCCAGTGTGAATTCTCATGTGTCTCTTAAGGCTACTCGTTTTTGTAAAACTGTTTCCACACTGTAGACATACATGAGGTTTCTCTCCAGTGTGACTTCTCATGTGAATCTTAAGGTTACTTGTGCCTGTAAAACTCTTTCCACACTGTAGACATGTGTGAGGGCTTTCTCCAGTGTGAATTATCATGTGTGACTTAAGGCTTCCTGTTTGTGTAAAAGTCTTTCCACACTGTAGACATGCGTGAGGTTTCTCTCCAGTGTGAATTCTCATGTGTGTCTGAAGGTTTCCTGTTTGTGTAAAAGTCTTTCCACACTGTAGACATGCGTGAGGTTTCTCTCCAGTGTGAATTATCATGTGTGACTTAAGGCTTCCTGTTTGTGTAAAAGTCTTTCCACACTGTAGACATGCGTGAGGTTTCTCTCCGGTGTGAATTCTCATGTGAATCTTAAGGCCACTTGTGCTTGTAAAACTCTTTCCACACTGTAGACATGCGTGAGGTTTCTCTCTGGTGTGAATTCTCATGTGTGTCTTAAGGCTACTCGTATCTGTAAAAGTCTTTCCACACTGTAGACATGCGTGAGGTTTCTCTCCAGTGTGAATTCTCATGTGCTGTTTTTCACTCTTTTTGTCTCCTGTTCTCAGAGCTTCTTCCAGTGAAACTTTCTGGAATCTTTGTGCACGTTGATGTTTCTCATCAGCATCTTTTACTTCATCTTGACTGTCCTTATTCAATTCCATCATATCTGAAGTGAACAAAACTATCTGTTAAACACAGTTTTACAATTGTACAAAACAACATCACAAGACAAGATCATGGTTTCATTTTCAGCACAGTCATTCAGTGCACTGACTATTGCTTTGGATAAAAGTGTTTGCCATTTAAGACGAACCAGTGGCGGTTCTAGACAAAATTTACTAGGGGGGCAAAGGAGGGGCCAGTGTTTAACCAGAGGGGCACATTAAAAAATTGCAACAAATGATATTTAAAGATTACAAACTTTATTTTACTTTACAATCATATAAACATTTATTTTGTACAGTAGTGCAAGAGTGTGTGCAGGTGCAAAAGAGGTAGGGCCATAAAAAATAAAAATGCATTCAGGGTACAACAATTTCCTATTGTGGACAGTTGAGTCCACACTTAACTTGGCATAACAATGCTGGATCAATTATACCAGTTTGGCCTGAGCTCTGTTTTCTGTCCCCCGTCAAAGTGGTTGGGAATATATTCAAGATGGGCTGTACTGGTCTATCATTTTTGGACTTGCTGATATCTGTAGAAAGATGTACAGTAAACACACATTTAATGACTTACGCATGTATATCGACATGTATTTCAATTTATAAGCCAAGTATTTACTTAAAAAATAAATATTAGAGTCATATTGTCACAAAAAGGAATGTACAGCAGAAAGCACAATTTTAAGGACACACAGTAGGCCAACAATGAAATTATCATTGCACTGTTTTGCAAATACTAAAGACCTTCTTCATCACAAACCTGATGGTGCAGTACTTGATCCACATGGATCCATTTTCTGTCCCTCTGGCTGTTCCCCTCTCTGTCCCTGTATATTTTCTTCCTCCTCACCCTCTTCTTTATGCTCCTCACCCTCTGGAATGTCCCTCTCTGTGTCAGAGCCCTTACTTTAATCACATGCTCTCTCTCCAACCTCCACTGACTCATCTGGCTCTCCCTCTTCCTGCTCCTCAACACCTTGATTTGTTTCTCTCACTTTTTTGTTTACTGGGGCAAAAAGGAACTATAAGAAAAATAACTTGGGGCATGCAGTACATTTCTTTGCCTATTATGGGAACATGTGTGCAATATATGTACACAATAAAGGATACAACTTTGTAAATATAACATGTAATGCTATTTTTGTCTTCATTTATTAATATTGTATATTTATTAGCCATTCATGGTCAATGCATATATTGAAAAATATAAGCACTAGTTTCCCATATATGGAAATGCATTATGTAATATGTCGCATTACATTTTGAAGTATATTCCCATATATTTTTGTTCCGTGAGGGCATTGTGTAGACCTAGTAGCAAGGATACTGACATTTAGATATTCGCTTCTGCTTCGATAAGTTTGCTTAGATATTAATAACTTTCTAAACATATCGAAACGTCTCGGTTACGTCTGTAACCTCGGTTCCCTGATGGAGGGAACGAGACGTTGTGAGAAACTGATTGGGGTTTGATCTTGAGAACCTACCTTCTCCGAGATAATTAATTATAAAACGCCAATGGGCTTGGCGAATGGCACGCGCACGCCAGTCTCCGCCCCGTGCATACGGGTATAAAGGAAGATGGCGGCGGTCATTCACTCACCCTTTGTACTGAGGAACCTGAGAGGGCACTCCCGTTCACTGCAGTGATTCGGTGCAGCGTTGTGGCATGAAGTCACAACGTCTCATTCCCTCCATCAGGGAACCGAGGTTACAGACGTAACCGAGACGTTCCCCTTCAGTCGGTCTCTCGACGTTGTGAGAGACTGACTGGGGATCAATCTTAAACGCCACAGCGCTTGCACCGATATCACGACCTCTAGCGGAGCGACCCTGACTGGGCTAGCGAGTCACAAGAGTGCTACCGCGAGACGTAATCTTCCAGTCATATAGTATTGGTCATACTGAGAAGCCTCTACTGACGGCCTCACGGACAGTGGCGTACGCCTCTAGTAGCGAGGAGCTGTCCGGAGCCGAACACTGGGGAAACACTGCTCTCCTCTTAGAAGAATGTGTTACGGAGGCCACATCCTACCCGGAGGGGAGGTACATGTGGAGACATGACATGGTCTCCCCGGCGGGGAGAACAACATGCGGAAAGGTGTTAGCCCGAATAGGGGGACAATCCAGGTGGGATTACCACCGGCGGGGAGGTCACAGATTCACCAATCGGGAAATCCTGAGTGAGGAATTCAACACACGAGACGACCCAGAGGGGAGTCACTACGTATGGGGCACTAGTCCTAATACAGGGGTCTGCCTGAGCAGGGATGACTCTACCTATAACGGACCTGGTTCTAACAGACGGCTCTGCTCAGTCTGTTACCAAGTGCAATGCTTAGTGATGGATGGAATGCCTATACTTCGCCCGAGAGGGGAAAGTAGGTAGGCTACAATAGCGCACTAGTCTCACCTGGTGAGGGGAGAAGGCGTTTTCGCAGGCGTACGCCCAAACCAGGAGCCCACCCTAAACGTTGGCGGCATTTAAGGGCATTTGCTGCAACTGGTTCCACGTGGAGATTGTAAAATCTCGTGAAGGTCCCGGAGCGTAGCCCAACCCGCAGTTCTACTAATGTCTGCCAGAGAGGCGCCCTGTGCCATCGCCCTGTGGGCTCTCACTGCCAGCGGGCACGGCGATCCTGGGATTGGTACCCAGTGCGCCACCTCTGTTTTGAGACAGCCCCCCCCGGGTGCCGTCTCCAAGAACAGACAAAGAGCTGCTCAGAGCTTCTGAGGCTCTGTGTGCGGTCCAGACCGGTGCGCAGCGCGCGTACTGGACACAACACATAAAAAGGTTGGGTCTTCCTCTCCGGAGGGGAGCGCCTGCAGGTTCACCACCTGGTCCCGGAAGGGAGTAGTGGGAAGCTTGGGCACGACGTCGGCATAGGATCTCAGGACCACGTGAGAATTACCAATCCCGAGTTCCAGGCACCTTTGGGACACAGAGAATGCCTGTAGGTCCCCCACCCTCTTGATGGAGGTGAGCGCCACAAAGAGTGCATCTTTCATCCAACTGAGGAAGATTGGCAATTCTTAGGGGCTCACCAGGGCCGTACCAAGGCCCTGTAAGACCACATTAGGGTCCCAAGAGGGTACGGAGCGTGGCCAAGGTGGACACACCCTTCTCTCGCTCCTGAGGAACCTGGTGACCAGGTTGTGCTGACGGGGATACTTACCTGCGGGTCAGCACTGATCCGATCAGGCAACTCCGCGGGTTCTCCTCCCGGGGAGAACACCAGGACAATTTGGCGGCACTTATAAGCGTATAAGGCGGGGCTCTAGCCTGTAAGACAGTCTCCCGGACCGCTAACGGCAAGCCCTCGTCCCGTCCAGGGGCCAGGCATGGAGGTTCCAGAGGCCTGCGTTGGGGTGCCACAACGTGCCCTTTCCCTGCAACGGAAGGTCCTTCGTCAGGGGAATGGGCCAATGGGGGCCGTCGAGAGCCAGGTCTGGTTGGGCCAGTTTGGCACCACTCACCAGAACCTGATGCCCCTTTTCCCTGACCTTGCACAGGACCTGTGCAAGGAGGCTCACTGGGGGGAAGGCGTACTTCCGCTTGTCCCGCGGCCAGCTGTGTGCTAGGACATCCGTGCCGAGGGGACCCTCGGTCTGGGAATACCATAGCGGGTAATGGGTGGAGTCCGGGGAGGCAACAGGTCCACCTGTGCCTGCCGAACCGCTTCCCACATGAGCCAGGCTGCACGGGGATCGCCACTCTCCGCGGGGAGTACACTGTCGAGAGAGCGCATCGGCTGTCTGGTTCAGGTTGCCCGGAAGAAACGTGGCCCGCAGGGATTTCACCTGCTGACTCCAAAGGAGGAGGCGTCGGGCGAGTTGTGATAACTGCGGTGAGCGTATGCCGCCTTGCGATTGATGTACGCCACGGCAGTCGTGCTGTCCTCCTCAGTGCCAGAAGGACTGCCAACAACTCTAGGCAGTTGATATGCCAACGCAGTCAGGGCCCCGTCCACCGACCCGATACTGCGTGCCCAATTACACACCGCACCCCACCCTTGCAGGGAGGCGTCTGTCGTTACCACGACACGCCTCAACCTGTCCGAGCGGAACCCCAGCTCGGAGAAAAGGTCAAGTCTGACCAGGGTAAGAGAGTGCGAAGGCACTGAGGCGTTACCGTAATCCGCCTGGTGCCGGCGTGCCACGCCGTCCAGGGAACCCGACTCTGTAGTCAGTGCTGGAGCGGCCGCATGTGCATCAACCCGAGAGGGATTAGCCCCGTCCAGGACACCATGTGCCCCAGGAGCCTCTGAAAATTCTTCAGAGGCGTCGAGGGATTCTGACTGATCAACCTCTGACAGCGCAGCACTGACTGTGCACGCTCGTTGGTGAGACGTGCTGACATACGGACAGAGTCTAGTTCCATACCGAGGTAAGAGGTGCTCTGCGCGGGGGAGAGCTTGCTCTTCTCCTGGTTGACCCGGATGCCTAGACGGTCTAGGTGCCGAAGCACAAGGTCCCTGTGCGTGCACAACACATCTCGCGAGTGTGCCAAGATAAGCCAGTCGTCAAGATAGTTTAGCACTCGCACGCCTTGCTCCCTGACAGGAGCTAAGGCAGCCTCCACTAGTTTGGAAAAAACACGTGGAGACAGGGCCAGACCGAATGGCAGGACCCTATACTGATACGCCCTTCCCTCGAACGCGAACCGTAGGAACGGCCGGTGTCGGGGGAGAATAGAGACGTGAAAGTACTCGTCCTTCAGGTCGATCGCCACAAACCAATCCTGGTGACATACCGAGCCCAGGATGCGCCTCTGCGTCAGCATTCTGAACGGAAGCTTGTGCAGGTGCTTGTTCAGGCACCGCAGATCCAAAATGGGCCGCAGCCCCCCGCCCTTTTGGGCATGATGAAGTACTGGCTGTAAAACCCGGACGACATCTCGGTTATAGGGACGGGTTCAACCGCACCCTTCGCCAGAAGGGCGGCGACCTCCTGCCGAAGTACGGAAGCATTCTCTCCTCGCCCCAAGGTGTACAGAATGCCCTTGGGGGGGCGCCTGGCGAATTGGATCGAGTAACCGAGACGGACTGTCCTCTCTGTCCAGTGTGACGGGCTGGTGCGCTACCAAGCGCCCAAGAACCGCGACAACGGGACCAGAGGGACAATCTGCTTCACCTTGCCGGGGGAGGCTGGTTCGGTGGCTGACAGTACGGTCACCTCGCACAGGGGGGACCCCCCGGGAGGTTGACGGCTCTGTATGTTTACCTGCTTCAGGCGGCCTGACGCAATGTCCGGGGGAGATTGCGGTCGGCGGCCCGATCCATCCAATACACCGTCTGGACGAGAGTGTTGTGGAGGAAAACCCAGGGGAGATTTGTCTCTTTGTGAGCATGTGGGCGCCGGACCCTGAAAAGGGCAGGCAGCGTCCTTCTCCGATCCGGCGTTGGAAAGGCCGGGATTCGGGCCCAGTAAAATCTCCCCTGGTTCGTCCCGTCAGGGCCGCTTAAAGGACCTCTTGGCGGGCTGCTGACGGGGAACAGATGCCCTCTTCCGCGGGGGCTACGTCTCTGGTGGGTCGTCCTCTGGGAGGTTCCTCAACCAGAGGGCCGCCGCGGGAGGGCAGGGCTGCTGGGAACCAGGCTGTGCCCGAGACCATGCCGACCTGTTGGTGGGCACGTTGCGGCGTGGTAGGATCTGTTAGGATCTGTTAGATCGCCTCAGTATGCCACGGTATCACCAAGCAGCCCTGCTTGCGAGATGGGCGCATCCAGAACGGGCGTTCTGGGCGCCGCTCACCCGCGCAAGACTAAGCCACAGATGCCTCTCTTGGACCACCATTGTGGACATCGGCCGACCTAGGGCACGTGCCGTGGCCTTCGTCGCTCGTAGCGCGAGGTCTGTGGCAGTACGCAGCTCACTCATACCAGTTGGGTCGGACTTCCCGCCGTCCAACTCCTTCAGAACTTTAGCCTGAAAAACCCGGAGAACCGCCATGGCGTGGAGAGCGGAGGCGGTTCGTCCATCAGCACTGCAAGCCTTCGACGAGTGTCGAAGAGAGCTTACATGCTCTGGACGGGAGTCTAGGTTGAGCCCCCCAAGTGGCAGCTGTCTGCGGGCACAAGTGGCCCGCGACTGCACGCTCCACGCGGGGAACATCAACATAGCCTCTAGCCGCCCCACCAACCAGGGAAGTCACAGCCACAGAGCCCTCCGGCCTGAAACGCGCCGAAAGGGGCGCATTCCAGGACTTGGCGAGCTCGTCATGCACCTCCGGGAAGAATGGTAACGGAGCGGGGCGTGGCTTTTGACCACGCCCCCGAAACCGCGCATCTAGCCGCGAGCGTTCCGAGGAGGATGTTGTTACACCCTGCAACCCGATGCACGCGGCTGCCCGGGAAAGCATGGCCGACATCTCACCGTCAGTCTCCTCCGGAGCTCGACTGCCTGACGACAGGAGATCAGAGGAGTCTTCCGCATCCGATGCCAGCAGGCAGCTGTCCGACGCAGCGATAGAGATGGCGTCATCATCCGTGTGCGAAGTCTTACCACTATGAGACGGCCGTCTGCCGCTCGTAGGGGACGAACCAGGTGAGCGTGAAGGGGTATAGATGGTCCGCGAGCGTGAAGCTGACGGAGCAACATCTATCGGCGTCCCTAAATCACCCCCGCCGCTCGCCAAAGCGGTCAACCTCGCCGAAACGGCAGCTGAACACGCCTGGGAAACAGACGGGGTGGTGGCAGCGCTCGAAAGAACGTAGCCAACCGTGACCGCAACACCCTGATTGCTATGTCCGCACACACGGGACATTGCATCAGTGAAACCTGCCTCAGCATGCTTGAGCCCCAAGCAAGTGACACAGGAATCATGGCCGTCAGACTCCGGGATGAGTCTGTCGCACCCAAGGATACAGCTACGAGACATGCTCGTAGCCGGAGGGACTTACCTCTTAAGGTCTGTAGCCTTCTGCCGAAACGCCCAGGGGAAGTCCACCGAAAGGAGAAGTCCGCTGCTCCGCGTCATAAATCCAGCAGGTTAAAAGTTTTCTCGAAGTCGAGTATCGCGTGTAGCATCAGCAAACACACAGGTTCCAAAGAACAAAGGATGAGTGAATGACCGCCGCCATCTTCCTTTATACCCGTATGCACGGGGCGGAGACTGGCGTGCGCGTGCCATTCGCCAAGCCCATTGGCGTTTTATAATTAATTATCTCAGAGAAGGTAGGTTCTCAAGATCAAACCCCAGTCAGTCTCTCACAACGTCGAGAGACCGACTGAAGGGGAACCAGACATTTACAAACTTAAAGATTTTATTATCAATGTAAAGAACAAAAGTAACATGGTTATGTGCAAGAACAACAAGTCACTTATGAGATCAAATAGTTTTTTCTTACCTTGCACCAGGAGAAATTGTAGCTCCGCTCTCCAAGAGTAGTTGCTGAGCCGAGCAGCACCGACCGCAGGCGGCTACAGTGTTTGGGTGCGCCGCTTTAATTCACCCGTGTAGAACGTTGAGTCGTATTAGTTCCGCTTTTGGCGCTCGCATGTAAAATGATAATTAATTGACACTTATTTTTTGGTCAGCACGGGGGTGGCCAGGGACATTTCTACAGAGGCACGGGCCTCCCTAGGCCTCCGTGTAGAACCGCCACTGAGATGAACACATCCTAAGAGAATATTTTAACTTTACTCTGTTTAAATTACAACATAAAATGCACTCAGATGTAGCGGGACGCTTTACGGTAATGAGATTTCCAGCAGAAAAAAGCAATAGAATTATTATTTCTATGTTAAAATATTATTTGTGCAAGCCAGAGAACAAATTCATGTTTATTTAAAAAAAAAAAGTTGTGTCATTGAATTATATGTCCTGTAATTAAAATCATCACGTCCGTGTTCTGGTCTGGTAGAAGAACAAATGCATTCATGCTTTTTTCCAATAAGACAATAAAAAATAGACTGATGAAAATGTGTAAAAAAGGTCAAAAAAGCTATTTATAAACAAAGCAGAAAGGGGGGTCAACCTACAACCTATATTATTAATGAAATGTATTTTATTGCTAATTTTCTGCATTTATTGTCCACCGACAATCACTAAATTTATTATGTAGATTTTAAATCCAATCTGTAATAAAGATTTAAAAACAGAAACCAACCTCTGTGTTCTTTAGTCCTCTGAGTTTCTGTTGTGTGTAGTTCTGGATCTCTCGTGTTCTCAAGCTTCTCTTCCACAAACTCCAACAACTGTGTGAAGATTTCAGTTCTTACACCTGAAGTGATTCTTCTGCTTGTTGCTTTCTGGTATTTATTGGTGGTTTGATGTAGGAGGAGCTTTACTGAAGGTGTCAATCACTGTTGGTGTGAACTGGAGATGTTAGAGAAGGATTC
The DNA here is from genome assembly GCF_947034865.1 of Barbatula barbatula. NCBI lineage: Eukaryota > Metazoa > Chordata > Actinopteri > Cypriniformes > Nemacheilidae > Barbatula > Barbatula barbatula. The sequence goes on along the minus strand of NC_136769.1, from coordinate 1,116,458 downwards.
AGATGAGTCTTTATCCAGGAGCGGAGGCGCCATTTTAAAAGATACTGTCACACATACACACGTATATTTACTTTAAGGAAACAAGGTTTTGCTGATGTTGCTGTTTCAGCAGGACATTGAGACTTTAATTCACCAGATTACAATGTATAGTCGGGATATTTATGAGAAATAACATTCAAATGTATTATTGGTCTTAGATTTGAACTGCTGTGCTAAACAGACGTGTTTCAATGACACACACAGATATTCAAACGTTCTTTTGAAGCACAATATTCGCGTCTATTCTTGTCATAGAGGTCAGGGTTCAGGGTTGATGACGTTAAAAATCCTTACGTCAAATACTTTAAATAACAGAGGGAAACCTCATGACACGGAACATGCCAATGCCTGGAGCGTCACTTCCGGGTCTGTACCGCGGGACATCGAAAACGTTCAATTATAATATTACATGTAATATTCGTGCACGCGCATGAATCATCCGTTCCTCTCAGAGCTTCAACTGCAGTGATCGCGAGCTCTGAACTTTTCTCCTGTAAACGCCGTTACTTCCGCATACTCGAATCACACATGATCGACACCACAGCAGCTTGTTTTTAACGCGTATATATGGTCCATACCTTTCATCTGTGCCCATAGGACCCGACTTCAGTTGCGCTACAACACAATACAACAGCCGCTGTTCCCGCTCATTAGTTTGAACAACAGATTCGCGTCCAGGACCCAGATAGCAAATTGACTCCGAAACGGATCCGCCCCGGAAGTACCACAAGCTCCGGAACGGATGTACAAAACGGATCCGGAATGGAGTCCACTTGCACAGCGCAGCGGATCCAGAACGGATAAGGATGGCGGATCCAGATCTGGGGCAGACCCGTTTCGGACCTGTTTATAAAGCAGCGGATCCGCCACGGACCCGTTCAGGACCCGTTTATCCCAGCAAACAATTTTTGGTTCCCAGCACAGATATTCTAACGTTCCCTGTTGGTTTTCCAGGAAAGTTTTTTTGGCGTTAATAGAATGTTCCCTGTAGGTTAGGGGAACGTTCTCCTAACGTTAGGCGAACGTTCCCCTAACGCTAGTACAAAGGTAGGGGACGTTCCCCTAACCTACAGGGAACATTCTATTAACGTCTCCTAACGTTAAGCTAACGTTCTCCTAACCATGTTATGGGGAATGAAATGAGCCTAAAATCACGTGTTATAGATTGAGAACAAAAACTGGGATAAAATAAATCAAAATGTATTGAATTCAACTGCATAAACAACCTTAAACAACATACAAATACAACAAATAGAAAGAAAATAATAATAACTTTAAGACTTAAAACTAATTGGTAAAATTGTATTTTAAAATAATTATATAAATGACTATTTATTAAATGTAGAAAGAGAAATATATATATATATATATATATATATATATATATAAACTACATAAAAAGCCTTAAACAACAAACAAATAAAACAAATTGAAAGAAAACAATAACCATAAAGACATTAAACTAATTGGTAATATATAATTTATAAAAACATATATAACATTATAATTACTATTTATTAAATGTAAAAATATAATAAAAATACAGAAGCCCCATCAAGTTCAATCTTCACTTTAGCATCATCTGAAATCAAAAGAAAAAGGAAATGAGTAAGACGTATCTTAAACACTGTAGTTGAAGTGAATCATTATTATATGAAATATGTATTATTAATTAATAGTCGCCAGTGACTGATGTTGATCAATAATATGCCTGCAATTAATTTACAGTACAGGCGTTTAGTAGAGGCTTTTCCAACTCAAAGCGACAGTACCATATGGAAAACAATACAATTATTTGACAATAATATGAGGAGTTCTATACAAAGTTACTTCGTTGATACAAGTACAATGTGTTTTACTAAAACGGAAACTGACTAAACTTTTATAAAACCGTCTTTAACATCACACCACTAGATGCCGCTGTTAGGCTACAAATCTTTTCAAACCTAGTGGCCCGTCTTATAAAAAGTTTGAAAGTTGATTGATCTATACTGATAATTAAAAAATGACATTGTTTACCATTTCAAATGTCTGTGTGGGGCATATTTTAAAACAAGAGAAATTTCGTCCTCCACATCAGTTGCCCTCAGCTGCTTAAAGTTTTTTTGTGTTGCTCCTACAAAATAGAATGACAATCTCTGATCAGATAAAGACTCCCTTTATGTTCACACAGTAAAACAAAACGTTTCAATGACGCTAAAATTACACAAGTTAGGACAAAACTTGCCTATTACTAAGTGGCATATTTGTAGGTCTTGGAAGGCCTGTTTATTTTTCTTTCCTTTCAGACTGTAGGCCCCCAAAACCTAATTTGTGGCAATCTTGCGCAACATTTTGCGGACTGCAGCACCAGGATTTAAGCCCCCAAGGGATCGAAGGTAGTTCATCTGTAAAAAAATATGACAAATAATTTAATTTAAAAAGTGAAGTGTGTTCAAATAACGTTCATAAAGATTGGTCTGTGTATTTATTGAACATGCGAGTTAAAATCTGCTACCAAGTTTTAACTGCCCTTTACTGCAATTCTAAAGAATCAGGTTACAGCAGAATCTGAAGAATATATATATATATATATTTGCGGGTTGATACATTTGGGCATGAGATTGTGGGTTCGCACACTCATTTCACAATTAAATGAAACAAATGTCTGGATTTAGTTTGCAATTTGGTGTATCAACCCGCTACATTAACTAGTAGTTATGTCATTTATATCACAGGTTCTCAAACTTTGGGTCATAAGGAGAGTCACGCAAAGCCACTTGATGTTGCTGTACATTAAAAATGTTTATAGCAACCAAAAAATATACTTGTATAGTTCACGTGTTTATTGTGCTCGGACACTGGATGATTTTCTCAGCACTAGACCAACCTTCCGAACTTCCGAATAAGAAATGCGGCCCAACACTTTTTCAATAGTGAATCACTGTAGGAATCCAGTTTAATGCTACAACAGTGGCTGCCAGCAGATTTTTTAGATGTAGCCTACAATCAACATTCTTGCATATATATTTACCATCTTGGTTCGTTTGTCCTTGTGGGCAAGCTCAGTGTCCAGCAGCTGGAGTTCTTCCACTGTATGACACGGCCCATTATCGAGCAGGTCTCCTCCATCCTCTGACGCCGTCACAGCTGTAGAAGCCAGCAATTGTCGCTGCATGGCCAGGATTTCTTGTTGATTTTCAACAATTTCTTGCAACTTTTGCAAGACTTTTGTGCGATAGTCTATAAAGCATTTTGAACATCATTGAACATACTTTAATTTAATTTAAAAAGTTAAAAACGGACTTACTCTTTGTGGCTGACGAAGACTGGGGCTCTTCTAAAAGGAGCTGGGAGGCAACTGGTGCAAAATAAAGCAATAAGCCCCAAGAGGCAGTGGGTTACTGGTGTATTTTATAACGTCTTCAGGATAAAAATCAAGGACCAAAACGGACCTTTTTATAAGTTTAAAACAATTAATTATTGATAAAGATACACTGATTTAAATAGTCAATAAAAACAATAATTCTATTATATTTTGCACAACCTTGAAGATTTTTAGACACCCGTTGCTGTGGGTTCTTCTGCAGTGATTCTTCTGCTGCAGAACAAATAACCAAATAAACTATGGAGCCATACTGATAAAGTTTCAGGTATGAAAATTAAACAAGAAAAAATATGCTTACAATTCACAGAACAATCACTTGAAATGTCATTGTTGTCTGTTAGAAGTCAAAACGCAAAAGAGAGTCAAATACTGCATGTCTAGTACTAATACTTAAAAACATATTTTGATTTTGTACGAACCCATGTCCAGAGAAGTCTTGGGCAAGGGTGTGTCTGTAAATACATAAGAAAACTGAAAGAACAACAAGACAATTATGTATTAATTAATGGCACCAACTTACATTTAGGTGGAACAGGTTTGCATGTACTTTTTGTTGACTTCTTCCTTGTTAATACTCTGCCATCATCTGAAAATAAGAACAAATTGTGTTAAAATAAAACATAGAGCAGGGCTAGTTAACTTAGCTCCAGGAGGGCTGGTGTCCTGCAGAGTTTAGTTCCAACCCTGATCAAATACTACTAACTATTTGAAATGTATGAACAGGTGTGTTGGATAAGGGTTGGAACTAAACTATGCAGAACACATGCCCTCCAGCCCTAGCATAGAGTTCACAAATACAATTCAAATTGTATGTTAAATCTTATTATGTCAAATCTACTGTAAATGTCTGAAACAAAGTAGCAAAATACAATTTGTCCAAAGAAACTTGCCTATATGGGACACTGACATTCTTTCCTTTAATACATATATTTTTTTTAATCAAACAAATCACAAGTGGTTAAATATCTTATTTTAGGGTTATTGAGGTGCCCAAAACTTCACAACTTCAATTTTGTTCATTAATTTGTTTTCTCAGAAACATCTCAGAATAAATGAATAGAGCTTTATGTTAATGTGTGCTTCAGGGAAAAAATATATTTACATAGCATTTAGTAAACTAGAGAATGAGTGACAACAGTTTCTGTTTATAGTTTAAAGAAATGTTTCAGTCTTTTGAAGAGTTGGAATAAAGGTTTTGGAAGTGATTTGAACTGTTACCACTTGAGGAGGAATCTTTTTCTGACAGAAATCTCCTTGGCTTCTTCTGTGCCCTCTTTTTAGTTCTTGTGGTGTCCTCTGTTTCAATATTTGAAGTCTCCACCACACGGGAACATTTTTCTACAGCATTGCTGTATGAACCTAAAAAAATGTGGCAAATATACCTTTTTATCAATGCTCTTGATATTTAGTTTTACAGTTTTTCTCAATTGCTAAAACACTAAAACCCATTGGCTGAACAAAGTTCTCAGTTGCCTGAACTTATTTAGCTAATTGTGCAGTCTGTTGTCAATACCTTAAACCATTTCTCATGGTAAAACACAATTTGCAAATCTCACTTAGACTCTTCAGCAAAACGCTAAACACATTATCATTCTCAAAACACATTCTGCACTATAATGCACATGTCATCCATACTGGTGAACACAAGTGGCAACAATCAAATACAAATAGAGAACATGTGTCATTGATTGAACACAACCACTCAAAATTGATTTAACCTGTTTCAAATGATGTGACACAACCAATATAAGACAGTTCAGAAAGAAAACAGGTTGTTGAAGGTGGGAAGGAGAAAGTCTGAAAATTGATAGAAGAAACAATATGAGAGGACGAGTGCGTATTCGAGGTGGGCAAAGAGGAGGAGGGCAAGAAAGAGGTGGAAGAGGAGGAGGAGGGCAAGAAAGAGGAGGAAGAACCCCCCAAAAAGTGCAAAGAGCAAAGCAGAGTAGTAATTTCTGAACAATTTTGAGCTACGATGATAGAACATGTTTTCATTCATCAAAAGACAAATGAGGGAACAATATAAACTTTGTTTTGAGATTAAAAATGTACTTCTCCCTGAGAACTGTGTTTTGAACAATGTATTTTCTATTTATTGGTGTATTGTTTACTGACTGCTTGATTTCATTTTGCAAGAGGAGTCAGAGGTTTTGTAAATAGTGCTTGAAGATGAGGTTTTGTGTTCAATGTTTTCAGAAATGGAGCAAGGTTTCAGAAATTGTGTTTTACCAATTGAGAAAAACTGTAATAATGTTCATTAAAATATGAGCAGGGATATTTTTTAACCTTTAGATGCAGAAAATCTTGCTTTATGTATGTATGAAAAGTCCACAGTGTTTAGAGGGTATTTTATGGATACAATATGAAAATCCTCCATCCCCCTTGAATGTCAATCCCTTGATCTCTCTCTGCATTTCGACATTCCCAGCACTGGATATTGCATATATACAATGGAATTACTTTACCTGTTTTCAGCCAAAATGTTTTTAACTGTAACCTCCTCCAGTTGATCCTGTCAGGCAAACTGCAGCTTTTCACAAGCTGCCGCACATTTGAAAAAGTCCAATAGCAGAATATTTTCCCCTGAAAAAAGTAAATATAAAATACTGTAAATATATGCATATTACAAAAAATTACACGGTAAAAAGTGCACAAGGCATGTCTTTACTCTAAAGCAGTTTTTGACCTTGATCTGATTTAAAACATTAGATTTTCTGTCTAGCCATCATTGTAACGTAAAAAGGTTGGTTGATTTAAATTAAAAGTAAGACTTGTTAGTGTAACGTAAATACATGTCTTTGAAACAACTTAAAAATATTACGTTCCCATTATCACGTGGTGTCTAACGTAACCCGTAGTCGAGCGTGAGGACGTTCATCTCTCCGCCATCTTCTTACACTGCATGGATGAACACGGCTTGGAAAAACGACAATATCTAAAATCGGTAAGTAATTCTAAAGATACGTTTGGGTTTATTATTGAAATCATATACGTATAATTACATAAACTACTGTGATATACTGTTGTTTTACATACGGTTAGTATTACGATGGAAGGGTCTAACTCGGCTACCAAGTTTACAAGTTCCCCTCATCACTATGAAGTTAAACTGAGTGGAAATAAAATAATTATTATACAAGCAAATAGGTTAGATGGGTTGATTGAAAAGTCGTATAACTGCTGTTTCGTGTATGCTGGAGTGCGATACTCATAATGTGAGTTTGTCATATAGAAAATACATGCCCGCTTTAGACGCTTTGTATGGGCTTAACACTATTATGAAGATTTATTTTTATAACGATGATTATTTGCTATTTAAGAAAGTAGTTTTTACAATGTACTCGTTTAACACTTAACGTCAGCTCAGCTAAAAATTGTGTGCACGAGACTGCGAGTGTCTTCTGAACGCTAACGTCTCTCATTTATGATTAACCCTAACCCAAGCTATGTGCGCGAAACGCATATTAACGTGAAGGCCCAAACACATGACTTCAAGTGACGGGCATCAACACATAATAACATATTGCATCTACAAGCATACCCTGTAAAGAAGTCGCCTGTTTAGATTTTACGTTATGTGTGAGCCCAAGTTTCTTATAATTCTCTTTGTCTTTTGTAGGATGGGGCAACGTTTTTCAGGGCAGGTTCTGAATAATCCAGTCACGTGAAAAAGTAAGTAATTTGCACCTTAATTATTGCTTTGTAGGGTCAGTTTTGTAATGCATGGTTTTCTCTTCTATGCTCTTCCTAACCCCTCTCATTGGCAAGTAACTCGATGTAGAAATGCAAAGACTGTGGTGTCACCAAAGCCAAGCGTCCTGAGCTTCTCAAGCATTTTAAGCTTGATCATAGGCATTTTGGACATCGTCATCCTTATCCTCATTGTTCATTTAAAACTTAGAGTTCTCTGAAGAGCCACATGTCGAGGAGGCATCCTCAACATCACCTTCAAAAAGATTCTTTGACAACTTATAAATGCATGCTTTGTGAATACAAACACACATAATCGTTTAAAGAGTATTTCCATCACATTGGGCAGCACCTGATCAAGAAACACCCTTGCTTGGCAGAAAAAGGATCATTCAATGGTTGCTACGGGTGGACACATAGATTTAAAATGAAGATGGGAAACCTACGCACACAGTTAAAAGGTCTTGGATGCGCTGAGTTTTTGGCAAATTCCCTGAAAACCAAAGCCTCAGATCATGCTTTTCCAGCAAAAAATGTTAAACATATATGTATTTTTACACCTAGTTTTCAAAGTAATATCAGGTTCTTTACGAAGTCCATTTTCTGTTTCTCTTTCTTGCAGATTAATGCTGAATTTTTGCGCATCAAGATTTTTGGCTTCTTTGGACCGACACAGCTCTCAACTTCTCCAGGTTATTAGGAGCAAAGGGGGAGTCCTCCATGAAAAACGAAGGATACAATTAATGTTATGGATCAGGTATTGCTGGATGCAATTAGAATTGTTAGAATTCAATAGTGTTTTCGTCTAATAAAAACTGTACATCTTGTAGAGTCTGGACATAGACATCATAAGAGAGTGCCTGCTGAAGTGCCTCATCATGTACCTTGGTGAAGATGCAAGCTGACTGATCAAAGAATACCAGGTAATTCTGCAGAACATAGTTTTTTTTTAAGAATGTTGTTAACAGCACCCCGTTCACTTGCAATGGTTTTGTGCCATACAATAGAAGTGAATGGGAGCTGTGCTGTTCTGTTACCAACATTGTTCAAAATTCTGCTGAAGAAATAAAGTCATACAGGCTTGAAATCTTTATATTATATATTACTATATTAATTATATTACTATATGAGTTATATTACTGCGCCGAGGTTGAAGTGCTGCGAAGTGCTCTTCCGCCATTCATTATCATGTTTAAGGCTTCATAAGTGTGTAGCAGTGTTTTGTTTCTAAACAGAATTTACTTTAAACATCGTTGCACTCGTTACCAATTCTAGTTCACCCAAAAATGTAAATGTTTTAGTCACTAAATCACCCTCCTGCTATAAACCGTTCAAATTTCATTGTTAAGCTGAACACAAATAAAGATATTTTAATCGAAGCAACCGAGACGTTTTGGGTCTGCAACTTCCGGAGTAGGAAAGCTAACTACATTTAAAAAATAATTCTTCAGATGTGAAAGGAGTGTTTTTCCTTCGACAGTCCCTCAATTGCTCTGTTCTTGTATGTTTTTAGGCTGACCAGAGGGAGGAAGCGGAGAGAGAATTTGAAAAGACCACCATGGCAGTTTTTGTGGTCCGTGAAAGTGATGCTCTCAGTCGTGCACTGGACATTGTGAAAACTGTTATACTGTCAAACTCTTATACTGTCAGTGTTTGTATAAATATATAATAAACATTGACAATTTTTCACAATACAACATTTCTCTAAAGGTTTATGTGTTTACATTGTTATACAGTTTGTACATTTTTTACATTAATATTTAAAATGACATTTGTTTGAAAGTAAAGTAAAATAATTAAATGTTTTCTCTTTGTATAAACTTAAGACAAAGTATAATTTGAGATTTCATTCAACTTAAAGATTTTATTTGGTTCAAAGAAGCTTTTTGCTTTCAAAAGATTTAATTATCCATTATTAGCCAAAGTAAGAATTTTAAGTTTAGCCAAAGAAATATTTTTAAGTTTAGCCAAAGTAAGAATTTTAAGTTTAGCCAAAGAAAGAATTTTAAGTTTAGCCAAAGTAAGAATTTTAAGTTTAGCCAAAGAAAGAATTTTAAGTTTAGCCAAAGAAAGAATTTTAAGTTTAGCCAAAGAAAGAATTTTAAGTTTAGCCAAAGTAAGAATTTTAAGTTTAGCCAAAGAAAGAATTTTAAGTTTAGCCAAAGAAAGAATTTTAAGTTTAGCCAAAGAAAGAATTTTAAGTTTAGCCAAAGTAAGAATTTTAAGTTTAGCCAAAGAAAGAATTTTAAGTTTAGCCAAAGTAAGAATTTTAAGTTTAGCCAAAGAAAGAATTTTAAGTTTAGCCAAAGAAAGAATTTTAAGTTTAGCCAAAGAAAGAATTTTAAGTTTAGCCAAAGTAAGAATTTTAAGTTTAGCCAAAGTAAGAATTTTAAGTTTAGCCAAAGAAAGAATTTTAAGTTTAGCCAAAGAAAGAATTTTAAGTTTAGCCAAAGAAAGAATTTTAAGTTTAGCCAAAGAAAGAATTTTAAGTTTAGCCAAAGTAAGAATTTTAAGTTTAGCCAAAGAAAGAATTTTAAGTTTAGCCAAAGAAAGAATTTTAAGTTTAGCCAAAGTAAGAATTTTAAGTTTAGCCAAAGAAAGAATTTTAAGTTTAGCCAAAGAAAGAATTTTAAGTTTAGCCAAAGAAAGAATTTTAAGTTTAGCCAAAGAAAGAATTTTAAGTTTAGCCAAAGAAAGAATTTTAAGTTTAGCCAAAGAAAGAATTTTAAGTTTAGCCAAAGTAAGAATTTTAAGTTTAGCCAAAGTAAGAATTTTAAGTTTAGCCAAAGTAAGAATTTTAAGTTTAGCCAAAGTAAGAATTTTAAGTTTAGCCAAAGAAAGAATTTTAAGTTTAGCCAAAGAAAGAATTTTAAGTTTATCTAAAGTAAGAATTTTAAGTTTAGCCAAAGTAAGAATTTTAAGTTTAGCCAAAGAAAGAATTTTAAGTTTAGCCAAAGAAAGAATTTTAAGTTTAGCCAAAGTAAGAATTTTAAGTTTAGCCAAAGAAAGAATTTTAAGTTTAGCCAAAGAAAGAATTTTAAGTTTAGCCAAAGAAAGAATTTTAAGTTTAGCCAAAGTAAGAATTTTAAGTTTAGCCAAAGAAAGAATTTTAAGTTTAGCCAAAGAAAGAATTTTAAGTTTAGCCAAAGAAAGAATTTTAAGTTTAGCCAAAGTAAGAATTTTAAGTTTAGCCAAAGAAAGAATTTTAAGTTTAGCCAAAGTAAGAATTTTAAGTTTAGCCAAAGAAAGAATTTTAAGTTTAGCCAAAGAAAGAATTTTAAGTTTAGCCAAAGAAAGAATTTTAAGTTTAGCCAAAGTAAGAATTTTAAGTTTAGCCAAAGTAAGAATTTTAAGTTTAGCCAAAGTAAGAATTTTAAGTTTATCTAAAGTAAAGTAATTAGTTGTAACAAGTTGACGCAATATTTTTACTTTGATCCAATAAAACACTTTTTTCAGTGCATGATGTCCTTAAATGAGACTTGTTTCACAGGAATGTGATGCCTATGGACTGTCCCCACAGAGGGAGAGGGGGAGAGAGACAGAGAGAGAGAGAGAGAGAGAGAGAGAAAAACTTCCTGTGCTCAGTGTTCATGCAGGACGGCCAAGAAAATCACCTCCTGGCCTTTTTCTATCATTATGGCAATTCTTGTCAGCTGGCGTTCTGGTATGAGCTTCATCACTGCATGTCTTGTTTGGACTTTAAAACATCCAAGTGTTCTTGAGTCTAGTGGATCTCTGAACAGTGGTTGAGATCTTTCAAAACATCTACACATCAGCAACTGTGAACCTGAATCATCCGACTCATCTCTCTCTTCAATGGCCTCACAGCAGTTTCCTTCAGCAAGAATAAATGCATTGTTGGGCCTTTTGGTTTTCGACTTGGAGGCCACCACAGAGAGAGGAGAAGTGGACATCTCTGTGAGAAGTTTGACCAATTGAACAAGTGGCTGCCTTCCAGACCTTACAAGCCGCATTAGCTTCGCGAGATAATTCTCGAATGGGAATGCACTGCATGCATCAAGGCTGCCAAAAGTCATTGCCTCTTCTGATAGATGTACCATTGAATGGATGTTGTACACCAGAAAGTGGTCTCCATACAGTTCTTTTGTTTTCTCAATAAAGTATTGCATTAGCTCTTTGCTGTATCTGTTGTGTCCCCTTGCCAATGTTGGACAAAGCAGAAGACTCAAGGCAACACTAAATGCCATGAAATGGTCGTAAAGTTGGTCACTCAAAATGCCCTTCAGCACGATCTTGCCTGTGTAAACAGCAAACTGGCGCAGTTCTGTTGCCTTCCACCTATCAATGTCCTCTAGATTCTGAGGTTTTCGGGCCAAACAGTTTGGAATGGCGTGTCTGAGTGACAGCAGTCTTTGCGTCACCTCATTTATTTGCCCCGCAGACAGTCTTACTTTTCCATCTTCTCTGACCCACTCTGTGATGAGCTTCTTCATAACACCCAGGCAGGCTTGGTGCATGTAGTCAATTGGAAATTGTTGTATCATATCCAACGGGAGCCTCAAAAAGGGAGACACTGGTGCAGTCTCATTCTCCTGACGTATGGCCATTTCAGCACGAAATGCTTCATTGGTGCGCAGAGTGAGATTTTACGTTACTCGCCTAGAGACCCATGTGCCTTTCTGAGTGCATTTGTCACAACCAAAATACCCAGAATACTGCTTGATCTTCTTCACCATTGCTCTTGCTGGTGCATCACACACAAAGCATCTGATCCTAATCTTTTTTCCATCCAGACCATTGTCGAGGAGCTCTTGGATGTCATTTATGGCTTCCTCAGCAAAATCCAGATCTTTTGGTTTGGTGGGACCAAGTGTCAGTGTGACAGGAAAAACACTAATGGGGTTTAGGTGAATAGCACAGAGGATGGGCCAAAGATGTGTCCTGCTGCTTTTAAAAATGGGTAGGCCATCAATATTAAATGATAGCTCCAGTGTACTCACTCTTTCAATCATCTCTGTTGGATAACGTTTTAACTGCTCACTAATGCTCTCTCTTAAATTAAAATGAACACATTTGATGATAGTATTCTGGCCAAAACTAGCTAAAGAAATATTTCAAATCTAATTGACAAGCATATAGAATGGATTGCTCTTTAATTTTTAATATGCCTCCCTTTATTAATATTAATAACACATGATGAAATCATTCAAAACGTATAAATCTAAATTCACTCGTTTTAGCCAGTAATATTTCAACTATAAAAAGAGTTTCTTACAGAATGTTTTTAGAGTTGTATTATTTATGTATAGAATTGTATTACAGAAAATGAAATGCAACCATACATTTTACAAATATTTTTATTTACTTAAGGAAAAATATTTTTTTTTAAATGTAGCTCAAGAACCATTTAATTAAATCTTTTTTTGTGAAAATTGGGTTTTCAAAAGATCGATGAATACAAACTAAAATTTAAATTGAAGTAAACTTTATCTTAACTGGTAAACGAACACTGAACACAGAAGTTAAATAATAAAACACTACAGTTGGGTGCTGACACTGGGACGGCTCCTTGAATTTCCCCTGTCTGCTGCCAGGTTGAACCACCGTATCACGTGTTTTGTGATCTCATCATCCGTGGCGGCACGGGAGACATGGCTCTTTCTCACAGCACCTGTAAGCAGAATTATTATTAAACAAACTCATGAAATCACATAGGAGCTACCAGTTTTTTTAAAGGAAACACCACCGTTTTACATATGTCACTATGTTCTTACCTCAAGTTACACTGTTAGATGTCGCTGTAGATTAGCAGCACATTACTGTAAAAATCCACAGTACAATACTGCATCTGTATATTACAGTAAAATACTGCAGCTCATAATGCATTCTGGGTAATTTTCATTGAGCGGGAAACTTTTACAGTAAATTTTGGTCTCGCTGTAACCTCGCTGTAGCTTTGCTGTAACGTGTACACGTGCCACAACGTCATCACGTCAAATCCCACAGAGCCCATCCTGGCTTCAGCTGGAGGAGGATAATCGATTTCTGGCAGTTTGGTAAGTTTTTAGTTTGGTTTATTTTATGTGTTTCATACAAATAAATTATTTTGTTTTTGTATTTTGCACAACAGTTTGTCACAGTGTTGTTTTAAACGTGGAATGAGAGAGATATGGTCACCAACAAACGTTGCTTCTACCTCAGAAATTAAACTAAGTCAGCCCACTGCTTAAACCCGTTTTACACATCTCACTTAATGAATATAGGATTATTTCAACCATTTATGAGGGTTTTGGTGAGTTTATTTTCTGTCGAATAGTTGAAGTTCGTTTATAATGGCAAGCTAGGTAAACCGACTTGTATTTGGTAATAGAGAAACTCGCGTTTGTGTTCAAATAAAATAATCTTTGACCAATTCAACTAAGATTCTTCCTAAATAAATCTCATACGAAATAACAAAGTCACTGTAAAGTAGCCCACACAGCTACCAAACTGCTTCACACAAAATAAAACGTCATATTTAACTGTGATGAGTGCGATCCATACAGATTTCATTACTAACAGATTTATAAATGTGTTTGCGCGCTTATTTCTGTATTTACGGTATATCCGCAGAAGCAGATATGATGTTCTTTAGAGTGTTTTACATTCAGTTGGCCAAAACGTTTTGTATGACAATATATTTGTAGCGATATTGCTTCCAACACCTCAAATCAATGCTCGTACTTTGCTAAAGAGCGCTGCTGACTCCGCCTTTACGTAATGACGCTGTACGGAAAGAGGAGCGCGATCAGCTTTAAATGCATTTCCAAAAACACATTGACTTTCGCTACACCAACGGTATAGAAAATGCAATCCCAAATATTTGAACTCTTAATGTTAATGTATAGAGGGGAAAACATTTTAATGATCATTTTGCTACATTTTTGATTGACTATCTTAAGCGTATATAATAAACAGAATGGTTTCTAAATTTCAGCAAGTAACATATCATTATATATTTCTTCTTACAGCTCTAACGTCACAGTTTGGTCCACTTTTGCACCCTGGGCTTATGAGTTTCTGTAAGTATTCACCATGTATATATAATACAACTTTTATTCAAATTTGTTTCTGGTTTTACTTCTGACTTTTTAGTAACACTTACAATAAGGTTCTATTTGTTAACATAGGATGTTAATACATTTTAACATTTGGCAATACATTTTTAAATCAATCAATTTATCTCTGTTCACATTAGTTAATTCATAATGAATTCTCAAATATTATTAATGTTGAAAAATATATTGTTCATTGTTAGTTCATATTATCTAAACCATTAATAAATGTTATGGAATAAAACCTTATAGTAAAGTGTTACTGAATTTTCTTTCACCATTTACTTCACAATTTGTACTTATTTCAATGGCTAACAGATTTTTTTATTTTTGGCTTTTTGTGTTACAGTCTCACCATTGATATTTTGGCTGGATTTGGTCATTTTTAAACCAAGCAAGTCATCCCAGGATGTCCAGTTACAACTGCAAGTCATGTAGTTTCTCGACAAAAATACCCACACAACACTCTCACACACCCGCACACTGCCACACACAAAACTCTCACACAGACACACACAACACTCTCACACAGCACCACACAACACTCTCACACACCCGCACACAACACTCTCACACACACACACACACAACCCTCTCACACAGCCCCACACAACACTCTCACACACAACACTCTCACACAGCACCACACAACACTCTCACACACCCGCACACAACACTCTCACACACCCGCACACAACACTCTCACACAGCACCACACAACACTCTCACACACCCGCACACAACACTCTCACACACAACACTCTCACACAGCCACACACAAAACTCTCACACACAACACTCTCACACAGCACCACACAACACTCTCACACACCCGCACACAACACTCTCACACACACACACAACCCTCTCACACAGCCCCACACAACACTCTCACACACACACACAACCCTCTCACACACACACAACAACCCTCTCACACAGCCAAACACAACACTCTCACACACCCGCACACAACACTCTCACACACACACACAACCCTCTCACACACACACAACAACCCTCTCACACAGCCACACACAACACTCTCACACAGCACCACACAACACTCTCACACACCTGCACACAACACTCTCACACACACACACAACACTCTCACACAGCCCCACACAACACTCTCACACACACACACACAACCCTCTCACACACACACAACAACCCTCTCACACAGCCAAACACAACACTCTCACACACAACACTCTCACACAGCCACACACAAAACTCTCACACACACACACAACCTCTCACACAGCACCACACAACACTCTCACACACAACACTCTCACACAGCCACACACAACACTCTCACACACCCGCACACAACACTCTCACACAGCCACACACAACACTCTCACACACAACACTCTCACACAGCCACACACAAAACTCTCACACACACACACACAACCTCTCACACAGCCCCACACAACACTCACACACAGCCAAACACAACACTCTCACACACAACACTCTCACACAGCCACACACAAAACTCTCACACACACACACAACCTCTCACACAGCCCCACACAACACTCTCACACAGCCACACACAACACTCTCACACACAACACTCTCACACAGCCACACACAACACTCTCACACACAACACTCTCACACAGACACACACAACACTCTCACACAGCACCACACAACACTCTCACACACCCGCACACAACACTCTCACACAGCCACACACAACACTCTCACACACAACACTCTCACACAGCCACACACAAAACTCTCACACACACACACAACCTCTCACACAGCACCACACAACACTCTCACACAGCCACACACAAAACTCTAACACACAACACTCTCACACAGCCACACACAACACTCTCACACAGCCACACACAACACTCTCACACACCCGCACACAACACTCTCACACAGCCACACACAACACTCTCACACACAACACTCTCACACAGCCACACACAAAACTCTAACACACAACACTCTCACACAGCCACACACAACACTCTCACACACAACACTCTCACACAGCCACACACAAAACTCTCACACACACACACAACCTCTCACACAGCCCCACACAACACTCTCACACAGCCACACACAACACTCTCACACACAACACTCTCACACAGCCACACACAACACTCTCACACACCCGCACACAACACTCTCACACAGCCACACACAACACTCTCACACACCCGCACACAACACTCTCACACAGCCACACACAACACTCTCACACACAACACTCTCACACAGCCACACACAAAACTCTCACACACACACACAACCTCTCACACAGCACCACACAACACTCTCACACAGCCACACACAAAACTCTAACACACAACACTCTCACACAGCCACACACAACACTCTCACACAGCCACACACAACACTCTCACACACCCGCACACAACACTCTCACACAGCCACACACAACACTCTCACACACAACACTCTCACACAGCCACACACAAAACTCTAACACACAACACTCTCACACAGCCACACACAACACTCTCACACACAACACTCTCACACAGCCACACACAAAACTCTCACACACACACACAACCTCTCACACAGCCCCACACAACACTCTCACACAGCCACACACAACACTCTCACACACAACACTCTCACACAGCCACACACAACACTCTCACACACAACACTCTCACACAGCCACACACAAAACTCTCACACACACACACAACCTCTCACACAGCACCACACAACACTCTCACACAGCCACACACAAAACTCTAAAACACAACACTCTCACACAGCCACACACAACACTCTCACACACCCGCACACAACACTCTCACACAGCCACACACAACACTCTCACACACAACACTCTCACACAGCCACACACAAAACTCTCACACACACACACACAACCTCTCACACAGCCCCACACAACACTCACACACAGCCAAACACAACACTCTCACACACAAAACTCTCACACACAACACTCTCACACACCCGCACACAACACTCTCACACAGCCACACACAAAACTCTCACACACAACACTCTCACACAGCACCACACAACACTCTCACACACCCGCACACAACACTCTCACACACACACACACAACCCTCTCACACAGCCCCACACAACACTCTCACACACACACACAACCCTCTCACACACACACAACAACCCTCTCACACAGCCACACACAACACTCTCACACAGCACCACACAACACTCTCACACACCCGCACACAACACTCTCACACACACACACAACCCTCTCACACAGCCCCACACAACACTCTCACACACACACACAACCCTCTCACACACACACAACAACCCTCTCACACAGCCACACACAACACTCTCACACAGCACCACACAACATTCTCACACACCCGCACACAACACTCTCACACAGCCCCACACAACACTCTCACACAGCCCCACACAACCCTCTCACACACACACACAACCCTCTCACACACACACAACAACCCTCTCACACAGCCAAACACAACACTCTCACACACAACACTCTCACACAGCCACACACAAAACTCTCTCACACACACACACAACCTCTCACACACAACACTCTCACACAGACACACACAACACTCTCACACAGCACCACACAACACTCTCACACAGCCACACACAACACTCTCACACACAACACTCTCACACAGCCACACACAAAACTCTCACACACACACACAACCTCTCACACAGCACCACACAACACTCTCACACAGCCACACACAAAACTCTAACACACAACACTCTCACACAGCCACACACAACACTCTCACACACCCGCACACAACACTCTCACACAGCCACACACAACACTCTCACACACAACACTCTCACACAGCCACACACAAAACTCTCACACACACACACACACACAACCTCTCACACAGCCCCACACAACACTCACACACAGCCAAACACAACACTCTCACACACAACACTCTCACACACCCGCACACAACACTCTCACACAGCCACACACAACACTCTCACACACCCGCACACAACACTCTCACACACCCGCACACAACACTCTCACACACAACACTCTCACACACAGCCAAACACAACACTCTCACACACAACACTCTCACACACCCGCACACAACACTCTCACACAGCCACACACAACACTCTCACACACCCGCACACAACACTCTCACACACCCGCACACAACACTCTCACACACAACACTCTCACACACCCGCACACAACACTCTCACACAGCCCCACACAACACTCACACACAGCCACACACAAAACTCTCACACACAACACTCTCACACAGCCACACACAAAACTCTCACACACAACCTCTCACACAGCCCCACACAACACTCACACACAGCCAAACACAACACTCTCACACACAAAACTCTCACACACAACACTCTCACACAGCCACACACAACACTCTCACACACAACACTCTCACACAGCCACACACAAAACTCTCACACAGCCACACACAAAACTCTCACACACAACACTCTCACACAGCACCACACAACACTCTCACACACCCGCACACAACACTCTCACACACACACACAACCTCTCACACAGCCAAACACAACACTCTCACACAGCCACACACAAAACTCTAACACACAACACTCTCACACACAAAACTCTCACACACAACACTCTCACACACCCGCACACAACACTCTCACACAGCCACACACAAAACTCTCACACACAACACTCTCACACAGCACCACACAACACTCTCACACACCCGCACACAACACTCTCACACACACACACAACCTCTCACACAGCCAAACACAACACTCTCACACAGCCACACACAAAACTCTAACACACAACACTCTCACACAGCCACACACAACACTCTCACACACAACACTCTCACACAGCCACACACAAAACTCTCACACACACACACAACCTCTCACACAGCCCCACACAACACTCACACACAGCCACACACAACACTCACACACAGCCACACACAACACTCTCACACAGCCACACACAACACTCTCACACACAACACTCTCACACAGCCACACACAAAACTCTAACACACAACACTCTCACACAGCCACACACAACACTCTCACACACAACACTCTCACACAGCCACACACAAAACTCTCACACACAACACTCTCACACAGCCACACACAACACTCTCACACAGCCACACACAAAACTCTCACACAGCCACACACAACACTCTTACACACGACACTCAGTTTGAATGGAACATTTTAACTACAGACCAGTGTTTTCTTTGCCAGTGTTAGATGACACCTGTCACTTTGTTGCTATTGTTTGTTTTGATATGTAATGTATGAATATTTTTGCTCACTTTAATGTTGTAATATATATAGTAGTCAACATTTGAAGTGGGTCAAAAAAGTTACAAGAATAGGTATTGTTCTCGCCTTTTTGATCCACTTTAAATGTTGACTACTGTACATAGTCATTATATGTTGTTAATGTAATGCATCATTCTTCAATACTGTTTTAAATGTTTTAATACTTTTTGTTTCAATGAAATGATTCAATAAAAAATTTGCCTGGATTGCCTTTTGATTCATAATGTGAAGTATAGCAGTTTTATAATATTAATAACTACAGATTTATATCCAAACTAGCTAAAATATATAATAATATTTGTAATTATTGCCAATACGAATTAAATAGTAATTTGTCAATATAGGTATTACAGTAAATTGCAGTAAAAATATAGTAAAAATACAGTAAAGTATTGTGTTGTATCTATACAGCAATATTTTTTGTACTGTAGTAATCTATTACAGTACAGCACTGTAAATCAAAATACAGTAACTTACTGGCAACCGTGCTGCCAGTAATGTACTGTAAAAATACAAGCAAATCGTTAACAGTGTAGACAAGTTGATATGTATCTGTCTCATCTCAGTGTGTGCACTTAATCGCTCTGAAGTGTTTGGTGCTTTCTTAATTGGATCGTAATGAATGAATGGAACGAATGGTGCTAAGCTAAACGTTAACATAGTGGCATCGCGCGCTACAGCGATTAAGTGCACGCACTGATACAGGACAGATATGTATCAACTATTTTAAGTTAAGGTAACTGCATAGTGGCATATGTAAAAATGGTGAAATTTTCCTGTAAGGATACACACAACCAATGCTTTTAAAACAAACTTGTACAGTCTTGTACAGACACTTCTCTCACTCAGGTACTGGGCTACTCAAAAGCGGTTGCTTTCTAGAATAGTCTGAAAGTGAACCCTATAGGTGTATTTCAATGATTCAGGATAAGACAAAAACAAACTTCTGAAGAGGGATACATGATGTACTCGCTCGTTAGATACATTTTAAAACAAAAAAGTTATGCACTTATATTTTTCAACCAGGCAAATTTTGTTACATTTACTTACACAGGAGGAACTTTCTAGACTCCATCTGATTAAAAGATTTTTTCCCATTCATGCCCTTCCAGTTGATCCTCCTCCCAACATCATCATGGAACATGTGGGAAAGGATGTTCCATGTGACACGTTTTGTGTCATGGCCCCCAATAGTTGCCAGGGAGGAAATCTGAAATGTAAAAAAAATTCTGTCGATTTCTTAGAATAAACACTGGTAAAATAATTTACTAAATAAATGTTGTGTTATTTAAAAAAAAAGCCTTTGGTAGTCTGCATATTAAACAACCAGTTTAAGAATATGCATGTAAACACGCCCAGTATTCGATAAAACAGCTGGCTAAATCATGTGTAAAACAGTATAAAATCTTTCTTTACCCGTTTGTTTGGAAAAGATGACAAACTCCAAAACAGACCAGTGGCACTAGAACGAGCTGTAAACTGCAACAGAACACACACACACAGTATATTATATATGATTTATAATATTAATATGACATGAAATGATTAGTATACTAGAGCTAAAGTTTAATAATGCAAGTGGGTTTTTAAAATACAAAGGTCATAAACCTAAAAGGTAGGTTTTAAACTTTTAATCTTAAATTATTTATATGAATCGTTTGAAATTAAATATTATTACATGGGTCATATCACTATAAAGTGCCTTTTGGTGTCCTCATCAGAAACACTGAGCCATCCTATACATAATGCAAAATAGTGACATTTTGAGGTTTTATTATAAATGTACTAATATTTACACGTACAACTGCAATAAGAAGATTTCTTAAAATGTGTTTTATCATTTTATGACCATTTTCTTCGACTATGTATGTGATTTTGGCATGTCCCTCACACTGCTTAGCTACTACCTTCAGTGAGTTAAAAAAATGGATACTTTGCACAAAACTTTTATCTTTTTTTGAAAGTTCCTATAGTCCTCAGCAATGTATTCAATAAAACAAATCATTTGGATAATCTATATTCTATTTTCATAGTAATATTAAGCATTAAGCATGCGTCCCTGTAATTGCCGTCTACTCTGTCATTTTGGAGTAAACGCCCCTTTAAGAAATAGTCTGATGTTCTCAGTGACATCCCCTCCCCTGTTCTGCCTTTCCTCATTGAGGTTAAAACATCTTCTGCCCACACAGTTAGTATCTGCAATCTGCACTCATATTTCCTTTCCTAGTTTTCAACATTGTGTGTTTGTAGTTTAAATGAACAAAAACATTTCAGTAATTGAAAATATGTATCTTAAACAGTATAAAATACATATTTTCATACAGTCAGCTTCAACAGTTAATCCCTTTGCTAGCTGCAGCTACACCGTGTGTTCATTAAATGCTAACTTTTGCCTCAAATGCACACCCTGTCACCAAGCCTACCCTGATATGGTGGACAAGTGTATAAATGGGCTTGAGCGTTGACCAGCATACATTTCTAACAGTCATAGGTCTACTTATTGCAACAAACATGAAGTCAACTTGAAAATTTAAGATTTATGTTTTGAAAATTGTGAAGTTTCAAAGGCACTCTTTAGTGATAATGACCCACATGTTAAAAGCTGTAGTGTGTAAAGTTATTACTATTTGACAAAATAGCTGGCTAAATCAAGTTTAAAACAGTATAAAATCTCACTTTATCTGTTTGTTTGGGTGAAAAACATAAATGGAAAGACAAAATAATGCAAAAACAGACCAGTGGGACTATAAACTGTAGGCCTAAGCTGCAACAGAACACACACAAACCAGATTTATTTTCTCAGTGGGACAGTCCATTGGCGTTTTTATACTGCTGAAACTGTATATTTGATCCATTACACCTAAAGATCAGAGAAAACTTTTAGCATTTTTTTATTTTAAATATTTATAAGTTATTTTGTTCGGATATAAAAACAGTATCTTAATATAAGTAATTATCTGAAACAACATTACATGGGGAGGTGGAGAATATATGTCAAAATATGAACAGAAGACTCCATCTTTTCAAAAACAGGTTACGTTACACGTTAAGCTAGGCCGATCAGTTTATTTAGCATGCTATTTTACTGGAAAGGGGTTAAAATATGGTCTCAGGATTGAATTAAAAACCGATAAAATCACCCCCTTCCCGAAAGATAAAGACATTCCGTTTAAACAGCTTTTATTCAAAAAGTTATTTACCAAATCAATCTTACTCAACGCTAATGACAAAAATCACTTCAGAATTAAAAACATCAAACAGAGCAATCAACGTTAATGTTACTGGCTAACGTAACTGTACAAAAAAGCATATTTAACTATTCTTACCGTGTTCCGTCTTCCGGGATGAGCCGCACTTGAGGTTGTGGGAAATTATTCTCTGATTATTGTTCTAGGAACCGAAGAAAGCCTAGTCACCCCCCTTGTGTTTCTCAATTATCTCCTGGGAGACTGCCACCTCCTCCCTGTCTGCTCAGGGAAAGAGAAAGCCGGTTAGTAACACTTGTACTGCCTACCCATTGTTCTGTGACCACAGGAAGTTGCTGGATGCTTTGGCGACACCCTTCGACGAAAGTCTGGTCCACCGCTGCCCTGCAAGAAGCAAACCTCGAGTCTGTTGGCTGCTGCACCTGACCTGCTACGAAGGAGGAAGCCGGTTAGTAACGGTTGTACTGTCTACTCATTGTTGTTCTGTGAACACAGGAAGTTGCTGGATGCTTTGGCGACACCCTTCGAAAGTCTGGTCCACCGCTGCCTTGCAAGAAGCAAACCTTGAGTCTGTTGGCTGCTGCATCTGACCTTGTACTCCGAGATGAAGTAAACCTCGAGTCTGCTGACTGTTGTGACCAATTGGCTGCCGCATTGGGAGTGAAGAGATCCCTTTGTGAGGAGAAAAGAGATCCCTTTGTGGGAGAGGAAGGGAGTCTACGGCTGCGCCGACGCCCCGACCTAGAGTCTATCTCGTGTCGCTTACCTTCCGCGACTGGTTGGCTCAGGCCCTTTTGACTCTCCGCTGGCCAGAGTTCCCTTCGTTCGAGGCCCACGTGGGACGCCCTGGAGCGGGGCTTCAATGTTGTTTTAAGTGTTTTTAATTACTTGATAAAGAGAAAAGATTGTGTACCATCGTTGTCCTGCCTGACTGGTGTCCTTGGTGTCGGCTCCTCCGGAGTGTGGTGGTTGACCCTCGGTTTTAGAGAAACGGCTACAAGCGCATCCCGATGCAATCTCTGAGTGAACTGACTTATGACGTGTCTTGATATGTTTCCCTCACGTCTCCCTATTCGATGAACTGAGTCCACAATCTGGTTAATGCTCGAGGACCATGAAGGTGAGATTTTGACCAGTAACTCAGCTACCGCCACCCGTATGTCTTCACCATCCTTTTCTTTTAATCCACGAATTCTGAGATTCCACCGCCGTTTGTATCGTTCTAACTCAAGGACACGTTCCATTAGCTCTGCGTTGTCTTTCTTTACAGCCGTTACATCTCGAACTGTCGATTGTAACTGCATTTTGCAATCTTTAATTTCTGCCGCGTTGAACTCTACAGCCTTAGCTATGCTAGACAACATGATGGAGTTCTGTTTCAGCTGGGAGCCTAGTGTATCCACCTTATCAGTTAGTTGCTTTATTTTTTTTTGCAGGACCGCATTCATACCTTCATTTCCTTCTGACCCCGTAATCTGCCTTTTAGCTGTTGGTGAGTTATTTTCCGGTGAGAACGGAAGTTTGCAGGCGATACAACGGTGATTGGTCTCATCAGCGACAACGATGAGACTGCATACAGGGAGGAGGTCCGGCAAATGGTGCTCAGACAACAACCTGCTCCTTAACACCCTCCAAGACAAACGAGATCATCGTGGACTTCAGGAAGGCGAAAGGAGGCACACATAACCCAATCCACATTAATGGGATGGCTGTTGAACGTGTTTCCAGTTTTAAGTTTCTGGGGAATCATATTTCGGAGGACCTGTCCTGGACCACCAACACCTCATGCCTGGTCAAGAAGGCTCACCAGCATCCCTTTCTGCGTCGAGTTTGCAGCATTCTCAAGGACTCCTCTCACCCCACTCATAGACTGTTTACTGTCCTGCCTTCCGGTAGGCGCTTCCGGTGCGTCCGAACCAGCAGACAAAGAAACAGCCTTTTTCCCAGCGCTGTTTCATTATTGAACTCTGCCCCCACTGATTCCACTAACCCCCATACCTTTAACTTTAATGCTGCTATAACATCGTTTACATTGCACTACAGGGCTGCCATGCATGACTGAACTGTACACACCAGTACTTCATGTTATCTGCTCTACCGGACTGTTTATACACACACAGCATCATTTGCAGTCTATACAGCTCACTTGCACACCAGAAATACTATACTGAATGCTCATTTGCACTAATGGACCACTTTCATAACTGCATTAACTTATCTACTGCACTGTAACTCCATTAACTGCATCCACTCATCTACTGCACTGTAACTCTATTAACTGTATCTACTCGTCTATTGCACTGCAACTTTAATAGCTAACGTCTATAACTTATGCACACTTAAGTCACTTGCACTATTGTTTAGTATAAATTATCTGTTCAAAGCCACCTGTACATTAATGTTCATAGTATATAGCCATCTGTATATATTGTTCATAGTGCATACCTACTGTTAAGTATTTTCATTTGTCAATGCCCACTGTATAATATTTCCCTAATATTGTATTCTGTATTTATCACTGTATCCTCCACTTGCTAATTGCACTGTACAAGGAGGGAGCCAAAAAATATAAATATAGGTTCCCATGAGATATAAATACATTCACATTAATTTAATAAACCCATGGCTGGAGTAATTTTCTATTTCTCTATCAATTCATTGTAAAGATCATTCCGCTTGAGTTTAGCAGGAGTGTGCTTACATAAACATTGAATGATGTCTATCTGTAATGTGGAGTCAGAGACGTTCAGATCCATATGCAGTATTTTATTATAAAGAATGGTCAAACGGGCAGAGGTCAGAGAACAGCGTCAGGTATGTCAGGGGATATCCAAAAACACTAACAAGCAGAGGTCGGGGCAGGTCATCACAGTCGGTTTAAGCAATCCGAGATCAAAAACAACAGGGACCACTCTGAAATGTCAGACAGGCTTAACAAGACTTTACGTTGATTGAGAGTCTGGAACCAGATTATATAGGGAGTGGAATTGGAAACACCTGGTGGTGATTAGTCCGAGGATTATGGGAAATGGGAAAGGACACAAAAAGAGTCCTTAGTGGAGGGCCCTCTACTGGAGTTCATGGGCACTCCAGCTGACGATCGTGACAATCTTAATTTAAATGATTTTGTCGTTTCAAATAAAGTTTAAGTATTGCTGTGTGAGAAATGTATATTTTATTTTAACAGAACTTTTCCCACTAAAATAAATATCTTGACGTGATCAAGTTAGCTCAGACCGACAAACGGCATTCCACCTGTCAATAAAGTGACCTTAACGCTCTGATGTTGCTGGAGACTGGTGGAGGTTCCATCACATGCGCGTGTGGAGGCGCTGGCATCGCAGCGGCTGTGGCCAATGAAAACGTGGGGCGTGTCTGTTGAAGAGAGAGAATGGCAGCCGTTTACGCGTTGTGCGGCGACAAGCTCGTGCTAGCGTTGGCAGTGGCGCCGAAGATATGAGGCCCAGGGACTGAGGCCTGTGACTCTAACGGAGGCAGCCTCACGCTAGAAATCAATTCCGGCGCCGCGGGCCAAGATCCAGGGGCGGGAAAAGCGAATGTAATGGCGGCCGCTTGTGCGTCTAACGGAGATAGGCTTGTGGTAGCGGTGGCAGCAGTGTCAAGGAATTGTGGTACGGAGACCAGCGCTTGTGTCCCCAGCGGAGGCAGCCTCGCACTGGGGAGCCAAGAGCCCGGGGCGGGCAAGGCGAATCTAATGTCGGGCGTTTGTGCGTGTAACGGAGACATGCTTGCGCTAGCGGCGGCGCCAAAGAATTGTGGTCCAGAGACCAGCGGTTGTATCCCCACCGGAGGCACCGGAGACGTATGGGTGAGCCAGGGCTCCTGAGAGTTGCCGGCCAGCCTGGACGGGGCGGTCATCTGCAGTCGCGCTGGTGTCCCACGCATTGAGCTGATATGCCGCGGGCTGCCGGAGGTGCTCGATCGGGATATCCGTGGCTTCTAGCATGACCTGAGCGCTTCCAAGACTTGCCGAAGGCTTGCTGCGTCGGCTCGAGTGAGGGAGGCCATGCCGAGCCGCGGAGGTAGATTGCCCGTGCCTGGAATGGATGGGACCCCGAGCCGAGCCTGGCTCGTTATTGACAGCCGATCGTGCCAACCTCATCGAGGGGACGTCAGCCTGGGACGACACGTAGAGGGTGTAGAGCTCAATTTTCGACATCCGCCTGCTGAATGGGATGTCCGCGTTGGCAAGGGCCAGACGAAGGCTCTGGATCGTCCACTTGCTGCATGCAGATATCTTGGGGAGCGCAGAGGCGTATGATGACTCCGGTGAATGAGGTGGCGATCGTGCCGGTGGGAGCGATGACGAACCCTTCCTTTTAGATGCATGCCGCTCAGAGCGGCGGGGATGGCGGCCCCGCGGCGAAGCTTGGGAATAGTCCGTATAATCCGACCCTGAGCTGGAAAGCAGTGGTGCGCATGATGGCACCGAAGGATCTGGCGTATGATGACTCCGGTGAATGAGGTGGCGATCGTGCCGGTGGGAGCGATGACGAACCCTTCCTTTTAGATGCATGCCGCTCAGAGCGGCGGGGATGGCGGCCCCGCGGCGAAGCTTGGGAATAGTCCGTATAATCCGACCCTGAGCTGGAAAGCAGTGGTGCGCATGATGGCACCGAAGGATCTGGAACGTTTGCTACTTTAGAGACCACGGGAGACTCTGACATAGTGGCGAAACTTGACGATGCTTATCTGGCAAGATGCAACAGGTAAGATTGTTTGTCTATTTATGATAGAGCTTGCAGGAGCTGATAGGGTAGATACGGTGACTGCTGATGGTGAACCAGCCTAGATCATTATTAGAGATTGCGTGCTCGGCTGATAGGTGATTGCTGCTGATGGAACATCGGGCTGATTCATATGCTTAGGTTCCTCCCGAACTTTGTTAATAAAACATCATTTAGCGTGATGACAAAATGTTGACTACTTGTAAGTTGGTAATGTAAATGTGACCATGCCCTTAATTATGCAGCACTTTAAGGCTTAATATAATGGAAACAGATGAGTTCACCCCCTAACAGCTGAATTATAACTAAATTAAATAGATAGGTCACCAGAACCTCTTTTTGTACCAAACTATAAAGGTGGGTTTGGATACATTCTCTACCGACGGTTTGAAGGTGATATTGAAAGAAATTCATACAGATTACAGATGTTGAGCCGTTTTCTTTCGGTTTGGTCAGAAAGGACGTTCATATGTCATGAACAGGCAATTTGGTTTAATAAGTTGTAAATATCATGTAATATATGTTATTACATTGTGTTATCAGTCATTTAAGCGGTTGTTATTTGGGAATAACCAACCTGCAAATGTCGCGACTGGCCAATCAGAATCAAGCATTCCAACGAGCTGTGTATTAAATGTGCAGTTAATTTAGCACAATCGTGGTGACAATAATATTTTAAAAGCAAACCCTAAACTCCCGATAGCGTCAGAAAATCATGGTTGTATCTTGTAATGGTTGTAAATGGCCACTTAACAGGAAATAAAAGAGCACAACATTTTTTCAAATCATTTGTACTATTTTAATACTCTCTTGCAAAACACACAGACAAACATGAAGAGTGACCAATAATAAGGATTTATATAAAAAAAGGAGCAGCAAGGTTTCATTCTGAAGGTCACAACATTTTCATTTCTGTTTCGACATTTTTATAGATTATTGTTTGCGTGGTTTGAAATACCATGTTGAAGAAGTTCAATGGCAGCAGATTATAACATTTTCATTGGCTGTAAAGTATAGGCCTAATAAACACTCAAGTGAAATTAAAAACCAAAGTTCTCAACTGACAAAATAATCGCCATCATCGTACAGCCCTACGTTTTACTGCACTGATCCATTGAAGGGTTCCGCTCGAGTGTGAAGCCTCATGTGTCTCTTAAGGCTACTCGGATATGTAAAAGTCTTTCCACACTGTAGACATACGTGAGGTTTCTCTCCGGTGTGAATTCTCATGTGTGTCTGAAGGTGACTCGTATTTATAAAAGTCTTTCCACACTGTAAACATGCGTGAGATTTCTCTCCAGTGTGAATTCTCATGTGTGTCTTAAGGTTACTTGTGCCTGTAAAACTCTTTCCACACTGTAGACAAACGTGAGGTTTCTCTCCGGTGTGAATTCTCATGTGTGTCTGAAGGTGACTCGTATTTATAAAAGTCTTTCCACACTGTAAACATGCGTGAGATTTCTCTCCAGTGTGAATTCTCATGTGTATCTTAAGGTTACTCGTATTTATAAAAGTCTTTCCACACTGTAGACATGCGTGAGGTTTCTCTCCAGTGTGAATTCTCATGTGTGTCTTAAGGTTACTCGTATTTATAAAAGTCTTTCCACACTGTAGACATGCGTGAGGTTTCTCTCCAGTGTGAATTCTCATGTGTGCCTGAAGGTGACCTGTTTGTGTAAAAGTCTTTCCACACTGTAGACATGCGTGAGATTTCTCTCCAGTGTGAATTCTCATGTGTATCTTAAGGTTACTCAAGACTGTAAAAGTCTTTCCACACTGTAGACATGCGTGAGGTTTCTCTCCAGTGTGAATTCTCATGTGTGTCTTAAGGTTACTCGTATTTATAAAAGTCTTTCCACACTGTAGACATGCGTGAGGTTTCTCTCCAGTGTGAATTCTCATGTGTGCCTGAAGGTGACCTGTTTGTGTAAAAGTCTTTCCACACTGTAGACATGCGTGAGGTTTCTCTCCAGTGTGAATTCTCATGTGTATCTTAAGGCTTCCTGTTTGTGTAAAAGTCTTTCCACACTGTAGACATGCGTGAGGTTTCTCTCCAGTGTGAATTCTCATATGAATCTTTAGGTCACCTGTTTGTGTAAAAGTCTTTCCACACTGTAGACATGTGTGAGGTTTTTCTCCAGTGTGAATTCTCATGTGTGTCTTAAGGTGACCTGTTTCTGTAAAACTCTTTCCACACTGTAGACATGCGTGAGGTTTCTCTCCAGTGTGAATTCTCATGTGTATCTTAAGGCTTCCTGTTTGTGTAAAAGTCTTTCCACACTGTAGACATGTGTGAGGTTTTTCTCCAGTGTGAATTATCATGTGTGTCTTAAGGTGACTCGTACTTATAAAAGTCTTTCCACACTGTAGACATGCGTGAGGTTTCTCTCCATTGTGAATTCTCATGTGTGTCTTAAGGTGACTCGTACTTATAAAAGTCTTTCCACACTGTAGACATGCGTGAGGTTTCTCTCCAGTGTGAATTCTCATGTGTGACTTAAGATGACCTGTTTGTGTAAAACTCTTTCCACACTGTAGACATGTGTGAGGTTTCTCTCTGGTGTGAATTCTCATGTGCTGTTTTTCACTCTTTTTGTCTCCTGTTCTCAGATCTTCTTCCAGTGAAACTTTCTGGAATCTTTGTGCACGTTGATGTTTCTGATCAGCATCTTTTACTTCATCTTGACTGTCCTTATTCACTTCCATCATATCTGAAGTGAACAAAACTATCTGTTAAACACAGTTTTACAATTGTACAAAACAACATCACAAGACAAGATCATGGTTTCATTTTCAGGGAACACAGTCATTCAGTGCACTGAGTATTTCTTTGGATAAAAGTGTTTGCCATATAAGATGAACACATCCTAAGAGAATATTTTAACTTTACTCGGTTTAAATTACAACATAAAATGCACTCAGATGTAGCGGGACGCTTTACGGTAATGAGATTTCCAGCAGAAAAAAGCAATAGAATTATTATTTCTATGTTAAAATATTATTTGTTCAAGCCAGAGAACAAATTCATGTTTATTTAAAAAAAAAGTTGTGTCATTGAATTATATGTCCTGTAATTAAAATCATCACGTCCGTGTTCTGGTCTGGTAGAAGAACAAATGCATTCATGTTTTTTTCCAATAAGACAATAAAAAAATAGACTGATGAAAATGTGTAAAGAAAGGGTCAAAAAAGCTATTTAAAGACAAAGCAGAAAGGGGGGTCAACCTATGTCCATTATTCTGCTTCTGTGTGAGTGTGTGGTCTTGCCTGATACATTAGTTCGGCAGATAGATAACAGTTTCCCCAAGACAAAGAATGAAGCTTGTGTATCCTTTCAAACTTTACTCAGGAAGCACTGTTAAACTACAAAGATACAAAAATACATCTCAGTATTTAACTAAGATACAGACGAACATGAAATATAAAATATATAAAAGCATTCAGGAACACATGCGTTAGCTTAAGGCTAACTTCTATGAGAAATTCCATTACGATGCTAGCGTGTAGCATACGCGATCAAAATACATATTTAGAATTAACTTAAACTCAATAACAGAGGATTACTTGCATTACTTATATTCAATAACAACATAACTCTGAGTTTGTACTTACAGGCAAACGTTTTTCAGGCCAGAGAGAAAAAATGCGTAACGTTTACTTCACCATAAATATCCGAACTACGGCAAGACTGATAGTACAAAAATAAACATAACGTTACGTGAGAGACACCACTAGAGGTCCCCCTTTCTCGAGATAAACAACAGGACATCACAGCCATATTATTAATGAAGTGTATTTTATTGCTAATTTTCTGCATTTATTGTCCACCGACAATCACTAAATTTATTATGTAGATTTTAAATCCAATCTGTAATAAAGATTTAAAAACAGAAACCAACCTCTGTGTTCTTTAGTCCTCTGAGTTTCTGTTGTGTGTAGTTCTGGATCTCTCGTGTTCTCAAGCTTCTCTTCCACAAACTCCAACAACTGTGTGAAGATTTCAGTTCTTACACCTGAAGTGATTCTTCTGCTTGTTGCTTTCTGGTATTTATTGGTGGTTTGATGTAGGAGGAGCTTTACTGAAGGTGTCAATCACTGTTGGTGTGAACTGGAGATGTTAGAGAAGGATTCAGATGAGTCTTTATCCAGGAGCGGAGGCGCCATTTTAAAAGATACTGTCACACATACACACGTATATTGACTTTAAGGAAACAAGGTTTTGCTGATGTTGCTGTTTCAGCAGGACATTGAGACTTTAATTCACCAGATTACAATGTATAGTCGAGATATTTATGAGAAATAACATTCAAATGTATTATTGCTCTTAGATTTGAACTGCTGTGCTAAACAGACGTGTTTCAATGACACACACAGATATTCAAACGTTCTTTTGAAGCACAATATTCGCGTCTATTCTTGTTGTGGTGAAATGGAATTAATGCCACGCCCATCATTAGTATGTTTCGAGCTCTATATAAAGGGGTTGCCCCGGTCGGAGGATGTGGCGTCATTGTTCAGTTAACTTCCGTTGTGGACTGGTGTTCTGCTGCCTGGTGTTGAGGGTAGGTCGTTTATCGTTCACCGTGGCTTGTTCATCCTGGTGTTTGGGTGATATTATTGAATGTTTTACCCCTCTTTGGAAAGGCTGGTGTCTGTCTTGGCGGGTGCCTATTATATTGGCTGCATTGAAAAACAGCTTGATTTCGCTGCCGTAAAGCTCCTTTACCGCGTTACATTACCGCATGTGTGACTGCTGTCCTCCTGGCTGGTAAGCAGAGGTGTATATATTTATAGTTTAATTACAGTTTATTACATCAAGTTATACGACTCGTTGTGTCTGTGGTGTAGCGTTGGGGTGCTGTTCTGAAGACCGGACGAGGCGTCCTCCGCATATGGGTTTGTAGCGCTCGCTTTTAATGCATTGATCGCACTTCGTTTGAAAGGTACGTGACGATTTTACTCTTGTAGGTTTCAGATGTACAGCAAGGCGTTGGTACGCTTTGTAGTGTGTTGCTGCTGCATGTCGTGAAGCTCCATCGCTGCTGTTTTGTTGTGCTTTGCTTTTTGCTTTGCTTTGCTTTTCGTTTTGCTTGCTTTGCGTGGCTTGCTTCGCTTTGTTTGTTTTGATTTCGTTGATTTACATTTTGGTTACGTTGCTTGCAGTCCAACCAATTTTGTCTGTTTTCATTTGTTGTTGGACCCCGGTGTCGCTCAGGTTGCAAGTTTTCTCTGCTTGGCTAGCTGCTTGTTCACTTCTGAGCGCATGTAAACCTGTGGTGTCGGGTTTCTCATTCTTTCACGGTTTGCTGGAAATATTAATTATATTTCTCGTGTGCATACCCTTTTTGAATTTGTTATTTTCTTTGTTTAGCATATTTGTTTATTTTGGATTATTTGTGTATATGTGTGTGCTGCCCATGCTTTGGGTAATCACAACTGGTTTTTGTATTAGGTTTATGATTTTGTTGCTTTAGAAATATTAATTGTATTCTACTTTTCTTGTCTATTTAGTTATAAGTAATTGTCCTTTTTCTTTGTTTGCTTCTAGGAGTTGGGGAGGACCAGTGGGGTTGCAGGCTGGTGCGGCCATATACCGGAGTTCCTTAATTGCTTGTGTGGTTTTCCTGTTCTTTTCTTGGTTTAGGTTTTGTCCTTGCTGTGAATTTCACATTTGTATTTGACTTAATTGTAGCACGTGTGGCTCCTTTGGGAAGCCGGACACCTAGCCTGCCTCCTTGCTGGCGATCCCCAGACTCTGGTCGGCAGCTCATCTAACTCTGCTATTTTAATGTTTTCCAACCCATGCTGTCATTTTTATTAAGATTACTACCGATTTTAAAAGAACGCATGGGGTTTTCCCAAATCATTGATTACAATAAATTATATTTTGATATTCACGTCTCATTGTCTTCAGTCATGAGAAATCTGAACCTGTGTGTCTGAGTCTATTTCCCAGATAGCTGTGCTGGGTGGCGTAGTCGGTTATATCAATTCCCCTTTTCCTGTTTTATTGTACCTTCCCTCCCCTCCCCTGAGCTTCGGTCACATTGTCATAGAGGTCAGGGTTCAGGGTTGATGACGTTAAAAATCCTTACGTCAAATACTTTAAATAACAGAGGGAAACCTCATGACACGGGACATGCCAATGCCTGGAGCGTCACTTCCGGGTCTGTACCGCGGGACATCGAAAACGTTCAATTATAATATTACATGTAATATTCGTGCACGCGCATGAATCATCCGTTCCTCTCAGAGCTTCAACTGCAGTGATCGCGAGCTCTGAACTTTTCTCCTGTAAACGCCGTTACTTCCGCATACTCGAATCACACATGATCGACACCACAGCAGCTTGTTTTTAACGCGTATATATGGTCCATACCTTTCATCTGTGCCCATAGGACCCGACTTCAGTTGCGCTACAACACAATACAACAGCCGCTGTTCCCGCTCATTAGTTTGAACAACAGATTCGCCTCGTAGGTTAACACTCACTTGTGATTGGCTGAATGTGACTTCACTCAAATCTATGTAACAAACCAGAGAACGTGGGCGGGAATATGGCGGTGTGTCGAATCTGCACTGGTGAGTCCTGGTAAGTAATAACTCTGCGAATGAATCCGCATCTACGTTTTAAAGGAGAAATTATTTCGCTGTTTTTGAAGCTTTGAGTATGTTTTGGGGTGTTTGACTTTATATAAAAACGCTTTATATTTCAAGTCTATTTTAGACATAAGACCTCGTCAGCTTAACCAATCAGAGCGTTTCGGAAGGAGGACTTTACATAGACCCGAAGAAATCCAGTTGTTTCGTTAGAAGAGTGAAATGTAAAGCTTTTATTTGATTAGAAACATGAACATCCATTGTTAAACACCCAAAACATATTAGCCTATATCGGTTTAAACATTCAACTGCATTATGCTTAGTGTTTATTTCTAACTTTAACTGTCATTGAACGCAGGGATGGACTGTAATGAATCTTTAGGTAGTTTATTCAATTTGAACCAACAAGTTTTCAATTCGATTAAAAACTGATCTCAGAATGAATCAGTTCTGTTCGGTTCACAATAAAAATCGATTTCATTCAAAATAACTCAGTTTAACAACTCAATTCAGTAATTTCCAGATTTCACCAATTACAACTAAGCACAAACCTATTTCAAGTCATCAGAATGAGCACAAAAACTGAGGTTTACCTTTTCATGTAATTGAATGGTGCGTTTTAAATGACAAATACTAATTCTGCATTTATCTCACATCTGTTTTGTGAGGACATTTGCATGAGAGTTGAAGATATCAGCATAATGAAGGAGGTGAAATGAGAACTATGGGTCTGGAATAATGACAGCTGTTAACACATAGCGTCTTTATGCACAGTTTGACAATTTAGCTTAATAAGATGAACTGTCTAGCGGTTAGGATTCCTGGTTTTCACCCAGGTGGCCTGGGTTCGACTCCCGGTATGGGAAACCACCATTTCATTTACCATAGCAATAGGAGCACAGATGATGCAGTGTCTATGGCGCTGCACTCCGTGCTCACACATCTGGACAATAAGGACACTTGTGCACGCATGCTGTTTGTAGACTTCAGCTCTGCATTCAATATCGTCATCCCTTCCAAGCTAATCATCTAACTTGGAAACCTAGGCATTAACAACTCTACCTGCAACTGGATTATGGATTTCTTGAGGAACAGGCCTCAGCTTTTGACAAATAGGCCACATCTGCTCCGCCACCATCACCCTCAACACTGGTGTACCACAGGGCTGCATACTGAGCCCCTTTCTCTACTCCCTTTTCACACTCGACTGCAGGCCTGTGAACGGATCTAACTCCATCAAGTTTGCAGACGATACAACAGTGATTGGTCTCATCAGCAACAAAGATGAGACTGCATACAGGGAGGAGGTCCGGCACCTGGTCACATGGTGCTCAGACAACAACCTGCTCCTTAACACCCTCCAAGACAAAGGAGATCATCGTGGACTTCAGGAAGGTGAAAGGAGGCACACACATGACCCCATCCACATTAATGGGATGTCTGTTGAACGTGTTTCCAGTTTTAAGTTCCTGGGGACTCATATTTCGGAGGACCTGTCCTGGACCACCAACACCTCAAGAAGGCTCACCTGTGTCCCTTCTTTCTGTGTCGAGCTTGCAGCATTCTCAAGGACTCCTCTCACTCCGCTCATAGACTGTTTACTGTCCTGCCTTCCGGTAGGCGCTTCCGGTGCCTCCGAACCAGCAGACTAAGAAACAGCCTTTTTCCCAGAGCGGTTTCATTATTGAACTCTGCTCCCCACTGATTCCACTACCCCTCATACCTTTAACTTCAATGCTGCTATAACATTGTTTACATTGCACTACAGGGCTGCCATGCATGACTGAACTGTACACACCAGTTCTTCATGTTATCTGCTCTACCGGACTGTTTACATACACACAGCATCATTTGCACTCTATACTGCTCACGTGCACACCAGAAATACTATACTGAATGCTCATTTGCACTAATGGACCACTTTCATAACTGCACTAACTTATCTACTGCACTGTAACTTCGATAACTGCATTAACTTATCTACTGCACTGTAACTTCAATAACTGCATTAACTTATCTACTGCACTGTAACTTCAATAACTGCATTAACTTATCTACTGCACTGTAACTTCAGTAACTGCACTAACTTATCTACTGCACTGTAACTTCAATTACTGCATTAACTTATCTACTGCACTGTAACTTCAATAACTGCATTCACTTATCTACTGCACTGTAACTTCAATAACTGCATTCACTTATCTACTGCACTGTAACTTCAATAACTGCATTAACTTATCTACTGCACTGTAACTTCAATAACTGCACTAACTTATCTACTGCACTGTAACTTCAATAACTGCATTAACTTATCTACTGCACTGTAACTTCAATAACTGCATCAACTTATCTACTGCACTGTAACTTCAATAACTGCATTAACTTATCTACTGCACTGTAACTTCAATAACTGCATTAACTTATCTACTGCACTGTAACTTCAGTAACTGCATTAACTTATCTACTGCACTGTAACTTCAATAACTGCATTAACTTATCTACTGCACTGTAACTTCAATAACTGCATTAACTTATCTACTGCACTGTAACTTCAATAACTGCACTAACTTATCTACTGCACTGTAACTTCAATAACTGCACTAACTTATCTACTGCACTGTAACTTCAATAACTGCACTAACTTATCTACTGCACTGTAACTTCAATAACTGCATTGACTTATCTACTGCACTGTAACTTCAATAACTGCATTGACTTATCTACTGCACTGTAACTTCAATAACTGCATTAACTTATCTACTGTAACTTCAATAACTGCATTAACTTATCTACTGCACTGTAACTTCAATAACTGCACTAACTTATCTACTGCACTGTAACTTCAATAACTGCATTGACTTATCTACTGCACTGTAACTTCAATAACTGCATTCACTTATCTACTGCACTGTAACTTCAATAACTGCACTAACTTATCTACTGCACTGTAACTTCAATAACGGCATTCACTTATCTGCTGCACTGTAACTTCAATAACTGCATTAACTTATCTACTGCACTGTAACTTCAATAACTGCATTGACTTATCTACTGCACTGTAACTTCAATAACTGCACTAACTTATCTACTGCACTGTAACTTCAGTAACTGCATTAACTTATCTACTGCACTGTAACTTCAATAACTGCATTAACTTATCTACTGCACTGTAACTTCAATAACTGCATTAACTTATCTACTGCACTGTAACTTCAATAACTGCACTAACTTATCTACTGCACTGTAACTTCAATAACTGCATTCACTTATCTACTGCACTGTAACTTCAATAACTGCATTCACTTATCTACTGCACTGTAACTTCAATAACTGCACTAACTTATCTACTGCACTGTAACTTCAATAACGGCATTCACTTATCTGCTGCACTGTAACTTCAATAACTGCATTAACTTATCTACTGCACTGTAACTTCAATAACTGCATTAACTTATCTACTGCACTGTAACTTCAATAACTGCATTAACTTATCTACTGCACTGTAACTTCAGTAACTGCATTAACTTATCTACTGCACTGTAACTTCAATAACTGCATTCACTTATCTACTGCACTGTAACTTCAATAACTGCACTAACTTATCTACTGCACTGTAACTTCAATAACGGCATTCACTTATCTGCTGCACTGTAACTTCAATAACTGCATTAACTTATCTACTGCACTGTAACTTCAATAACTGCATTCACTTATCTACTGCACTGTAACTTCAGTAACTGCACTAACTTATCTACTGCACTGTAACTTCAATAACGGCATTCACTTATCTACTGCACTGTAACTTCAATAACTGCATTAAATTATCTACTGCACTGTAACTTCAGTAACTGCACTAACTTATCTACTGCACTGTAACTTCAATAACTGCATTCACTTATCTACTGCACTGTAACTTCAATAACTGCATTGACTTATCTACTGCACTGTAACTTCAATAACTGCATTGACTTATCTACTGCACTGTAACTTCAATAACTGCATTAACTTATCTACTACACTGTAACTTCAATAACTGCATTAACTTATCTACTGCACTGTAACTTCAATAACTGCACTAACTTATCTACTGCACTGTAACTTCAATAACTGCATTGACTTATCTACTGCACTGTAACTTCAATAACTGCATTCACTTATCTACTGCACTGTAACTTCAATAACTGCACTAACTTATCTACTGCACTGTAACTTCAATAACGGCATTCACTTATCTGCTGCACTGTAACTTCAATAACTGTATTAACTTATCTACTGCACTGTAACTTCAATAACTGCATTGACTTATCTACTGCACTGTAACTTCAATAACTGCACTAACTTATCTACTGCACTGTAACTTCAATAACGGCATTCACTTATCTGCTGCACTGTAACTTCAATAACTGCATTAACTTATCTACTGCACTGTAACTTCAATAACTGCATTCACTTATCTACTGCACTGTAACTTCAGTAACTGCACTAACTTATCTACTGCACTGTAACTTCAATAACGGCATTCACTTATCTACTGCACTGTAACTTCAATAACTGCATTAAATTATCTACTGCACTGTAACTTCAGTAACTGCACTAACTTATCTACTGCACTGTAACTTCAATAACTGCATTCACTTATCTACTGCACTGTAACTTCAATAACTGCATTCACTTATCTACTGCACTGTAACTTCAATAACTGCATTAACTTATCTACTGCACTGTAACTTCAGTAACTGCACTAACTTATCTACTCCACTGTAACTTCAATAACTGCATTCACTTATCTACTGCACTGTAACTTCAATAACTGCATTCACTTATCTACTGCACTGTAACTTCAGTAACTGCACTAACTTATCTACTGCACTATAACATTATTAACTGCATCTACTCCTCTATTGCACTATAACTTTTCTCGTCTATTGCACTCACCTATTGCACTGCAACTTTAATAGCTAATGTCTATAACTTATGCACACTTAAGTCACTTGCGCTATTGTTTAGTATAAATTATTATCTGTTCAAAGCCACCTGTACATTAATGTTCATAGTATATAGTCATCTGTATATATTGTTCATAGTGCATACCTACTGTTATATTTTCATAAGTACATACCTACTGTTAAGTATTTTCATTTGTCAATGCCCACTGTATAATATTTCCCTAATATTGTATTCTGTATTTATCCACTGTATCCTCCACTTCCTAATTGCACTGTACAAGGAGGGAGCCCAAAAATATAAATATAGGTTCCCATGAGATATAAATACATTCACATTAATTTAATAAACCCATGGCTGGAGTAATTTTCAATTTCTCTATCAATTTATTGTAAATAATGTAAAGATCATTCCGCTTGAGTTTAGCAGGAGTGTGCTTACATAAACATTGAATGATGTCTATCTGTAATGTGGAGTCAAAGACGTTCGGATCCTTATGCAGTATTTTATTAAAAAGAATGGTCAAACGGGCAGAGGTCAGAGAACAGCGCCAGGTATGTCAGGGGATATCCAAAAACACTAACAAGCAGAGGTCAGGGCAGGTCATCACAGTCGGTTTAAGCAATCCGAGATCAAAAACAACAGGGACCACTCTGAAATGTCAGACAGGCTTAACAAGACTTTACGTTGATTCATTCTCTCCTTTGCTTACTACAGCTTTAATCCTCTAAGTAGCATGGCCTTGAAAACTAACGGTACTGTTTCACGAGTTCGCCCTCGCCAATAAACAGCTCCTTGTTGGGATAGATGGTAAAGCATGGGAATGCAGGTTATGCGTATTTGGTGTGTTGTACAGGGAGTGGGCTCCGAGCTCGCCGGATCTATCCGAACCCGGAGCACTCTACCCTGCTCAGAGCAAGTGCTCCGGTTTCGAAACCGGCTCGAGCCCAGAACACACCCCCCCCCCCCCCCGAGGGTCCTGCGGGACTTTAGAGAAAATGAGATGAGCTGGGGTGGAAGAGGGATTGTTGGAAGCTCGGGCCCCTGCGGGGGCGGTCGCTGCTGCGATACTGGCTTCATTGCTGGTGGTGCCTGCTGCTACAGAGCACTTGTTGGAAGCTCGGGCCCCTGCGGGGGCCGGTTGCTGCTGCGGTACTGTCTCCATGGCGAGTGGTGCAGTCTTCGAGACTTTGAGAACAACGTCGTGAGATGGAAGCGCTGGCTGCCTTGTTAACAAACTGTATTGTGGTGCCGCCTTCAGCAAAGAAGACTGGCTCAGCCGAGCCCCAGATGTGAGAACCATCTCCTCCGAAGGCGTTCCTGGGTGACAAAGCTGGACAACTGCGACACCTGCTTGAGTCGATTGGTCCGAAGGTGATGCGATCTTCAGGGAGTCATGCGTCAAAGTGGCTGAGGTTTGAACTAACATCCGAGACTATCAGATGATACGGGAAAGGAGTGTTTGCTGGGCTTCCCTGAGGAGCGACAGGTCTGTCCGGATGAAGCTTCTAAAAGCCTCAGATGACCATCGGCCTAGGGCTTGGATCTGCGGCTGGG
The DNA here is from genome assembly GCF_947034865.1 of Barbatula barbatula. Lineage (NCBI taxonomy): Eukaryota > Metazoa > Chordata > Actinopteri > Cypriniformes > Nemacheilidae > Barbatula > Barbatula barbatula. The sequence continues at coordinate 1,075,855 of NC_136769.1, read as the reverse complement.
ATAGGCCCTTTTGGGCGGCTGTGGTAGCTGCGCCTATGCGGAAGGAGTGACCGGAAAAGTTGTCTGCTGGGATGCCAGATTGGAGCAGGACGGCTTTGAGGTGCTTCTGAAACCAGTCGATGAAGAGGGGATCCGATAAGGCCGCTGACCGGGGTTGTCTGTAGCGAAGGTAGGCTAGGAGGGTTCGATACGGCTGAATCGGTGAATTGATGTTGAAAACGTAGACGAAATGGCCTCTCCTGGTCTGGTCAGTCTTACTTTGCTTAATCGAGTAAGAAATCGTCTCCGAATCCAGCACCTGGAGGTCATTCATGGTGGGGTGAACTAAAGGGTTGAATTTGGATGTGGTGGTGATCTCTGAGCATCGTAGAAAGCCGAACAACGCCAATGTGAACATGGCGTCAAGTGTGCGGGCAACATGTGTGGAGTGATATCCCTTGCGGAGGATGGAGATGCATTTGGTGAGAAACTCCAAGGTAATGTGCCTCCTAGCGTCCTGACGGGCGGGTTGGGATCTTCGTATGCCTTGGATAACCATTGATGTTTGGGAGTTTGCTATGGCCGGTGACGGGGAGTTGAAAATCAATTTATGGAAGAACTGGAGTCCGCTGAGGTAACCTCTGATGGAGCTGGCCTGAAGGTTTTTTGCAGTGTTGAGAAATGAGATGTATGAGGTAATTGTGAGGAGAGAACATTCTGGGAAGGGAATGCTGAAAGCCTGGTGAAACGATCTGAAGCTTCTCCACGCCGTGAGGTATGATTGCAGGGTCCTGGGGGAAACTGCCTTAGTTATGGAATTGAGATTAGATTCAACTTTGAGAGAGGCATCGAGAGGCGTTTGCAGTGGGTGATTCACTGGAAGATCAACTCCGGATAAGGTTGTACAGGAATAGGCCTGGGGTCCGCTTCGAGCGCCAGCAGCCTGGACTTCTGCCAAAATCTGCGCTCTGATGTTGCTGGAGACTGGTGGAGGTTCCATCACATGCGCGTGTGGAGGCGCTGGCATCGCAGCGGCTGTGGCCAATGAAAACGTGGGGCGTGTCTGTTGAAGAGAGAGAATGGCAGCCGTTTACGCGTTATGCGGCGACAAGCTCGTGCTAGCGTTGGCAGTGGCGCCGAAGATATGAGGCCCAGGGACTGAGGCCTGTGACTCTAACGGAGGCAGCCTCACGCTAGAAATCAATTCCGGCGCCGCGGGCCAAGATCCAGGGGCGGGAAAAGCGAATCTAATGGCGGCCGCTTGTGCGTCTAACGGAGATAGGCTTGTGGTAGCGGTGGCAGCAGTGTCAAGGAATTGTGGTACGGAGACCAGCGCTTGTGTCCCCAGCGGAGGCAGCCTCGCACTGGGGAGCCAAGAGGCCGGGCGGGCAAGGCGAATCTAATGTCGGGCGTTTGTGCGTGTAACGGAGACATGCTTGCGCTAGCGGCGGCGCCAAAGAATTGTCCAGAGACCAGCGGTTGTATCCCCACCGGAGGCAGCCTCACGCCTGAGACGTATGGGTGAGCCAGGGCTCCTGAGAGTTGCCGGCCAGCCTGGACGGAGGTGCTCGATCGGGATATCCGTGGCTTCTAGCATGACCTGAGCGCTTCCAAGACTTGCCGAAGGCTTGCTGCGTCGGCTTGAGTGAGGGAGGCCATGCCGAGCCGCGGAGGTAGATTGCCCGTGCCTGGAATGGACGGGACCCCGAGCCTGGCTCGTTATTGACAGCCGATCGTGCCAACCTCATCGAGGGGACGTCAGCCTGGGACGACACGTAGAGGGTGTAGAGCTCTAGTTTCGACATCCGCCTGCTGAACGTCCGCGTTGGCAAGGGCCAGACGAAGGCTCTGGATCGTCCACTTGCTGCATGCAGATATCTTGGGGAGCGCAGAGGCGTATGATGACTCCGGTGAATGAGGTGGCGATCGTGCCGGTGGGAGCGATGACAAACCCTTCCTTTTAGATGCATGCCGCTCAGAGCGGCGGGGATGGCGGCCCCGCGAAGAAAGCTTGGGAATAGTCCGTATAATCCGACCCTGAGCTGGAAAGCAGTGGTGCGCATGATGGCACTGAAGGATCTGGAACGTTTGCTACTTTAGAGACCACGGGAGACTCTGACATAGTGGCGAAACTTGACGATGCTTATCTGGCAAGATGCAACAGGTAATATTTTTTGTCTATTTATTATAGAGCTTGCAGGAGCTGATAGGGTAGATACGGTGATTGCTGATGGTGAACCAGCCTAGATCATTAAGTAGAGATAGCGTGCTCGGCTGATAGGTGATTGCTGATGGTGAACCAGCCTAGATCATTATTAGAGATTGCGTGCTCGGCTGATAGGTGATTGCTGCTGATGGAACATCGGGCTGATTTATATGCTTAGGTTCCTCCCGAACTTTGTTAATAAAACATCATTTAGCGTGATGACAAAATGTTGACTACTTGTAAATTGGTAATGTAAATGTGACCATGCCCTTAATTATGCAGCACTTTAAGGCTTAATATAATGGAAACAGATGAGTTCACCCCCTAACAGCTGAATTATAACAAAATTAAATAGATAGGTCACCAGAACCTCTTTTTGTACCAAACTATAAAGGTGGGTTTGGAGACAGTCTCTACCGACGGTTTGAAGGTGATATAGAAAGAAATTCATTCAGATTACAGATGTTGAGCCGTTTTCTTTCGGTTTGGTCAGAAAGGACGTTCATATGTCATGAACAGGCAATTTTGTTTAATAAGTTGTAAATATCATGTAATATATGTTATTACATTGTGTTATCAGTCATTTGAGCGGTTGTTATTTGGGAATAACCAACCTGCAAATGTCGCGACTGGCCAATCAGAATCAAGCTTTCCAACGAGCTGTGTATTAAATGTGCAGTTAATTTAGCACAATCGTGGTGACAATAATGTTTTAAAAGCAAACACTAAACTCCCGATAGCGTCAGAAAATCATGGTTGTATCTTGTAATTAGGGCTGGGCGATTTAGCAAAAAAATCTAATCTAGATTTTTTCTGAACATTTGACCGATTCACGATTTAGATTTTTTCGTTTTTGCTTAACTAGTCAACTTAAAACATAACTACAACAATAAAGTACTGAAATAACATTCTCTTTATTAGTAATTTAGAAAAAAAACATAAATAAGGAAAGTTTTTGTATTTTAAAACATTTCTGTATTGTGCCTAGTTGTTTTTTCAGTTAACTTTACAGTGGTCAAGAAGGTGTAGAAGTACAACTTTGCAAAATATATCATTGAATAATAAAAGCAACTATAATTAAATTAAAAAAAGTGAGGCTCATGTATGGCAGAAGAGTACGACTACTCCACAGGTCAGTCGTCGTGGAAAAAAAAGATGCGCTATAAAGCTGTTCCGACACTTTTTCGCGTGTTTCAGTGTACATTCGGGGAATTGCGGCTTCTGTAAAATGTTTGCGGCTTGGTAACTTGTATCTTGGATCAACGGCGTGTAGCATATTTATGAACCCTTGCTTTTCCACGGTGTGCATGGGAACCATGTCCTTTGCAATATGAAATGCCACAGCATTTGTTATTTCTTGCCATCGGTGTGACTTTCTATCATATGGAATGGCGTTGGAAAATGATGCCGCTAATGAAACCTGGCGTTGTGCATTTCGATGTGTATCTGTCGTCTTTGGATGGCTGACTGTGTTGTTTTCATCTCTTAATTTTGTGCATTCGAGCCATTGAGCCTAGTGTCTCTGTCGCAAATGCTGAAACAAATTAGTTGTGCTGCCACTGCCGGTTGCAACTGACTTTCGACATGTCTTGCATTTGACGAAAGTTTGTTTGACGTCTGCCCTCTCAAATCCAAACCATTTCCAAATCACTGAAGTAACATTACTACCTTTCTTTGATGCAAGATCATCCTGATGCGAAGAGCCAGGCGTCTCCATGATGTTAGCCGTTAACTTCTACGTTACAGATTTCTCACTGAATGAGCGGTTGAGACGCGTTCAAGCACGCCATCAAGTGGTATTGACAAGTATTTCAAACGTATCTAATTGGATGTCCATGATAAACTTTTTTTTTTAAATCTCGATGTCTCGATTTAACAAAAATTAAATCGTGTTAAAACGTAAACTCGAATTTATCGAAAAAAATCGCCCAGCCCTACTTGTAATGGTTGTAAATGGCCACTTAAAAGAGAAATAAAAGAGCACGACATTTTTTCACAGCATTTGTACTATTTTAATACTCTCTTGCAAAACACACAGACAAACATGAAGAGTGACCAATAATAAGGATTTATATAAAAAAAGGAGCAGCAAAGTTTCATTCCGAAGGTCACAACTTTTTCATTTCTGTTTCGACATTTTTATAGATTATTGTTTGCGTGGTTTGAAATACCATGTTGAAGAAGTTCAATGGCAGCAGATTATAACATTTTCACTGGCTGTAAAGTTTAGGCCTAATAAACACACTCAAGTGAAATTAAAAACCAAAGTTCTCAACTGACAAAATAATCGTGATGATCATTTTACCATCATCGTACAGCCCTACGTTTTACTGCACTGATCCATTGGAGGATTCCGCTCGAGTGTGAAGCCTCATGTGTCTCTTAAGGCTACTCGGATCTGTAAAAGTCTTTCCACACTGTAGACATACGTGAGGTTTCTCTCCAGTGTGAATTCTCATGTGTGTCTGAAGGTTTCCTGTTTCTGTAAAAGTCTTTCCACACTGTAGACATGCGTGAGGTTTCTCTCCAGTGTGAATTCTCATGTGTTTCTTAAGGTAACTCGAGACTGTAAAAGTCTTTCCACACTGTAGACATGCGTGAGGTTTCTCTCCAGTGTGAATTCTCATGTGTGTCTGAAGGTTTCCTGTTTGTGTAAAAGTCTTTCCACACTGTAGACATGCGTGAGGTTTCTCTCTGGTGTGAATTCTCATGTGTGTCTGAAGGGGACCTGTTTGTGTAAAAGTCTTTCCACACTGTAGACATGCGTGAGGTTTCTCTCCAGTGTGAATTCTCATGTGTGTCTGAAGGTTTCCTGTTTCTGTAAAAGTCTTTCCACACTGTAGACATGCGTGAGGTTTCTCTCCAGTGTGAATTCTCATGTGTGCCTGAAGGTCACTTGTGCATGTAAAACTCTTTCCACACTGTAGACATGTGTGAGGTTTCTCTCTGGTGTGAATTCTCATGTGCTGTTTTTCACTCTTTTTGTCTCCTGTTCTCAGAGCTTCTTCCAGTGAAACTTTCTGGAATCTTTGTGCACGTTGATGTTTCTGATCAGCATCTTTTACTTCATCTTGACTGTCCTTATTCACTTCCATCATATCTGAAGTGAACAAAACTATCTGTTAAACACAGTTTTACAATTGTACAAAACAACATCACAAGACAAGATCATGGTTTCATTTTCAGCGAACACAGTCATTCAGTGCACTGAGTATTGCTTTGGATAAAAGTGTTTGCCATATAAGATGAACACATCCTAAGAGAATATTTTAACTTTACTCGGTTTAAATTACAACATAAAATGCACTCAGATGTAGCGGGACGCTTTACGGTAATGAGATTTCCATCAGAAAAAAGCAATAGAATTATTATTTCTATGTTAAAATATTATTTGTATAAGCCAGAGAACCAATTCATGTTTATTTAAAAAAAAAAGTTGTCTCATTGAATTATATGTCCTGTAATTAAAATCATCACGTCCGTGTTCTGGTCAGGTAGAAGAACAAATGCATTCATGTTTTTTTCCAATAAGACAATAAAAAATAGACTGATGAAAATGTGTAAAAAAGGTCAAAAAAGCTATTTAAAGACAAAGCAGAAAGGGGGGTCAACCTACAACCTATATTATTAATGAAATTTAATTTATTGCTAATTTTCTGCAGTTATTGTCCACCGACAATCACTAAATTTATTATCTAGATTTTAAATCCAATCTGTAATAAAGATTTAAAAACAGAAACCAACCTCTGTGTTCTTTAGTCCTCTGAGTTTCTGTTGTGTGTAGTTCTGGATCTCTCGTGTTCTCAAGCTTCTCTTCCACAAACTCCAACAACTGTGTGAAGATTTCAGTTCTTACACCTGAAGTGATTCTTCTGCTTGTTGCTTTCTGGTATTTATTGGTGGTTTGATGTAGGAGGAGCTTTACTGAAGGTGTCAATCACTGTTGGTGTGAACTGGAGATGTTAGAGAAGGATTCAGATGAGTCTTTATCCAGGAGCGGAGGCGCCATTTTAAAAGATACTGTCACACATACACACGTATATTGACTTTAAGGAAACAAGGTTTTGCTGATGTTGCTGTTTCAGCAGGACATTGAGACTTTAATTCACCAGATTACAATGTATAGTCGAGATATTTATGAGAAATAACATTCAAATGTATTATTGCTCTTAGATTTGAACTGCTGTGCTAAACAGACGTGTTTCAATGACACACACAGATATTCAAACGTTCTTTTGAAGCACAATATTCGCGTCTATTCTTGTCATAGAGGTCAGGGTTCAGGGTTGATGACGTTAAAAATCCTTACGTCAAATACTTTAAATAACAGAGGGAAACCTCATGACACGGAACATGCCAATGCCTGGAGCGTCACTTCCGGGTCTGTACCGCGGGACATCGAAAACGTTCAATTATAATATTACATGTAATATTCGTGCACGCGCATGAATCATCCGTTCCTCTCAGAGCTTCAACTGCAGTGATCGCGAGCTCTGAACTTTTCTCCTGTAAACGCCGTTACTTCCGCATACTCGAATCACACATGATCGACACCACAGCAGCTTGTTTTTAACGCGTATATATGGTCCATACCTTTCATCTCTGTGCCCATAGGACCCGACTTCAGTTGCGCTACAACACAATACAACAGCCGCTGTTCCCGCTCATTAGTTTAAACAAACAGATTCGCCTCGTAGGTTAACACTCACTTGTGATTGGCTGAATGTGACTTCACTCAAATCTATGTAACAAACCAGAGAACGTGGGCGGGAATATGGCGGTGTGTCGAATCTGCACTGGTGAGTCCTGGTAAGTAATTACTCTGCGAATGAATCCGCATCTACGTTTTAAAGGAGAAATGATTTCGCTGTTTTTGAAGCTTTGAGTATGTTTTGGGGTGTTTGACTTTATATAAAAACGCTTTATATTTCAAGTCTATTTTAGACATAAGACCTCGTCAGCTTAACCAATCAGAGCGTTTCGGAAGGAGGACTTTACATAGACCCGAAGAAATCCAGTTGTTTCGTTAGAAGAGTGAAATGTAAAGCTTTTATTTGATTAGAAACATGAACATCCATTGTTAAACACCCAAAACATATTAGCCTATATCGGTTTAAACATTCAACTGCATTATGCTTAGTGTTTATTTCTACCTTTAACTGTCATTGAACTCAGGGATTGACTGTAATGAATCTTTAGGTAGTTTATTCAATTTGAACCAACAAGTTTTCAATTCGATTAAAAACTGATCTCAGAATGAATCAGTTCTGTTCGGTTCACAATAAAAATCGATTTCATTCAAAATAACTCAGTTTAACAACTCAATTCAGTAATTTCCAGATTTCACCAATTACAACTAAACACAAACCTATTTCAAGTCATCAGAATGAGCACAAAAACTGAGGTTTACCTTTTCATGTAATTGAATGGTGCGTTTTAAATGACAAATACTGATTCTGCATTTATCTCACATTTGTTTTGTGAGGACATTTGCATGAGAGTTGAAGATATCAGCATAATGAAGGAGGTGAAAATGAGAACTATGGGTCTGGAATAATGACAGCTGTTAACACATAGCGTGTTTATGCACAGTTTGACAATTTAGCTTAATAAGATGAACTGTCTAGCGGTTAGGATTCCTGGTTTTCACCCAGGTGGCCTGGGTTCGACTCCCGGTATGGGAAACCACCATTTCATTTACCATAGCAATAGGAGCACAGATGATGCAGTGTCTATGGCGCTGCACTCCGTGCTCACACATCTGGACAATAAGGACACTTGTGCACGCATGCTGTTTGTAGACTTCAGCTCTGCATTCAATACCGTCATCCCTTCCAAGCTAATCATCTAACTTGGAAACCTAGGCATTAACAACTCTACCTGCAACTGGATTATGGATTTCTTGAGGAACAGGCCTCAGCTTTTGACAAATAGGCCACATCTGCTCCGCCACCATCACCCTCAACACTGGTGTACCACAGTGCTGCATACTGAGCCCCTTTCTCTACTCCCTTTTCACACTCGACTGCAGGCCTGTGAACGGATCTAACTCCATCAAGTTTGCAGACGATACAACAGTGATTGGTCTCATCAGCAACAACGATGAGACTGCATACAGGGAGGAGGTCCGGCACCTGGTCACATGGTGCTCAGACAACAACCTGCTCCTTAACACCCTCCAAGACAAAGGAGGTCATCGTGGACTTCAGGAAGGTGAAAGGAGGCACACACACGACCCCATCCACATTAATGGGATGTCTGTTGAACGTGTTTCCAGTTTTAAGTTCCTGGGGACTCATATTTCGGAGGACCTGTCCTGGACCACCAACACCTCAAGAAGGCTCACCTGTGTCCCTTCTTTCTGTGTCGAGCTTGCAGCATTCTCAAGGACTCCTCTCACTCCGCTCATAGACTGTTTACTGTCCTGCCTTCCGGTAGGCGCTTCCGGTGCCTCCGAACCAGCAGACTAAGAAACAGCCTTTTTCCCAGAGCGGTTTCATTATTGAACTCTGCTCCCCACTGATTCCACTACCCCTCATACCTTTAACTTTAATGCTGCTATAACATTGTTTACATTGCACTACAGGGCTGCCATGCATGACTGAACTGTACACACCAGTACTTCATGTTATCTGCTCTACCGGACTGTTTACATACACACAGCATCATTTGCACTCTATACTGCTCACGTGCACACCAGAAATACTATACTGAATGCTCATTTGCACTAATGGACCACTTTCATAACTGCACTAACTTATCTACTGCACTGTAACTTCGATAACTGCATTAACTTATCTACTGCACTGTAACTTCAATAACTGCATTAACTTATCTACTGCACTGTAACTTCAATAACTGCATTAACTTATCTACTGCACTGTAACTTCAATAACTGCATTAACTTATCTGCTGCACTGTAACTTCAATAACTGCATTAACTTATCTACTGCACTGTAACTTCAATAACTGCATTAACTTATCTACTGCACTGTAACTTCAATAACTGCATTCACTTATCTACTGCACTGTAACTTCAGTAACTGCACTAACTTATCTACTGCACTGTAACTTCAATAACTGCATTCACTTATCTACTGCACTGTAACTTCAATAACTGCATTCACTTATCTACTGCACTGTAACTTCAATAACTGCATTAACTTATCTACTGCACTGTAACTTCAGTAACTGCACTAACTTATCTACTGCACTGTAACTTCAATAACTGCATTCACTTATCTACTGCACTGTAACTTCAGTAACTGCACTAACTTATCTACTGCACTATAACATTATTAACTGCATCTACTCCTCTATTGCACTATAACTTGTCTCGTCTATTGCACTCACCTATTGCACTGCAACTTTAATAGCTAATGTCTATAACTTATGCACACTTAAGTCACTTGCGCTATTGTTTAGTATAAATTATTATCTGTTCAAAGCCACCTGTACATTAATGTTCATAGTATATAGTCATCTGTATATATTGTTCATAGTGCATACCTACTGTTATATTTTCATAAGTACATACCTACTGTTAAGTATTTTCATTTGTCAATGCCCACTGTATAATATTTCCCTAATATTGTATTTTGTATTTATCCACTGTATCCTCCACTTCCTAATTGCACTGTACAAGGAGGGAGCCCAAAAATATAAATATAGGTTCCCTTGAGATATAAATACATTCACATTAATTTAATAAACCCATGGCTGGAGTAATTTTCAATTTCTCTATCAATTTATTGTAAATAATGTAAAGATCATTCCGCTTGAGTTTAGCAGGAGTGTGCTTACATAAACATTGAATGATGTCTATCTGTAATGTGGAGTCAGAGACGTTCGGATCCATATGCAGTATTTTATTATAAAGAATGGTCAAACGGGCAGAGGTCAGAGAACAGCGCCAGGTATGTCAGGGGATATCCAAAAACACTAACAAGCAGAGGTCAGGGCAGGTCATCACAGTCGGTTTAAGCAATCTGAGATCAAAAACAACAGGGACCACTCTGAAATGTCAGACAGGCTTAACAAGACTTTACGTTGATTCATTCTCTCCTTTGCTTACTTCAGCTTTAATCCTCTAAGTAGCATGGCCTTGAAAACTAACGGTACTGTTTCACGAGTTCGCCCTCGCCAATAAACAGCTCCTTGTTGGGATAGATGGTAAAGCAATGGGAATGCAGGTTATGCGTATTTGGTGTGTTGTACAGGGAGTGGGCTCCGAGCTCGCCGGATCTATCCGAACCCGTAGCACTCTACCCTGCTCAGAGCAAGTGCTCCGGTTTCGAAACCGGCTCGAGCCCAGAACACACCCCCCCCCCCCCGAGGGTCCTGCGGGACTTTAGAGAAAATGAGATGAGCTGTGGTGGAAGAGGGATAGTTGGAAGCTCGGGCCCCTGCGGGGGCGGTCGCTGCTGCGATACTGGCTTCATTGCTGGTGGTGCCTGCTGCTACAGAGCACTTGTTGGAAGCTCGGGCCCCTGCGGGGGCCGGTTGCTGCTGCGGTACTGTCTCCATGGCGAGTGGTGCAGTCTTCGAGACTTTGAGAACAACGTCGTGAGATGGAAGCGCTGGCTGCCTTGTTAACAAACTGTATTGTGGTGCCGCCTTCAGCAAAGAAGACTGGCTCAGCCGAGCCCCAGATGTGAGAACCATCTCCTCCGAAGGCGTTCCCGGGTGACAAAGCTGGACAACCGCGACACCTGCTTGAGTCGATTGGTCCGAAGGTGATGCGATCTTCAGGGAGTCATGCGTCAAAGTGGCTGAGGTTTGAACTAACATCCGAGACTATCAGATGATACGGGAAAGGAGTGTTTGCTGGGCTTCCCTGAGGAGCGACAGGTCTGTCCGGACGAAGCTTCTAAAAGCCTCAGATGACCATCGGCCTATGGCTTGGATCTGCGGCTGGGATAGGACCTTTTGGGCGGCTGTGGTAGCTGCGCCTATGCGGAAGGAGTGACCGGAAAAGTTGTCTGCTGGGATGCCAGATTGGAGCAGGACGGCTTTGAGGTGCTTCTGAAACCAGTCGATGAAGAGGGGATCCGATAAGGCCGCTGACCGGGGTTGTCTGTAGCGAAGGTAGGCTAGGAGGGTTCGATACGGCTGAATCGGTGAATTGATGTTGAAAACGTAGACGAAATGGCCTCTCCTGGTCTGGTCAGTCTTACTTTGCTTAATCGAGTAAGAAATCGTCTCCGAATCCAGCACCTGGAGGTCATTCATGGTGGGGTGAACTAAAGGGTTGAATTTGGATGTGGTGGTGATCTCTGAGCATCGCAGAAAGCCGAACAACGCCAATGTGAACATGGCGTCAAGTGTGCGGGCAACATGTGTGGAGTGATATCCCTTGCGGAGGATGGAGATGCATTTGGTGAGAATCTCCAAGGTAATGTGCCTCCTAGCGTCCTGACGGGCGGGTTGGGATCTTCGTATGCCTTGGATAACCATTGATGTTTGGGAGTTTGCTATGGCCGGTGACGGGGAGTTGAAAATCAATTTATGGAAGAACTGGAGTCCGCTGAGGTAACCTCTGATGGAGCTGGCCTGAAGGTTTTTTGCAGTGTTGAGAAATGAGATGTATGAGGTAAGTGTGAGGAGAGAACATTCTGGGAAGGGAATGCTGAAAGCCTGGTGAAACGATCTGAAGCTTCTCCACGCCGTGAGGTATGATTGCAGGGTCCTGGGGGAAACTGCCTTAGTTATTGAATTGAGATTAGATTAGATTCAACTTTGAGAGAGGCATCGAGAGGCGTTTGCAGTGGGTGATTCACTGGAAGATCAACTCCGGATAAGGTTGTACAGGAATAGGCCTGGGGTCCGCTTCGAGCGCCAGCAGCCTGGACTTCTGCCAAAATCTGCGCTCTGATGTTGCTGGAGACTGGTGGAGGTTCCATCACATGCGCGTGTGGAGGCGCTGGCATCGCAGCGGCTGTGGCCAATGAAAACGTGGGGCGTGTCTGTTGAAGAGAGAGAATGGCAGCCGTTTACGCGTTGTGCGGCGACAAGCTCGTGCTAGCGTTGGCAGTGGCGCCGAAGATATGAGGCCCAGGGACTGAGGCCTGTGACTCTAACGGAGGCAGCCTCACGCTAGAAATCAATTCCGGCGCCGCGGGCCAAGATCCAGGGGCGGGAAAAGCGAATCTAATGGCGGCCGCTTGTGCGTCTAACGGAGATAGGCTTGTGGTAGCGGTGGCAGCAGTGTCAAGGAATTGTGGTACGGAGACCAGCGCTTGTGTCCCCAGCGGAGGCAGCCTCGCACTGGGGAGCCAAGAGCCCGGGGCGGGCAAGGCGAATCTAATGTCGGGCGTTTGTGCGTGTAACGGAGACATGCTTGCGCTAGCGGCGGCGCCAAAGAATTGTGGTCCAGAGACCAGCGGTTTTATCCCCACCGGAGGCAGCCTCACGCCTGAGACGTATGGGTGAGCCAGGGCTCCTGAGAGTTGCCGGCCAGCCTGGACGGAGGTGCTCGATCGGGATATCCGTGGCTTCTAGCATGACCTGAGCGCTTCCAAGACTTGCCGAAGGCTTGCTGCGTCGGCTTGAGTGAGGGAGGCCATGCCGAGCCACGGAGGTAGATTGCCCGTGCCTGGAATGGACGGGACCCCGAGCCGAGCCTGGCTCGTTATTGACAGCCGATCGTGCCAACCTCATCGAGGGGACGTCAGCCTGGGACGACACGTAGAGGGTGTAGAGCTCTAGTTTCGACATCCGCCTGCTGAATGGGACGTCCGCGTTGGCAAGGGCCAGACGAAGGCTCTGGATCGTCCACTTGCTGCATGCAGATATCTTGGGGAGCGCAGAGGCGTATGATGACTCCGGTGAATGAGGTGGCGATCGTGCCGGTGGGAGCAATGACAAACCCTTCCTTTTAGATGCATGCCGCTCAGAGCGGCGGGGATGGCGGCCCCGCGAAGAAAGTTTGGGAATAGTCCGTATAATCCGACCCTGAGCTGGAAAGCAGTGGTGCGCATGATGGCACTGAAGGATCTGGAACGTTTGCTACTTTAGAGACCACGGGAGACTCTGACATAGTGGCGAAACTTGACGATGCTTATCTGGCAAGATGCAACAGGTAATATTGTTTGTCTATTTATTATAGAGCTTGCAGGAGCTGATAGGGTAGATACGGTGATTGCTGATGGTGAACCAGCCTAGATCATTAAGTAGAGATAGCGTGCTCGGCTGATAGGTGATTGCTGCTGATGGAACATCGGGCTGATTTATATGCTTAGGTTCCTCCCGAACTTTGTTAATAAAACATCATTTAGCGTGATGACAAAATGTTGACTACTTGTAAGTTGGTAATGTAAATGTGACCATGCCCTTAATTATGCAGCACTTTAAGGCTTAATATAATGGAAACAGATGAGTTCACCCCCTAACAGCTGAATTATAACAAAATTAAATAGATAGGTCACCAGAACCTCTTTTTGTACCAAACTATAAAGGTGGGTTTGGAGACAGTCTCTAGCGACGGTTTGAAGGTGATATAGAAAGAAATTCATTCAGATTACAGATGTTGAGCCGTTTTCTTTCGGTTTGGTCAGAAAGGACGTTCTTATGTCATGAACAGGCAATTTGGTTTAATAAGTTGTAAATATCATGTAATATATGTTATTACATTGTGTTATCAGTCATTTGAGCCGTTGTTATTTGGGAATAACCAACCTGCAAATCTCGCGACTGGCCAATCAGAATCAAGCATTCCAACGAGCTGTGTATTAAATGTGCAGTTAATTTAGCACAATCGTGGTGACAATAATGTTTTAAAAGCAAACACTAAACTCCCGATAGCGTCAGAAAATCATGGTTGTATCTTGTAATTAGGGCTGGGCGATTTAGCAAAAAAATCTAATCTAGATTTTTCTGAACATTTGACCGATTCACGATTTCGATTTTTTCGTTTTTGCTTAACTAGTCAACTTAAAACATAACTACAACAATAAAGTACTGAAATAACATTCTCTTTATTCGTAATTTAGAAAAAAAACATAAATAAGGAAAGTTTTTGTATTTTAAAACATTTCTGTATTGTGCCTAGTTGTTTTTTCAGTGTACTTTACAGTGGTCAAGAAGGTGTAGAAGTACAACTTTGCAAAATATATGATTGAATAATAAAAGCAACTATAGTTTAATTAAAAAAAGTGAGGCTCATGTATGGCAGAAGAGTACGACTACTCCACAGGTCAGTCGTCGTGGAAAAAAAAAGATGCGCTATAAAGCTGTTCCGACACTTTTTCGCGTGTTTCAGTGTACATTCGGGGAATTGCGGCTTCTGTAAAATGTTTGCGGCTTGGTAACTTGTATCTCGGATCAACGGCGTGTAGCATATTTATGAACCTTTGCCTTTCCACGGTGTGCATGGGAACCATGTCCTTTGCAATATGAAATGCCACAGCATTTGTTATTTCTTGCCATCGGTGTGACTTTCTATCATATGGAATGGCTTTGGAAAATGATGCCGCTAATGAAACCTGGCGTTGTGCATTTCGATGTGTATCTGTCGTCTTTGGATGGCTGACTGTGTTGTTTTCATGTCTTAATTTTGTGCATTCGAGCCATTCAGCCTAATGTCTCTGTCGCAAATGCTGAAACAAATTAGTTGTGCTGCCACTGCCGGTTGCAACTGACTTTCGACATATCTTGCATTTGACGAAAGTTTGTTTGACTTCTGCCCTCTCAAATCCAAACCATTTCCAAATCACTGAAGTAACATTACTACCTTTCTTTGATACAAGATCATCCTGATGCGAAGAGCCAGGCGTCTCCATGATGTTAGCCGTTAACTTCTACGTTACTGATTTCTCACTGAATGAGCGGTTGAGACGCGTTCAAGCGCGCCATCAAGTGGTATTGACAAGTATTTCAAACGTATCTAATTGGATGTGCATGATAAACTTTTTTTTAAAATCTCGATGTCTCGATTTAACAAAAATTAAATCGTGTTAAAATGTAAACTCGAATTTATCGAAAAAAATCGCCCCAGCCCTACTAGTAATGGTTGTAAATGGCCACTTAAAAGAGAAATAAAAGAGCACGACATTTTTTTTTAATACTCTGTTGCAAAACACACAGACAAACATGAAGAGTGACCAATAATAAGGATTTATATAAAAAAAAAGGAGCAGCAAGGTTTCATTCCGAAGGTCACAACATTTTCATTTCTGTTTCGACATTTTTATAGATTATTGTTTGCGTGGTTTGAAATACCATGTTGAAGAAGTTCAATGGCAGCAGATTATAACATTTTCACTGGCTGTAAAGTATTGGCCTAATAAACACTCTCAAGTGAAATTAAAAACCAAAGTTCTCAACTGACAAAATAATCGCGATGATCATTTTACCATCATCGTACAGCCCTACGTTTTACTGCACTGATCCATTGGAGGGTTCCGCTCGAGTGTGAAGCCTCGTGTGTCTCTTAAGGCTACTCGGATCTGTAAAAGTCTTTCCACACTGTAGACATGCGTGAGGTTTCTCTCCAGTGTGAATTCTCATGTGTGTCTGAAGGTTTCCTGTTTCTGTAAAAGTCTTTCCACACTGTAGACATGCGTGAGGTTTCTCTCCAGTGTGAATTCTCATGTGTTTCTTAAGGTAACTCGAGACTGTAAAAGTCTTTCCACACTGTAGACATGCGTGAGGTTTCTCTCCAGTGTGAATTCTCATGTGTGTCTGAAGGTTTCCTGTTTGTGTAAAAGTCTTTCCACACTGTAGACATGTGTGAGGTTTCTCTCTGGTGTGAATTCTCATGTGTGTCTGAAGGGGACCTGTTTGTGTAAAAGTCTTTCCACACTGTAGACATGCATGAGGTTTCTCTCCAGTGTGAATTCTCATGTGTGTCTGAAGGTTTCCTGTTTCTGTAAAAGTCTTTCCACACTGTAGACATGCGTGAGGTTTCTCTCCAGTGTGAATTCTCATGTGTGCCTGAAGGTTTCCTGTTTGTGTAAAAGTCTTTCCACACTGTAGACATGCGTGAGGTTTCTCTCCAGTGTGAATTCTCATGTGTCTCTGAAGGGGACCTGTTTGTGTAAAACTCTTTCCACACTGTAGACAAACGTGAGGTTTCTCTCCAGTGTGAATTCTCATGTGTGTCTGAAGTTTTCCTGTTTCTGTAAAACTCTTTCCACACTGTAGACATACATGAGGTTTCTCTCCAGTGTGAATTCTCATGTGAATCTTTAGGTGACCTGTTCGTGTAAAACTCTTTCCACACTGTAGACATACATGAGGTTTCTCTCCAGTGTGAATTCTCATATGTGTCTTAAGGTTACTCGTATCTGTAAAACTCTTTCCACACTGTAGACATACATGAGGTTTCTCTCTGGTGTGAATTCTCATGTGTGTCTGAAGGGGACCTGTTTGTGTAAAACTCTTTCCACACTGTAGACATACATGAGGTTTCTCTCCAGTGTGAATTCTCATGTGTATCTTAAGGTGACCTGTTCGTGTAAAACTCTTTCCACACTGTAGACATGCGTGAGGTTTCTCTCCAGTGTGAATTCTCATGTGTGTCTGAAGGTTACTAGTATCTGTAAAACTCTTTCCACACTGTAGACATACATGAGGTTTCTCTCCAGTGTGAATTCTCATATGTGTCTTAAGGTTACTCGTATCTGTAAAACTCTTTCCACACTGTAGACATACATGAGGTTTCTCTCTGGTGTGAATTCTCATGTGTGTCTTTAGGTGACCTGTTTGTGTAAAAGTCTTTCCACACTGTAGACATGCGTGAGGTTTCTCTCCAGTGTGAATTCTCATGTGCTGTTTTTCACTCTTTTTGTCTGCTGTTCTCAGATCTTCTTCCAGTGAAACTTTCTGGAATCTTTGTGCACGTTGATGTTTCTGATCAGCATCTTTTACTTCATCTTGACTGTCCTTATTCACTTCCATCATATCTGAAGTGAACAAAACTATCTGTTAAACACAGTTTTACAATTGTATAAAACAACAGCAGAAGACAAGATCATGGTTTCATTTTCAGCGAACACAGTCATTCAGTGCACTGACTATTGCTTTGGATAAAAGTGTTTGCCATATAAGATGAACACATCCTAAGAGAATATTTTAACTTTACTCGGTTTAAATTACAACATAAAATGCACTCAGATGTAGCGGGACGCTTTACGGTAATGAGATTTCCAGTAGACAAAAGCAATAGAATTATTATTTCTATGTTAAAATATTATTTGTGTAAGCCTGAGAACAAATTCATGTTTATTTAAAAAAAAAGTTGTCTCATTGAATTATATGTCCTGTAATTAAAATCATCACGTCTGTGTTCTGGTCTGGTAGAAGAACAAATGCATTCATGTTTTTTTCCAATAAGACAATAAAAAAATAGACTGATGAAAATGTGTAAAGAAAGGGTCAAAAAAGCTATTTAAAGACAAAGCAGAAAGGGGGGTCAACCTATGTCCATTATTCTGCTTCTGTGTGAGTGTGTGGTCTTGCCTGATACATTAGTTCGGCAGATAGATAACAGTTTCCCCAAGACAAAGAATGAAGCTTGTGTATCCTTTCAAACTTTACTCAGGAAGCCCTTTAAAAATACATCTCAGTATTTAACTAAGATACAGACGAACATGAAATATAAAATATATAAAAGCATTCAGGAACACATGCGTTAGCTTAAGGCTAACTTCTATGAGAAATTCCATTACGATGCTAGCGTGTAGCATACGCGATCAAAATACATATTTAGAATTAACTTAAACTCAATAACAGAGGATTACTTGCATTACTAGTATTCAATAACAACATAACTCTGAGTTTGTACTTACAGGCAAACGTTTTTCAGGCCAGAGAGAAAAAATGCGTAACGTTTACTTCACCATAAATATCCGAACTACGGCAAGACTGATAGTACAAAAATAAACATAACGTTACGTGAGAGACACCACTAGAGGTCCCCCTTTCTCGAGATAAACAACAGGACATCACAGCCATATTATTAATGAAATGTATTTTATTGCTAATTTTCTGCATTTATTGTCCACCGACAATCACTAAATTTATTATGTAGATTTTAAATCCAATCTGTAATAAAGATTTAAAAACAGAAACCAACCTCTGTGTTCTTTAGTCCTCTGAGTTTCTGTTGTGTGTAGTTCTGGATCTCTCGTGTTCTCAAGCTTCTCTTCCACAAACTCCAACAACTGTGTGAAGATTTCAGTTCTTACACCTGAAGTGATTCTTCTGCTTGTTGCTTTCTGGTATTTATTGGTGGTTTGATGTAGGAGGAGCTTTACTGAAGGTGTCAATCACTGTTGGTGTGAACTGGAGATGTTAGAGAAGGATTCAGATGAGTCTTTATCCAGGAGCGGAGGCGCCATTTTAAAAGATACTGTCACACATACACACGTATATTTACTTTAAGGAAACAAGGTTTTGCTGATGTTGCTGTTTCAGCAGGACATTGAGACTTTAATTCACCAGATTACAATGTATAGTCGAGATATTTATGAGAAATAACATCCAAATGTATTATTGCTCTTAGATTTGAACTGCTGTGCTAAACAGACGTGTTTCAATGACACACACAGATATTCAAACGTTCTTTTGAAGCACAATATTCGCGTCTATTCTTGTCATAGAGGTCAGGGTTCAGGGTTGATGACGTTAAAAATCCTTACGTCAAATACTTTAAATAACAGAGGGAAACCTCATGACACGGAACATGCCAATGCCTGGAGCGTCACTTCCGGGTCTGTTCCGCGGGACATCGAAAACGTTCAATTATAATATTACATGTAATATTCGTGCACGCGCATGAATCATCCGTTCCTCTCAGAGCTTCAACTGCAGTGATCGCGAGCTCTGAACTTTTCTCCTGTAAACGCCGTTACTTCCGCATACTCGAATCACACATGATCGACACCACAGCAGCTTGTTTTTAACGCGTATATATGGTCCATACCTTTCATCTGTGCCCATAGGACCCGACTTCAGTTGCGCTACAACACAATACAACAGCCGCTGTTCCTTCTTCTTCTTCTTCTTCTTCTTCTTCTTCGGGTTTTAACGGCAGCTTGAATCCTTGACGTTGCATTACTGCCATCTGCTGGTTCTAGTTATTTCCCTTATACTTTAGTCATCATATTCTTGTCATTAATCCTGTTTTGGTCAGAAAGCAACTCAAGTATTTCACTTCTACTGCAGTCCATTATACTCTTTTCTCCATGTCCTGTTAGTCCTAGTTTTCCTGTGTTTTTGATCATATCTGCCCTCTTTAGTCCATATTTTGAACAATTAAGCACATGTTCTACAGTCTCAGGTATTTGGCACTGATCACAAAACCCAGTAGGATGTTTCCCCTTTATATGAAGAGTGCTATTTCATTTATTCTGCCCTATTCTGGTTACAATAGTCTCTTCTCTTGTTTCCTACTTTATTCTCCACAGTACAAACTCTTTTTTTAATTGAGTATAAATGTCTTCCTTTCTGTTCTTGATCCCACCTCTGTTGCCATTCTTTAATATTTCCCCCCTCACATACTCTTTTCTTCGGATCTTCAAAGACTCATAACTGCTTCTATTCTTTCCTTCTGAAGTGCTTTCTTAGCTATTTTGTCTACATTTTCATTTTCTATAATACCCATATGTGGGACCCACATAACATCATCTCCTTTATTTTTTATTCTTAAATAGGTCGACATAATATCATAAAAAACCTCCTGATGATTCTTAGCCATACCGCTCACAGTACAGAGACAGAGTCGCTGCAAATTAAAGTTCCATCAAAATGGCAAACATCTCAACAGCATATACACTTAAGTGATCTGTGATGTTCTCTTGCTCGTCTCACTCTTCTCGCTGGGAATAACAACTGCAGCACCTGTAACTCCTGTTGTCGGATCTTTAGATCCATCTGCAAAAACATGTTTAAAACTAACGTATTTTTGGTTCACATGTCCATAAAATTCACTCACCAAATCAACTTGATTATTTACTATTTTGGTCTGTAATGCCTCCAAATCCACTTTTGGAGTATCAGACTTCCACACAGGGATACTGGGCCATAACAGTTTTACAAAACTCCTTTCCATATACTCCCAGATCATGTGCAGCATCATCTCCTCCAACCAAAACTACATTTTTTCCCCTTTCCCAATTGTCTTGCAACAATCTTTTGATCTATTTTTCCCTCAAACTAATCCAGTAATTTACAATCAGCTGCTTCCGTTTAAGGCTCAAAGGCATTTCACCTGCTTGTACCTGTAATGAGCAAACTGCTGATGTTCTCATGGCTCCGAGACATCATCTCAATTCCTGTGCCTTGTTGAACATTTAGGTCAATGTTCTGCGCGTTCAAAATTGGAGAGGAGGCCAGTTAAAGTAAAATCTTGAGGTTTATTGATCAGAAGATTAAAACAAAATACATCAGCTGTGTACACCAGCTGATGGGTGGATTTGCCTCAGACATAACATCTCAGAAAAGAACTGATGTCTTAAAGGCCCAACCGACACAGAAAAACAATTTCACAGCATATTTATAATATTTTGGTGTGCCTCTTCTTCAGCTGGGGTCCAATCCGCTTTCTGTCCTTTGTCCTGTCTCAGCCAACCAGCTCACTGCCTTGTTTTTCAAATCACCTTCCATCTGTAAGACATTACATGATACCCTCACACATTCCAACACGCTCTGTGCGTAACCTGATCTTAACACACACACATACCCATTTCCTGTGGAAAAAAACCCTCAGTATCAGCCTTAAATTCTTGGTTATATTTTAAACATGTTATGCACAGTTAGTAATGAATAATGAAATTATGAAGCATATTAAATGTAAAGGCACGTTTAAACCATCATAAAAAATCCTTCAGCCTGAATATGGACCAACCTCGCTAATACTGATTTTGCTGCTGATCCAAATGCCTGACTCCCATAATCCAACCTAGATCTTATTAGTGAGATATATATCCATTTTAATGACTTAAAATCTGCTCCCCACTCCACTCCTGTAAGACACCTCATAATGTTTATTTATTTTTTTAATGTGTGATCTCCATGTTATTCATGAATCAAACCACACCCCTACCAAACTCTCAACTCTTTCTAGATTATTACTATATAATTTCAGTTCAATATCTTGGTTTTCTCTGGAAAGAAAATCAGAAAATCTAAAACCCCATTCCATTCCCCACATTTCAACCTGATGTATTACTTCCTGTATTTTCGTAAGTACATATTCCACATTTTTCCCATGTTTCCAAAGCACCCCATCATCTGCAAACAAGGATTAGGTACATTGTTAAATATATCATTTATCATAACAGAAAAAAGTGTAGGATTTATAACACTCCCTTGTGGTGTTCCATTTTCTACATTATGCTTATTTGTAATATCTGTTCATATTTTAACTTGAATTGATCTTTCTTTAAAGAAAATGAAACTACAAAACTCCCTCCAATATAATTGTTCTTCTTCCAACTGCCTGTCCATGTTTATATTGTATCATGTGCTGGAAATTGAGATATTTTCAATAACTTGAAAGCTTTATTTATACCTTTACTTTTAGGCATAGTATCTATTGCTGCTAATAATATTCCTTGTTTTACTTAATTACTTAATATATATCTCTCTCTCTATATATATATATATATATATATTATCAACTCGACTGAAATATTTTTCACTTTCTTCTTGAAACTTTTCCCAATCAGCTTTTCCAAATACCCAATTTCCTCCTCTTCCGTCAATTTTTTCCACTACAGAGATATTGACATTACATATTACCAGATAGTGATCACTCCCTATTGTCCCATCTTTCTATACTCTCCAAACACAGATCAAGTACTGATTCCTTCCCTGTTCTAATATCAATCTTTGTCGTATTACCATTGTTTGACACACCAATTCTCTTTCTTCCAATAACTCTTCTACTAAACCATTATTATCAGTTTTTCCACATCCTCACAATGTGCTGTGCGCATTAAAATCCCCACACCATACAATACTGTTCTCATCCTGTCCCCCTATATCTATAAGTTTCTTCAATTCAAGCTTTTTACATGAATTATAGTAATTTATGATTGATAATTTAGATTTTCCTCCCCAAACCTCTATTCCCATATATTTCTTGCTTATTTCCCAAGCTTATAACTCTAAGGAGTTCACTGTTTAACAAGTTTAACACACCTCCACCCTCTCTCCCGTCTTGTCTAATTTCTATATATCCACTTAAAACTAAATCCAAATTAGGCTTTAGCCAAGTTTCTTGAACACATACTACTTCTGGTTTTTCCTCTCTAGTGCCTATACATTTTTTTTTCATCTTGTCCGTTTGCAATTAGATTTCCCGCATTCCATTGAAGGATGAACATAATTAATATTATCAACCCACAAATGTTAGATCTTGACTTGACTGCACATTAAGCTCATCTCTTACTTCTTCCCACTTTAATCCTACTAACTTCAAATGATTTGAATCCTAATTCAATAATGTCATCATCAACCACTTTTATCTCATGTGGACGCCCAGGATCTTTTTGTTGCTGATACTCTCTTGCAAAACACACAGAAAAACATGAAGAGTGACCAATAATAAGGAGTTAATTAAAAAAAGGAGCAGCAAGATTTCATTCCGAAGGTCACAACATTTTCATTTCAGTGTCGACATTTTTATAGATTACTGTTTGCGTGGTTTGAAATACCATGTTGAAGAAGTTCAATGGCAGCAGATTATAACATTTTCATTGGCTGTAAAGTATAGGCCTAATAAACACTCTCAAGTGAAATTAAAAACCAAAGTTCTCAACTGACAAAATAATCGTGATGATCATTTTTCCATCATCGTACAGCCCTACGTTTTACTGCAGTGATCCATTGAAGGATTCCGCTCGAGTGTGAAGCCTCATGTGTCTCTTAAGGTTACTCGAATCTGTAAAAGTCTTTCCACACTGTAGACATGCGTGAGGTTTCTCTCCAGTGTGAATTTGCATGTGTCTCTTAAGGTTACTCGTTTCTGTAAAACTCTTTCCACACTGTAGACATGTGTGAGGTTTTTCTCCGGTGTGAATTCTCATATGAATCTTTAGGTTACTCGTATCTGTAAAACTCTTTCCACACTGTAGACATGTGTGAGGTTTTTCTCCAGTGTGAATTCTCATGTGTGTCTTAAGGCTTCCTGTTTGTGTAAAAGTCTTTCCACACTGTAGACATACATGAGGTTTTTCTCCAGTGTGAATTCTCATGTGAATCTTTAGGTCACCTGTTTTTGTAAAACTCTTTCCACACTGTAGACATACATGAGGTTTCTCTCCAGTGTGAATTTGCATGTGTGTCTTAAGGTGACCTGTTGTTCTAAAAGTCTTTCCACACTGTAGACATGCATGAGGTTTCTCTCCAGTGTGAAATCTCATGTGTGTCTTAAGGCTCCCTGTTTGTGTAAAAGTCTTTCCACACTGTAGACATGCATGAGGTTTCTCTCCAGTGTGAATTCTCATGTGTGTCTTAAGGCTTCCTGTTTTTGTAAAACTATTTCCACACTGTAGACATACATGAGGTTTCTCTCCAGTGTGAATTCTCATGTGTGTCTTAAGGTCCCTTGAAACTGTAAAACTCTTTCCACACTGTAGACATACATGAGGTTTCTCTCCAGTGTGAATTCTCATGTGTGTCTTAAGGTAACTCGTATCTGTAAAACTCTTTCCACACTGTAGACATACATGAGGTTTCTCTCCAGTGTGAATTCTCATGTGTTTCTTAAGGTTACTTGTGTCTGTAAAACTCTTTCCACACTGTAGACATGCGTGAGGTTTCTCTCCAGTGTGAATTCTCATGTGTGTCTTAAGGCTACTCGAGACTGCAAATCTCTTTCCACACTGTAGACATGTGTGAGGTTTCTCTCCAGTGTGAATTCTCATGTGTGTCTTAAGGTGACTCGAGACTGCAAATCTCTTTCCACACTGTAGACATGCGTGAGGTTTTTCTCCAGTGTGAATTCTCATGTGTCTCTTAAGGCTACTCGTTTTTGTAAAACTGTTTCCACACTGTAGACATACATGAGGTTTCTCTCCAGTGTGACTTCTCATGTGAATCTTAAGGTTACTTGTGCCTGTAAAACTCTTTCCACACTGTAGACATGTGTGAGGGCTTTCTCCAGTGTGAATTATCATGTGTGACTTAAGGCTTCCTGTTTGTGTAAAAGTCTTTCCACACTGTAGACATGCGTGAGGTTTCTCTCCAGTGTGAATTCTCATGTGTGTCTGAAGGTTTCCTGTTTGTGTAAAAGTCTTTCCACACTGTAGACATGCGTGAGGTTTCTCTCCAGTGTGAATTATCATGTGTGACTTAAGGCTTCCTGTTTGTGTAAAAGTCTTTCCACACTGTAGACATGCGTGAGGTTTCTCTCCGGTGTGAATTCTCATGTGAATCTTAAGGCCACTTGTGCTTGTAAAACTCTTTCCACACTGTAGACATGCGTGAGGTTTCTCTCTGGTGTGAATTCTCATGTGTGTCTTAAAGTTACTCGTATCTGTAAAAGTCTTTCCACACTGTAGACATGCGTGAGGTTTCTCTCTGGTGTGAATTCTCATGTGCTGTTTTTCACTCTTTTTGTCTCCTGTTCTCAGAGCTTCTTCCAGTGAAACTTTCTGGAATCTTTGTGCACGTTGATGTTTCTGATCAGCATCTTTTACTTCATCTTGACTGTCCTTATTCAATTCCATCATATCTGAAGTGAACAAAACTATCTGTTAAACACAGTTTTACAATTGTACAAAACAACATCACAAGACAAGATCATGGTTTCATTTTCAGCGAACACAGTCATTCAGTGCACTGAGTATTGCTTTGGATAAAAGTGTTTGCCATTTAAGACGAACCAGTGGCGGTTCTAGACAAAATTTACTAGGGGGGCAAAGGAGGGGCCAGTGTTTAACCAGAGGGGCACATTAAAAAATTGCAACAAATGATATTTAAAGATTACAAACTTTATTTTACTTTACAAAATAAATGTTTATATGATTGTACAGTAGTGCAAGAGTGTGTGCAGGTGCAAAAGAGGTAGGGCCATAAAAAATAAAAAAGGCATTCAGGGTACAACAATTTCCTATTGTGGACAGTTGAGTCCACACTTAACTTGGCATAACAATGCTGGATCAATTATACCAGTTTGGCCTGAGCTCTGTTTTCTGTCCCCCGTCAAAGTGGTTGGGAATATATTCAAGATGGGCTGTACTGGTCTATCATTCTTGGACTTGCTGATATCTGTAGAAAGATGTACAGTAAACACACATTTAATGACTTACGCATTTATATCGACATGTATTTCAATTTATAAGCCAAGTATTTACTTAAAAAAATAAACATTAGAGTCATATTGTCACAAAAAGGAATGTACAGCAGAAAGCACAATTTTAAGGACACACAGTAGGCCAACAATGAAATTATCATTGCACTGTTTTGCAAATACTAAAGACCTTCTTCATCACAAACCTGATGGTGCAGTACTTGATCCACATGGATCCATTTTCTGTCCCTCTGGCTGTTCCCCTCTCTGTCCCTGTATATTTTCTTCCTCCTCACCCTCTTCTTTATGCTCCTCACCCTCTGGAATGTCCCTCTCTGTGTCAGAGCCCTTACTTTAATCACATGCTCTCTCTCCAACCTCCACTGACTCATCTGGCTCTCCCTCTTCCTGCTCCTCAACACCTTGATTTGTTTCTCTCACTTTTTTGTTTACTGGGGCAAAAAGGAACTATAAGAAAAATAACTTGGGGCATGCAGTACATTTCTTTGCCTATTATGGGAACATGTGTGCAATATATGTACACAATAAAGGATACAACTTTGTAAATATAACATGTAATGCTATTTTTGTCTTCATTTATTAATATTGTATATTTATTAGCCATTCATGGTCAATGCATATATTGAAAAATATAAGCACTAGTTTCCCATATATGGAAATGCATTATGTAATATGTCGCATTACATTTTGAAGTATATTCCCATATATTTTTGTTCCGTGAGGGCATTGTGTAGACCTAGTAGCAAGGATACTGACATTTAGATATTCGCTTCTGCTTCGATAAGTTTGCTTAGATATTAATAAGTTTCTAAACATATTGAAACGTCTCTGTTACGTCTGTAACCTCGGTTCCCTGATGGAGGGAACGAGACGTTGTGAGAGACTTACTGGGGTTTGATCTTGAGAACCTACCTTCTCCGAGATAATTAATTATAAAACGCCAATGGGCTTGGCGAATGGCACGCGCACGCCAGTCTCCGCCCCGTGCATACGGGTATAAAGGAAGATGGCGGCGGTCATTCCCTCACCCTTTGTACTGAGGAACCTGAGAGGGCACTCCCGTTCACTGCAGTGATTCGGTGCAGCGTTGTGGCATGAAGTCACAACGTCTCATCAGGGAACCGAGGTTACAGACGTAACCGAGACATTCCCCTTCAGTCGGTCTCTCGACGTTGTGAGAGACTGAATGGGGATCAATCTTAAACGCCACAGCGCTTGCACCGATATCACGACCTCTAGCGGAGCGACCCTGACTGGGCTAGCGAGTCACAAGAGTGCTACCGCGAGACGTAATCTTCCAGTCATATAGTATTGGTCATACTGAGAAGCCTTTACTGACGGCCTCACGGACAGTGGCGTACGCCTCTAGTAGCGAGGAGCTGTCCGGAGCCGAACACTGGGGAAACACTGCTCTCCTCTTAGAAGAGTGTGTTACGGAGGCCACATCCTACCCGGAGGGGAGGTACATGTGGATACATGACATGGTCTCCCCGGCGGGGAGAACAACATGCGGAAAGGTGTTAGCCCGAATAGGGGGACAATCCAGGTGGGATTACCACCGGCGGGGAGGTCACAGATTCACCAATCGGGAAATCCTGAGTGAGGAATTCAACACACGAGACGACCCAGAGGGGAGTCACTACGTATGGGGCACTAGTCCTAATACAGGGGTCTGCCTGAGCAGGGATGACTCTACCTATAACGGACCTGGTTCTAACAGACGGCTCTGCTCAGTCTGTTACCAAGTGCAATGCTTAGTGATGGATGGAATGCCTATACTTCGCCCGAGAGGGGAAAGTAGGTAGGCTACAATAGCGCACTAGTCTCACCTGGTGAGATGAGAAGGCGCTTTCACAGGCGTACGCCCAAACCAGGAGCCCACCCTAAACGTTGGCGGCATTTAAGGGCATTTGCTGCAACTGGTTCCACGTGGAGATTGTAAAATCTCGTGAAGGTACTGGGCGTAGCCCAACCCGAAGTTCTACAAATGTCTGCCAGAGAGGCGCCCTGTGCCAGTGCCCACGAGTGGAGTGGGCTCTCACTGCCAGCGGGCACGGCGATCCTGGGATTGGTACCCAGTGCGCCACCTCTGTTTTGAGACAGCCCCCCCCCGGGTGCCGTCTCCCAGAACAGACAAAGAGCTGCTCAGAGCTTCTGAGGCTCTGTGTGCGGTCCAGACCGAGGCGCAGCGCGCGTACTGGACACAACACATAAAAAGGTTGGGTCTTCCTCTCCGGAGGGGAGCGCCTGCAGGTTCACCACCTGGTCCCGGAAGGGAGTAGTGGGAAGCTTGGGCACGTCGTCGGGATAGGATCTCAGGACCACGTGAGAATTACCAATCCCGAGTTCCAGGCACCTTTGGGACACAGAGAATGCCTGTAGGTCCCCCACCCTCTTGATGGAGGTGAGCGCCACAAAGAGTGCATCTTTCATCCAACTGAGGAAGATTGGCAATTCTTAGGGGCTCACCAGGGCCGTACCAAGGCCCTGTAAGACCACATTAGGGTCCCAAGAGGGTACGGAGCGCGGCCAAGGTGGACACACCCTTCTCGCGCTCCTGAGGAACCTGGTGACCAGGTTGTGCTGACGGGGATACTTACCTGCGGGTCAGCACTGATCCGATCAGGCAACTCCGCGGGTTCTCCTCCCGGGGAGAACACCAGGACAATTTGGCGGCACTTATAAGCGTATAACCGCCTAGAGGCGGGGCTCTAGCCTGTAAGACAGTCTCCCGGACCGCTAACGGCAAGCCCTCGTCCCGTCCAGGGGCCAGGCATGGAGGTTCCAGAGGCCTGCGTTGGGGTGCCACAACGTGCCCTTCCCCTGCAACGGAAGGTCCTTCGTCAGGGGAATGGGCCAGGGGGGGCCGTCGTCAGATCTACCAGATCCGAGAGCCAGGTCTGGTTGGGCCAGTATGGCACCACTCACCAGAACCTGATGCCCCTTTTCCCTGACCTTGCACAGGACCTGTGCAAGGAGGCTCACTGGGGGGAAGGCGTACTTCCGCTTGTCCCGCGGCCAGCTGTGTGCTAGGACATCCGTGCCGAGGGGACCCTCGGTCTGGGAATACCATAGCGGGTAATGGGTGGAGTCCGGGGAGGCAACAGGTCCACCTGTGCCTGCCGAACCGCTTCCCACATAAGCCAGGCTGCACGGGGATGGAGTCGCCACTCTCCGCGGGGAGTACACTGTCGAGAGAGCGCATCGGCTGTCTGGTTCAGGTTGCCCGGAAGAAACGTGGCCCGCAGGGATTTCACCTGCTGACTCCAAAGGAGGAGGCGTCGGGCGAGTTGTGATAACTGCGGTGAGCGTATGCCGCCTTGCGATTGATGTACGCCACGGCAGTCGTGCTGTCCTCCTCAGTGCCAGAAGGACTGCCAACAACTCTAGGCAGTTGATATGCCAACGCAGTCAGGGACCCGTCCACCGACCCGATACTGCGTGCCCAATTGCACACCGCACCCCACCCTTGCAGGGAGGCGTCTGTCGTTACCACGACACGCCTCAACCTGTCCGAGCGGAACCCCAGCTCGGAGAAAAGGTCAAGTCTGACTAGGGTAAGAGAGTGCGAAGGCACTGAGGCGTTACCGTAATCCGCCTGGTGCCGGCGTGCCACGCCGTCCAGGGAACCCGACTCTGTAGTCAGTGCTGAAGCAGCCGCATGTGCATCAACCCGAGAGGGATTACCCCCGTCGAGGACACCATGTGCCCCAGGAGCCTCTGAAAATTCTTCAGAGGCGTCGAGGGATTCTGACTGATCAACCTCAGACAGCGCAGCACTGACTGTGCACGCTCGTTGGTGAGACGTGCTGACATACGGACAGAGTCTAGTTCCATACCGAGGTAAGAGGTGC
The DNA here is from genome assembly GCF_947034865.1 of Barbatula barbatula. Lineage (NCBI taxonomy): Eukaryota > Metazoa > Chordata > Actinopteri > Cypriniformes > Nemacheilidae > Barbatula > Barbatula barbatula. Next base: position 1,046,556 of record NC_136769.1, on the reverse strand, counting down.
TCTGCGCCGGGGAGAGCTTGCTCTTCTCCTGGTTGACCCGGATGCCTAGACGGTCTAGGTGCCGAAGCACAAGGTCCCTGTGCGTGCACAACACATCTCGCGAGTGTGCCAAGATAAGCCAGTCGTCCAGATAGTTTAGCACTCGCACGCCTTGCTCCCTTACAGGAGCTAAGGCAGCCTCCACTAGTTTGGAAAAAGGCCAGACCGAATGGCAGGACCCTATACTGATACGCCCTTCCCTCGAACGCGAACCGTAGGAACGGCCGGTGTCGGGGGAGAATAGAGACGTGAAAGTACGCGTCCTTCAGGTCGATCGCCACGAACCAATCCTGGTGACATACCAAGCCCAGGATGCGCCTCTGCGTCAGCATTCTGAACGGCAGCTTGTGCAGGTGCTTGTTCAGGCGCCGCAGATCCAAAATGGGCCGCAGCCCCCCGCCCTTTTGGGCATGATGAAGTACTGGCTGTAAAACCCGGACGACATCTCGGTTATAGGGACGGGTTCGACCGCACCCTTCGCCAGAAGGGCGGCGACCTCCTGCCGAAGTACGGAAGCATTCTCTCCTCGCCCCGAGGTGTAAAGAATGCCCCGAAACTTGGGGGGGCGCCTGGCGAATTGGATCGAGTAACCGAGACGGACTGTCCTCTCTTTCCAGTGTGACGGGCTGGTGCGCTACCAAGCGCCCAAGAACCGCGACAACGGGACCAGAGGGACAATCTGCTTCACCTTGCCGGGGGAGGCTGGTTCGGTGGCTGACAGTACGGTCACCTCGCACAGGGGGGGACCCCCCGGGAGGTTGACGGCTCTGTATGTTTACCTGCTTCAGGCGGCCTGACGCAATGTCCGGGGGAGATTGCGGTCGGCGGCCCTATCCATCCAATACACCGTCTGGACGAGAGTGTTGTGGAGGAAAACCCAGGGGAGATTTGTCTCTTTGTGAGTATGTGGGCGCCGGCAGCGTCCTTCTCCGATCCGGCGTTGGAAAGGCCGGGATTCGGGCCCAGTAAAATCTCCCCTGGTTCGTCCCGTCAGGGCCGCTTAAAGGACCTCTTGGCGGGCTGCTGACGGGGAACAGATGCCCTCTTCCGCGGGGGCTACGTCTCTGGTGGGTCGTCCTCTGGGAGGTTCCTCAACCAGAGGGCAGCCGCGGGAGGGCAGGGCTGCTGGGAACCAGGCTGTGCCCGAGACCATGCCGACCTGTTGGTGGGCACGTTGCGGCGTGGTAGGATCTGTTAGGATCTGTTAGATCGCCTCAGTATGCCACGGTATCACCAAGCAGCCCTGCTTGCGAGATGGGCGCATCCAGAACGGGCGTTCTGGGCGCCGCTCACCCGCGCAAGACTAAGCCACAGATGCCTCTCTTGGACCACCATTGTGGACATCGGCCGACCTAGGGCACGTGCCGTGGCCTTCGTCGCTCGTAGCGCGAGGTCTGTGGCAGTACGCAGCTCACTCATACCAGTTGGGTCGGACTTCCCGCCGTCCAACTCCTTCAGGACTTTAGCCTGAAAAACCCGGAGGACCGCCATGGCGTGGAGAGCGGAGGCGGTTCGTCCAGCAGCACTGCAAGCCTTCGACGAGTGTCGAAGAGAGCTTACATGCTCTGGACGGGAGTCTAGGTTGAGCCCCCCAAGTGGCAGCTGTCTGCGGGCACAAGTGGCCCGCGACTGCACGCTCCACGCGGGGAACATCAACATAGCCTCTAGCCGCCCCACCAACCAGGGAAGTCACAGCCACAGAGCCCTCCGGCCTGAAACGCGCCGAAAGGGGCGCATTCCAGGACTTGGCGAGCTCGTCATGCACCTCCGGGAAGAATGGTAACGGAGCAGGCGTGGCTTTTGACCACGCCCCCGAAACCGCGCATCTAGCCGCGAGCGTTCCGAGGAGGATGTTGTTACACCCTGCAACCCGATGCACGCGGCTGCCCGGGAAAGCATGGCCGACATCTCACCGTCAGTCTCCTCCGGAGCTCGACTGCCTGACGACAGGAGATCAGAGGAGTCTTCCGCATCCGATGCCAGCAGGCAGCTGTCCGACGCAGCGATAGAGATAGCGTCATCATCCGTGTGCGAAGTCTTACCACTATGAGACGGCCGTCTGCCGCTCGTAGGGGACGAACCAGGTGAGCGTGAAGGGGTATAGATGGTCCGCGAGCGTGAAGCTGACGGAGCAACATCTATCGGCGTCCCTAAATCACCCCCGCCGCTCGCCAAAGCGGTCAACCTCGCCGAAACGGCAGCTGAACACGCCTGGGAAACAGACGGGGTGGTGGCAGCGCTCGAAAGAACGTAGCCAACCGTGACCGCAACACCCTGATTGCTATGTCCGCACACACGGGACATTGCATCAGTGAAACCTGCCTCAGCATGCTTGAGCCCCAAGCAAGTGACACAGGAATCATGGCCGTCAGACTCCGGGATGAGTCTGTCGCACCCAAGGATACAGCTACGAGACATGCTCGTAGCCGGAGGGACTTACCTCTTAAGGTCTGTAGCCTTCTGCCGAAACGCCCAGGGGAAGTCCACCGAAAGGAGAAGTCCGCTGCTCCGCGTCATAAATCCAGCAGGTTAAAAGTTTTCTCGAAGTCGAGTATCGCGTGTAGCATCAGCAAACACACAGGTTCCAAAGAACAAAGGATGAGTGAATGACCGCCGCCATCTTCCTTTATACCCGTATGCACGGGGCGGAGACTGGCGTGCGCGTGCCATTCGCCAAGCCCATTGGCGTTTTATAATTAATTATCTCAGAGAAGGTAGGTTCTCAAGATCAAACCCCAGTCAGTCTCTCACAACGTCGAGAGACCGACTGAAGGGGAACCAGACATTTACAAACTTAAAGATTTTATTATCAATGTAAGGAACAAAAGTAACATGGTTATGTGCAAGAACAAAAAGTCACTTATGAGATCAAATAGTTTTTTCTTACCTTGCACCAGGAAAAATTGTAGCTCCGCTCTCCAAGAGTAGTTGCTGAGCCGAGCAGCACCGACCGCAGGCGGCTACAGTGTTTGGGTGCGCCGCTTTAATTCCCCCGTGTAGAACGTTGAGTCGTATTAGTTCCGCTTTTGGCGCTCGCATGTAAAATGATAATTAATTTACACTTATTTTTTGGTCAGCACGGGGGTGGCCAGGGACATTTCTACAGAGGCACGGGCCTCCCTAGGCCTCCGTGTAGAACAGCCACTGAGATGAACACATCCTAAGAGAATATTTTAACTTTACTCTGTTTAAATTACAACATAAAATGCACTCAGATGTAGCGGGACGCTTTACGGTAATGAGATTTCCAGCAGAAAAAAGCAATAGAATTATTATTTCTATGTTAAAATATTATTTGTGTAAGCCAGAGAACAAATTCATGTTTATTTAAAAAAAAAAATGTGTCATTGAATTATATGTCGTGTAATTAAAATCATCACGTCTGTGTTCTGGTCTGGTAGAAGAACAAATGCATTCATGCTTTTTTCCAATAAGACAATAAAAAAATAGACTGATGAAAATGTGTAAAAAAGGTCAAAAAAGCTATTTAAAGACAAAGCAGAAAGGGGGGTCAACCTACAACCTATATTATTAATGAAATGTATTTTATTGCTAATTTTCTGCATTTATTGTCCACCGACAATCACTAAATTTATTATCTATATTTTAAATCCAATCTGTAATAAAGATTTCAAAACAGAAACCAACCTCTGTGTTCTTTAGTCCTCTGAGTTTCTGTTGTGTGTAGTTCTGGATCTCTCGTGTTCTCAAGCTTCTCTTCCACAAACTCCAACAACTGTGTGAAGATTTCAGTTCTTACACCTGAAGTGATTCTTCTGCTTGTTGCTTTCTGGTATTTATTGGTGGTTTGATGTAGGAGGAGCTTTACTGAAGGTGTCAATCACTGTTGGTGTGAACTGGAGATGTTAGAGAAGGATTCAGATGAGTCTTTATCCAGGAGCGGAGGCGCCATTTTAAAAGATACTGTCACACATACACACGTATATTTACTTTAAGGAAACAAGGTTTTGCTGATGTTGCTGTTTCAGCAGGACATTGAGACTTTAATTCACCAGATTACAATGTATAGTCGAGATATTTATGAGAAATAACATTCAAATGTATTATTGCTCTTAGATTTGAACTGCTGTGCTAAACAGACGTGTTTCAATGACACACACAGATATTCAAACGTTCTTTTGAAGCACAATATTCGCGTCTATTCTTGTCACAGAGGTCAGGGTTCAGGGTTGATGACGTTAAAAATCCTTACGTCAAATACTTTAAATAACAGAGGGAAACCTCATGACACGGGACATGCCAATGCCTGGAGCGTCACTTCCGGGTCTGTACCGCGGGACATCGAAAACGTTCAATTATAATATTACATGTAATATTCGTGCACGCGCATGAATCATCCGTTCCTCTCAGAGCTTCAACTGCAGTGATCGCGAGCTCTGAACTTTTCTCCTGTAAACGCCGTTACTTCCGCATACTCGAATCACACATGATCGACACCACAGCAGCTTGTTTTTAACGCGTATATATGGTCCATACCTTTCATCTGTGCCCATAGGACCCGACTTCAGTTGCGCTACAACACAATACAACAGCCGCTGTTCCCGCTCATTAGTTTGAACAAACAGATTCGCCTCGTAGGTTAACACTCACTTGTGATTGGCTGAATGTGACTTCACTCAAATCTATGTAACAAACCAGAGAACGTGGGCGGGAATATGGCGGTGTGTCGAATCTGCACTGGTGAGTCCTGGTAAGTAATTACTCTGCGAATGAATCCGCATCTACGTTTTAAAGGAGAAATTATTTCGCTGTTTTTGAAGCTTTGAGTATGTTTTGGGGTGTTTGACTTTATATAAAAACGCTTTATATTTCAAGTCTATTTTAGACATAAGACCTCGTCAGCTTAACCAATCAGAGCGTTTCGGAAGGAGGACTTTACATAGACAAGAAGAAATCCAGTTGTTTCGTTAGAAGAGTGAATGTAAAGCTTTTATTTGATTAGAAACATGAACATCCATTGTTAAACACCCAAAACATATTAGCCTATATCGGTTTAAACATTCAACTGCATTATGCTTAGTGTTTATTTCTAACTTTAACTGTCATTGAACGCAGGGATTGACTGTAATGAATCTTTATGTAGTTTATTCAATTTGAACCAACAAGTTTTCAATTCGATTAAAAACTGATCTCAGAATGAATCAGTTCTGTTCGATTCACAATAAAAATCGATTTCATTCAAAATAACTCAGTTTAACAACTCAATTCAGTAATTTCCAGATTTCACCAATTACAACTAAGCACAAACCTATTTCAAGTCATCAGAATGAGCACAAAAACTGAGGTTTACCTTTTCATGTAATTGAATGGTGCGTTTTAAATGACAAATACTAATTCTGCATTTATCTCACATCTGTTTTGTGAGGACATTTGCATGAGAGTTGAAGATATCAGCATAATGAAGGAGGTGAAATGAGAACTATGGGTCTGGAATAATGACAGCTGTTAACACATAGCGTGTTTATGCACAGTTTGACAATTTAGCTTAATAAGATGAACTGTCTAGCGGTTAGGATTCCTGGTTTTCACCCAGGTGGCCTGGGTTCGCCTCCCGGAATGGGAAACCACCATTTTCATTTACCATAGCAATAGGAGCACAGATGATGCAGTGTCTATGGCGCTGCACTACGTGCTCACACATCTGGACCATAAGGACACTTATGCACGCATGCTGTTTGTAGACTTCAGCTCTGCATTCAATATCGTCATCCCTTCCAAGCTAATCATCTAACTTGGAAACCTAGGCATTAACAACTCTACCTGCAACTGGATTATGGATTTCTTGAGGAACAGGCCTCAGCTTTTGACAAATAGGCCACATCTGCTCCGCCACCATCACCCTCAACACTGGTGTACCACAGGGCTGCATACTGAGCCCCTTTCTCTACTCCCTTTTTACACTCGACTGCAGGCCTGTGAACGGATCTAACTCCATCAAGTTTGCAGACGATACAACAGTAATTGGTCTCATCAGCAACAACGATGAGACTGCATACAGGGAGGAGGTCCGGCACCTGGTCACATGGTGCTCAGACAACAACCTGCTCCTTAACACCCTCCAAGACAAAGGAGATCATCGTGGACTTCAGGAAGGTGAAAGGAGGCACACACACGACCCCATCCACATTAATGGGATGTCTGTTGAACGTGTTTCCAGTTTTAAGTTCCTGGGGACTCATATTTCGGAGGACCTGTCCTGGACCACCAACACCTCAAGAAGGCTCACCTGTGTCCCTTCTTTCTGTGTCGAGCTTGCAGCATTCTCAAGGACTCCTCTCACTCCGCTCGTAGACTGTTTACTGTCCTGCCTTCCGGTAGGCGCTTCCGGTGCCTCCGAACCAGCAGACTAAGAAACAGCCTTTTTCCCAGAGCGGTTTCATTATTGAACTCTGCTCCCCACTGATTCCACTACCCCTCATACCTTTAACTTAAATGCTGCTATAACATTGTTTACATTGCACTACAGGGCTGCCATGCATGACTGAACTGTACACACCAGTACTTCATGTTATCTGCTCTACCGGACTGTTTACATACACACAGCATCATTTGCACTCTATACTGCTATAACTTCAATAACTGCATTAACTTATCTACTGCACTGTAACTTCAGTAACTGCACTAACTTATCTACTTCACTGTAACTTCAATAACTGCATTCACTTATCTACTGCACTGTAACTTCAATAACTGCATTCACTTATCTACTGCACTGTAACTTCAATAACTGCATTAACTTATCTACTGCACTGTAACTTCAGTAACTGCACTAACTTATCTACTGCACTGTAACTTCAATAACTGCATTCACTTATCTACTGCACTGTAACTTCAGTAACTGCACTAACTTATCTACTGCACTATAACATTATTAACTGCATCTACTCCTCTATTGCACTATAACTTGTCTCGTCTATTGCACTCACCTATTGCACTGCAACTTTAATAGCTAATGTCTATAACTTATGCACACTTAAGTCACTTGCGCTATTGTTTAGTATAAATTATATCTGTTCAAAGCCACCTGTACATTAATGTTCATAGTATATAGTCATCTGTATATATTGTTCATAGTGCATACCTACTGTTAAGTATTTGTATTTGTCAATGCCCACTGTATAATATTTCCCTAATATTGTATTCTGTATTTATCCACTGTATCCTCCACTTCCTAATTGCACTGTACAAGGAGGGAGCCCAAAAATATAAATATAGGTTCCCATGAGATATAAATACATTCACATTAATTTAATAAACCCATGGCTGGAGTAATTTTCAATTTCTCTATCAATTTATTGTAAATAATGTAAAGATCATTCCGCTTGATTTTAGCAGGAGTGTGCTTACATAAACATTGAATGATGTCTATCTGTAATGTGGAGTCAGAGACGTTCGGATCCATATGCAGTATTTTATTATAAAGAATGGTCAAACGGGCAGAGGTCAGAGAACAGCGCCAGGTATGTCAGGGGATATCCAAAAACACTAACAAGCAGAGGTCAGGGCAGATCATCACAGTCGGTTTAAGCAATCCGAGATCAAAAACAACAGGGACCACTCTGAAATGTCAGACAGGCTTAACAAGACTTTACGTTGATTCATTCTCTCCTTTGCTTACTACAGCTTTAATCCTCTAAGTAGCATGGCCTTGAAAACTAACGGTACTGTTTCACGAGTTCGCCCTCGCCAATAAACAGCTCCTTGTTGGGATAGATGGTAAAGCATGGGAATGCAGGTTATGCGTATTTGGTGTGTTGTACAGGGAGTGGTCTCCGAGCTCGCCGGATCTATCCGAACCCGGAGCACTCTACCCTGCTCAGAGCAAGTGCTCCGGTTTCGAAACCGGCTCGAGCCCAGAACACACCCCCCCCCTGAGGGTCCTGCGGGACTTTAGAGAAAATGAGATGAGCTGGGGTGGAAGAGGGATTGTTGGAAGCTCGGGCCCCTGCAGGGGGCGGTCGCTGCTGCGATACTGGCTTCATTGCTGGTGGTGCCTGCTGCTACAGAGCACTTGTTGGAAGCTCGGGCCCCTGCGGGGGCCGGTTGCTGCTGCGGTACTGTCTCCATGGCGAGTGGTGCAGTCTTCGAGACTTTGAGAACAACGTCGTGAGATGGAAGCGCTGGCTGCCTTGTTAACAAACTGTATTGTGGTGCCGCCTTCAGCAAAGAAGACTGGCTCAGCCGAGCCCCAGATGTGAGAACCATCTCCTCCGAAGGCGTTCCCGGGTGACAAAGCTGGACAACTGCGACACCTGCTTGAGTCGATTGGTCCGAAGGTGATGCGATCTTCAGGGAGTCATGCGTCAAACTGGCTGAGGTTTGAACTAACATCCGAGACTATCAGATGATACGGGAAAGGAGTGTTTGCTGGGCTTCCCTGAGGAGCGACAGGTCTGTCCGGATGAAGCTTATAAAAGCCTCAGATGACCATCGGCCTAGGGCTTGGATCTGCGGCTGGGATAGGCCCTTTTGGGCGGCTGTGGTAGCTGCGCCTATGCGGAAGGAGTGACCGGAAAAGTTGTCTGCTGGGATGCCAGATTGGAGCAGGACGGCTTTGAGGTGCTTCTGAAACCAGTCGATGAAGAGGGGATCCGATAAGGCCGCTGACCGGGGTTGTCTGTAGCGAAGGTAGGCTAGGAGGGTTCGATACGGCTGAATCGGTGAATTGATGTTGTAAACGTAGACGAAATGGCCTCTCCTGGTCTGGTCAGTCTTACTTTGCTTAATCGAGTAAGAAATCGTCTCCGAATCCAGCACCTGGAGGTCATTCATGGTGGGGTCAACTAAAGGGTTGAATTTGGATGTGGTGGTGATCTCTGAGCATCGTAGAAAGCCGAACAACGCCAATGTGAACATGGCGTCAAGTGTGCGGGCAACATGTGTGGAGTGATATCCCTTGCGGAGGATGGAGATGCATTTGGTGAGAATCTCCAAGGTAATGTGCCTCCTAGCGTCCTGACGGGCGGGTTGGGATCTTCGTATGCCTTGGATAACCATTGATGTTTGGGAGTTTGCTATGGCCGGTGACGGGGAGTTGAAAATCAATTTATGGAAGAACTGGAGTCCGCTGAGGTAACCTCTGATGGAGCTGGCCTGAAGGTTTTTTGCAGTGTTGAGAAATGAGATGTATGAGGTAATTGTGAGGAGAGAACATTCTGGGAAGGGAATGCTGAAAGCCTGGTGAAACGATCTGAAGCTTCTCCACGCCGTGAGGTATGATTGCAGGGTCCTGGGGGAAACTGCCTTAGTTATGGAATTGAGATTAGATTAGATTCAACTTTGAGAGAGGCATCGAGAGACGTTTGCAGTGGGTGATTCACTGGAAGATCAACTCCGGATAAGGTTGTACAGGAATAGGCCTGGGGTCCGCTTCGAGCGCCAGCAGCCTGGACTTCTGCCAAAATCTGCGCTCTGATGTTGCTGGAGACTGGTGGAGGTTCCATCACATGCGCGTGTGGAGGCGCTGGCATCGCAGCGGCTGTGGCCAATGAAAACGTGGGGCGTGTCTGTTGAAGAGAGAGAATGGCAGCCGTTTACGCGTTGTGCGGCGACAAGCTCGTGCTAGCGTTGGCAGTGGCGCCGAAGATATGAGGCCCAGGGACTGAGGCCTGTGACTCTAACGGAGGCAGCCTCACGCTAGAAATCAATTCCGGCGCCGCGGGCCAAGATCCAGGGGCGGGAAAAGCGAATCTAATGGCGGCCGCTTGTGCGTCTAACGGAGATAGGCTTGTGGTAGCGGTGGCAGAAGTGTCAAGGAATTGTGGTACGGAGACCAGCGCTTGTGTCCCCAGCGGAGGCAGCCTCGCACTGGGGAGCCAAGAGCCCGGGGCGGGCAAGGCGAATCTAATGTCGGGCGTTTGTGCGTGTAACGGAGACATGCTTGCGCTAGCGGCGGCGCCAAAGAATTGTGGTCCAGAGACCAGCGGTTGTATCCCCACCGGAGGCAGCCTCACGCCTGAGACGTATGGGTGAGCCAGGGCTCCTGAGAGTTGCCGGCCAGCCTGGACGGAGGTGCTCGATCGGGATATCCGTGGCTTCTAGCATGACCTGAGCGCTTCCAAGACTTGCCGAAGGCTTGCTGCGTCGGCTTGAGTGAGGGAGGCCATGCCGAGCCGCGGAGGTAGATTGCCCATGCCTGGAATGGACGGGACCCCGAGCCGAGCCTGGCTCGTTATTGACAGCCGATCGTGCCAACCTCATCGAGGGGACGTCAGCCTGGGACGACACGTAGAGGGTGTAGAGCTCTAGTTTCGACATCCGCCTGCTGAATGGGACGTCCGCGTTGGCAAGGGCCAGACGAAGGCTCTGGATCGTCCACTTGCTGCATGCAGATATCTTGGGGAGCGCAGAGGCGTATGATGACTCCGGTGAATGAGGTGGCGATCGTGCCGGTGGGAGCGATGACGAACCCTTCCTTTTAGATGCATGCCGCTCAGAGCGGCGGGGATGGCGGCCCCGCGAAGAAAGCTTGGGAATAGTCCGTATAATCCGACCCTGAGCTGGAAAGCAGTGGTGCGCATGATGGCACTGAAGGATCTGGAACGTTTGCTACTTTAGAGACCACGGGAGACTCTGACATAGTGGCGAAACTTGACGATGCTTATCTGGCAAGATGCAACAGGTAATATTGTTTGTCTATTTATTATAGAGCTTGCAGGAGCTGATAGGGTAGATACGGTGATTGCTGATGGTGAACCAGCCTAGATCATTATTAGAGATTGCGTGCTCGGCTGATAGGTGATTGCTGCTGATGGAACATCGGGCTGATTTATATGCTTAGGTTCCTCCCGAACTTTGTTAATAAAACATCATTTAGCGTGATGACAAAATGTTGACTACTTGTAAATTGGTAATGTAAATGTGACCATGCCCTTAATTATGCAGCACTTTAAGGCTTAATATAATGGAAACAGATGAGTTCACCCCCTAACAGCTGAATTATAACAAAATTAAATAGAAAGGTCACCAGAACCTCTTTTTGTACCAAACTATAAAGGTGGGTTTGGATACGGTCTCTAGCGACGGTTTGAAGGTGATATCGAAAGAAATTCATTCAGATTACAGATGTTGAGCCGTTTTCTTTCGGTTTGGTCAGAAAGGACGTTCATATGTCATGAACAGGCAATTTGGTTTAATAAGTTGTAAATATCATGTAATATATGTTATTACATTGTGTTATCAGTCATTTGAGCGGTTGTTATTTGGGAATAACCAACCTGCAAATGTTGCGACTGGCCAATCAGAATCAAGCATTCCAACGAGCTGTGTATTAAATGTGCAGTTAATTTAGCACAATCGTGGTGACAATAGTGTTTTAAAAGCAAACACTAAACTCCCGATAGCGTCAGAAAATCATGGTTGTATCTTGTAATTAGGGCTGGGCGATTTAGCAAAAAAATCTAATCTAGATTTTTTCTGAACATTTGACCGATTCACGATTTAGATTTTTTCGTTTTTGCTTAACTAGTCAACTTAAAACATAACTACAACAATAAAGTACTGAAATAACATTCTCTTTATTAGTAATTTAGAAAAAAAACATAAATAAGGAAAGTTTTTGTATTTTAAAACATTTCTGTATTGTGCCTAGTTGTTTTTTCAGTTAACTTTACAGTGGTCAAGAAGGTGTAGAAGTACAACTTTGCAAAATATATGATTGAATAATAAAAGCAACTATAGTTTAATTAAAAAAAGTGAGGCTCATGTATGGCAGAAGAGTACGCAGTGGCGGCTGGTGAAAAATATTCTCGGTGGGGCTGTGCCATACTTTTTTGTTTCCGTAACCATCGCAATAAAATTTAACACAAACTGCAGGACAGCAGTGCTCAGTGAAATAGTCAGTAATTATTTAATGCCAATATTAAAAAGTTGAGGCATTCGTACACAAAAACATAAACATCATGATGCACAAACACAAGCCTTTTATTTGCATTTAAACTGAACTTGTAAACAATTGACTATTTCTACATATAGAAATGGATATCAAGTGGCTGAACTCAAACCTTTGACTGGAAGAATAGCATAAAGTATTTTATGATCAAACTAAATGTAACTAATTGTTAATGTGCTCCAGAACTGCAACAATTAATTGATACAAAACATATATACAGTAATATTAGCAAACACACTATTAACATTTTTTAGAGTACCATATATAACTGAATGATTTTTATGCTAAGGTCAACTATATACAAAGAAACGTGTGTGTGTGTGTGTGTGTGTGTGTGTCATCTTATTTGTACAGGAATTTTGCCCGTCTGTCCTTCTGAGTGGCAAACCTCTCAATGACCCTTTTATTAAAGTCAGGAATGTCCCTGACAAGTTTCTTCTCCATGGAGAGCATAGCCAGAGCATTCAGGCGATCCTGTGTCATGCTGTTTCTCAGGAAGGTCTTGATCCTCTTCAGTGTAGAGAAGCACCTTTCTGACTCAGCTGTTGTCATGGGTGTGGTGATGAGGATCTTCAGGAGGCTGACAGTCTCTGTGAAAGTGCTCTGAAGGTTGTTCTCCATGAAGAACTGGAACAGGGGCACTGCACCACTACAAGCCTTGAACTCACTGTTCTCATAGATGAGGGACAGTTCAGTTTTAAGCTTGGCCTTGTCCAACATGGGGTATGCCTCCACAGTTGTTTCAAGCGCTGTATCGGGAAACTTCACACTGTGTTGTGTGAACAACTCTCCGTGCAACAGTGTTGCGCTGATGAGGTGCTGGGTGAAGGAGAACCTCTCCTTGGCATGAATCAGGATGGTATCACATACCTGTAAAAGATACATCCTCAGCTTTAATTTGCAATAAAGCTATTTTGATGCAAGTGATCCTGACTGAACACATGCCTATGTCCAAGTCAAGTATATGATTACTAAGGTGCTGATTGTTCAGGGTTTTTGGTTTTGGCTACATACTACCAGGCCTGAAAAAAAGTTCTAGGGAAAACACTGACAATTACATCACAACTTACCTCTGTAGCCAACCTCTGTTGTTCTCCTGGTCCCAGCATCCTCCGTCGCTTTATGGGATGCTGCTGCTCGTCAGATGCGCTGTCCCCACACAAAGAGGGAACGGAGGCCCTGGGTCAAAAAGTAAAGTTTAATTTGATAACTTGCCATCAGACTTCTTAACTCACTGTAACCCCCCCTCAACACACAGACATAACCAGCGACTATATATATATATATATATATATATATATATATATTTGTGTGTGTGTGTATGACACACACAAACTGTCTAGTAACTGCTTTTAACCTGTGATGTACATAATTAACTTATGTTATTACGTTTTTAAGCCATTTTTAAGGGATGCAAACATAATTTTGTTCTGCTGTGCACTTGTCCTATGTAAGTAATAGTCTGAATGACAATAAAGTTAATCTTGAATCTTCAATAACAACTAGGCCTCTTCTAGAAACTGACCTGGTGGACACCTGAATAAGTCTGTTATTACAAACGGTGTAATACTTTCCTGCATTATTATCAAAGTCTGATTGTGTATTATCTTTCCTTTTAAAATCCTAAAACAAATATAATTGTGATGTGCTCTATGATAATCACTCACTTTGATGACAAGACACATTTAGGCTTTTGCACTGTTGGAAGTGAGCTATTCATCTTTCTAACAACAATTAGAAACAGCCAATAGTAAATATAGTTATTTACCTGATTGTTAGCATGCTGTCTGTGAACCTCTGGACAAGTGCTTTAATGAAGACAGGGTCGATGTTCCTCTTCTGCAGCTGGCTGAAAAGCATGTCCACATTTGGCATGATCTTGTGGAACAGTGCCAGGAAAAAACAGAAAGCCTCGTCTTCGAGCATCCTCACAAAGCCCCCAGCCTCTCTGACAGTCGGGGGGTCAAAGTTCCCAGAGTCTCTGATGGTCTGGAAACACGATAGGAGGTCTTCCTTGTGCTCGTACACAGTGTTTACAGCGCGACTGTGGAAGTTCCACCGTGTTGTAGAGGCTCTGGGGAGTCTATGCGCAACCACTTGGTCAAGCACGGTGGTTCGCTTGGGAGACCTGGAGAAGAAAGCAGAAAATCCTGCAAGGTCGGAAAAGAAAGTGCCGATCCTGGGGATGCCTGAAGTAGCCTGCTGCATGATGAGGTTCAGCTGATGTGCATAGCAGTGGACGTAGTGCGCATTTTCGTACACATCCACTATTTTACGCTGCACTCCGCCGGTGGCTCCCCTCATCACACTTGCTCCGTCGTAAGCCTGGGCAATAAGTTTGGCCTTTTGTCCATGTGAGAGTATGGTGCTGAGCCTCTCCAGCAGCGCTGTAGCGATGGTGTCGGCGGTTGCGTTCTGGATCGTAATGAACTCGAAAAACCGCTCTTGGATGTTACTGTTAGCATCGATGTAGCGTAGCACCAGCACCAGCTGGCAGTGGGTGGAAACGTCAGTCGTCTCGTCGGCTTGAATTGCGATAAAATCAGCACTCTTTACTTCCTCCAGGATGTAATCCTTAAGCACTGACAGCATGCAGTCCAACAGCTCGTTCTGTATCGTCTTTGACGTGCCCTTAAAAACAGTAGCTGTCTTCAGGTGCTCCTCCAGCACACTGTCAAGGGAGGCAACAAAATCCACCAAGCCCCGGAAAATGCCGGGGTTGTCCGAGGAGTCAGTCTCCTCATGCCCACGCAAGGCCAACTCAAAAGCACCACAAAACTTCACACAATCGATAATTTTGGATAAAATGTGCCTGTTTTTATCCACCTCCTCATTATGTTTTCTCACCGCAATTCTGTGGCCGTCATCCAGCTGCGTAGCAATGTTCACCCTTCCTAATATGGCTAGCTTTACAGAGTTATCCATATGTGCCCTGGTGTTCTCGTGTTTCTTTACCTTCTCTGACAGGTGCTTCATATCCCTCACTCCGGTAACTGTCCATGCTGGATCTGTCCCCGTCGTTTTAAAAAGCAAGCACGGAAAGCAAAATAAAGCATTAGCATGGGTGCACCCAGCTAGCCAAGCCTTCCTGGTGTACCAGCTACGGGAGAAGCCGCGCATATACTGCTTCCCTTTTTCGCTAGCCTGCTGTTTAATTGAGAGGTCAGCTTGTTCTGGGCCCAGCTCTTTCACCCGAACTTTCTCCGACAAAGTTCTCCTCTCAAACGGATCTTGGAGGAGAGATTTCACCGAGTTAGGGTTGGGTCTTGGAGGAGTAACGTCCGCGCTCGCCATTGTCGTTTAGTAAAAATGGCGCCCCTAGAGGCGAGCCCAGTCCTTATTTTATCAGGGCTTGGGGCGATAAAATTATCGCCCTTCTTGGATTCTATTTAAGAACGCTGATTGGCTAAATTTTATGTCATACATTCATACCTTAAATTAGCAATTGGCTTAACTGCTACATAGACCCGCCTCCTTGGGGCGCTTTCTCTATCGCCCCAGAGCTGATGAAGCGGTCAGACAGGCAGAGGAAAGGTTGCAAATATGATTTTGTATCATATTTTACATGTATTACTGGGTGCATTCCATATTTAAAACACACAAATATTGACATACTGATGTTTTTCTCATTATTATTACTATTTTTGTTTTAATTGTTTTAATTTTTTTTTTTGTGGCTTAAGGGGGGGCGGCGCCCTAGCGCCCTCTATTGGCCGGCCGCCACTGAGAGTACGACTACTCCACAGGTCAGTCGTCGTGGAAAAAAAAGATGCGCTATAAAGCTGTTCCGACACTTTTTCGCGTGTTTCAGTGTACATTCGGGGAATTGCGGCTTCTGTAAAATGTTTGCGGCTTGGTAACTTGTATCTTGGATCAACGGCGTGTAGCATATTTATGAACCTTTGCCTTTCCACGGTGTGCATGGGAACCATGTCCTTTGCAATATGAAATGCCACAGCATTTGTTATTTCTTGCCATCGGTGTGACTTTCTATCATATTGAATGGCATTGGAAAATGATGCCGCTAATGAAACCTGGCGTTGTGCATTTCGATGTGTATCTGTCGTCTTTGGATGGCTGACAGTGTTGTTTTCATCTCTTAATTTTGTGCATTCGAGCCATTCAGCCTAATGTCTCTGTCGCAAATGCTGAAACAAATTAGTTGTGCTGCCACTGCCGATTGCAACTGACTTTCGACATGTCTTGCATTTGACGAAAGTTTGTTTGACGTCTGCCCTCTCAAATCCAAACCATTTCCAAATCACTGAAGTAACATTACTACCTTTCTTTGATACAAGATCATCCTGATGCGAAGAGCCAGGCGTCTCCATGATGTTAGCCGTTAACTTCTACGTTACTGATTTCTCACTGAATGAGCGGTTGAGACGCGTTCAAGCGCGCCATCAAGTGGTATTGACAAGTATTTCAAACGTATCTAATTGGATGTGCATGATAAACTTTTTTTTTTTAAATCTCGATGTCTCGATTTAACAAAAATTAAATCGTGTTAAAACGTAAACTCGAATTTATCGAAAAAAATCGCCCCAGCCCTGCTTGTAATGGTTGTAAATGGCCACTTAAAAGAGAAATAAAAGAGCACGACATTTTTTCACAGCATTTGTACTATTTTAATACTCTCTTGCAAAACACACAGACAAACATTAAGAGTGACCAATAATAAGGATTTATATGAAAAAAGGAGCAGCAAGGTTTCATTCCGAAGGTCACAACATTTTCATTTCTGTTTCGACATTTTTATAGATTATTGTTTGCGTGGTTTGAAATACCATGTTGAAGAAGTTCAATGGCAGCAGATTATAACATTTTCATTGGCTGTAAAGTTTAGGCCTAATAAACACTCAAGTGAGATTAAAAACCAAAGTTCTCAACTGACAAAATAATCGTGATGATCATTTTACCATCATCGTACAGGCCTACGGTTTACTGCAGTGATCCATTGGAGGGTTCCGCTCGAGTGTGAAGCCTCGTGTGTCTCTTAAGGCTACTCGGATCTGTAAAAGTCTTTCCACACTGTAGACATACGTGAGGTTTCTCTCCAGTGTGAATTCTCATGTGTCTCTTAAGGTGACCTGTTTCTGTAAAACTCTTTCCACACTGTAGACATACATGAGGTTTCTCTCCAGTGTGAATTCTCATGTGTATCTGAAGGTTTCCTGTTTGTGTAAAACTCTTTCCACACTGTAGACATGCGTGAAGTTTCTCTCCAGTGTGAATTCTCATGTGTGTCTGAAGGTTTCCTGTTTGTGTAAAAGTCTTTCCACACTGTAGACATGCGTGAGGTTTCTCTCCAGTGTGAATTCTCATGTGTGTCTGAAGGCTTCCTGTTTGTGTAAAAGTCTTTCCACACTGTAGACATACGTGAGGTTTCTCTCCAGTGTGAATTCTCATGTGTGTCTGAAGTTTTCCTGTTTCTGTAAAACTCTTTCCACACTGTAGACATGCGTGAGGTTTCTCTCCAGTGTGAATTCTCATGTGAATCTTTAGGTGACCTGTCTGTGTAAAACTCTTTCCACACTGTAGACATGCGTGAGGTTTCTCTCCAGTGTGAATTCTCATGTGTGTCTGAAGGCTTCCTGTTTGTGTAAAAGTCTTTCCACACTGTAGACAAACGTGAGGTTTCTCTCCCGTGTGAATTCTCATGTGTGTCTGAAGTTTTCCTGTTTCTGTAAAACTCTTTCCACACTGTAGACATACATGAGGTTTCTCTCCAGTGTGAATTCTCATGTGAATCTTTAGGTGACCTGTCTGTGTAAAACTCTTTCCACACTGTAGACATGTGTGAGGTTTCTCTCCAGTGTGAATTCTCATGTGTATCTGAAGGTTTCCTGTTTGTGTAAAAGTCTTTCCACACTGTAGACATGCGTGAGGTTTCTCTCCAGTGTGAATTCTCATGTGTTTCTTAAGGTCACTTGTGCATGTAAAACTCTTTCCACACTGTAGACATGTGTGATGTTTCTCTCTGGTGTGAATTCTCATGTGCTGTTTTTCACTCTTTTTGTCTCCTGTTCTCAGAGCTTCTTCCAGTGAAACTTTCTGGAATCTTTGTGCACGTTGATGTTTCTGATCAGCATCTTTCACTTCATCTTGACTGTCCTTATTCTCTTCCATCATATCTGAAGTGAACAAAACTATCTGTTAAACACAGTTTTACAATTGTACAAAACAACATCACAAGACAAGATCATGGTTTCATTTTCAGCGAACACAGTCATTCAGTGCACTGAGTATTGCTTTGGATAAAAGTGTTTGCCATGTAAGATGAACACATCCTAAGAGAATATTTTAACTTTACTCGGTTTAAATTACAACATAAAATGCACTCAGATGTAGCGGGACGCTTTACGGTAATGAGATTTCCAGCAGAAAAAAGCAATAGAATTATTATTTCTATGTTAAAATATTATTTGTGCAAGCCAGAGAACAAATTCATGTTTATTTAAAAAAAATAAGTTGTGTCATTGAATTATATGTCCTGTAATTATAATCATCACGTCTGTGTTCTGGTCTGGTAGAAGAACAAATGCATTCATGTGTTTTTCCAATAAGACTGTAACGGTCACCAGCTGGAGTGCCCTTGAGAACCACCAGAGGGCACTCCACATCAAACTTATCATTCACTCACAAAACTACATCTCCCATAACGCACTTCCCGGACTCATCATCACTGATTGCATTCACCTGTGTCTCATCACCCCATTAATCTCAGTCTATTTATACCTTGTTCACTCATTCACACACTGCGAAGTTTTGTTTGTGTCTCACTGCATTTCCGAGCGTTTCCCTGGTTTATTGTATTTTGGTCTTTGGCTTTCTTGCCTGGTTCCCTGTTTACGCTTTTGCCTCTGGGGCCTGTACCATGAAGCTGGTTTAGGTGGCTAGCCAGCTATGTTTCAGTTTAGTTTGTGCCAACCCTGGGTTTTAGGTACCATGAGAGTAGCTCGGCTTTAATCGGTGTTCGTTGCCATGGTATCTTACGCTGCATGGCTAACCTGCTCCGGGGCAGATTATGTTCTGGATTCAAGATCTCAGACTGAAGTTTGACCAATCAGCTGTGAGCAAAGAAACATATAGGTGACGTAACTGACTCACAGTGCGTGTTAGAATGGCTAGTTATTTTTTATACTGTTTAATAAAATAAACATATAAAATAAAATATTGGTTACTATTGTAATGTTAGGATGGCACTCGTAGGAATAAGGACCATACACACGCACGTCTGTGTTAACTCGTAGTCGTCTTTATTAACATTTCACAGGCCATGGCATTACGGATGAACCCCGTACTACTACCGTAGTCCCCGTCTTAAGCGGGCAGTACATAACATGCAATGATTACCGTAATGACTATCACTACAACTATAAAGGTAAAATCTGATTTTACAGATTTGCTGGCTTTCCCTTACACTCATATGAAATTCCCTAACTTACTTATATTCCACTTTTATTGTCTCACATGTATTTGCATTGGATTTTTTACATTCTTGTCTGTGGTGCAGAACATCTAGGAACACTTTCAGTTTCACTGTATAAGAACATTTTTCTTTGTCCTGAACCGTAGTTTTTATTAAGGCTTCAATGAAAAGACTGACCCTGGTTAATGGCGCAAAGTCTATTAAATGTAAAGGCTTATGTATTCTGTTGTAAAAGCAGGCCGTTTTATTAAGTGTAATTCTTATATTTTCTTCCGCTTCTCTGTGTTGCAGAACACACCGCTATTTTATAATTCTGAGCTCCGTTGTCTCTCTGCAAAAAAATAAACGAGTTTTTTTCTGCAGAGCATAATATCAGACTAAAAGGAGACCAACATGCAATCAGTCCGCGTTATTTTTTGGGCAACTTGTTTGACATGCCCATCAGTACACGGTGCATGTTTCATTGATTTTAAACATGTAAGATGTCAGAGTTTACAATGCAGAAGCGGTGTGGTGTCATTTGCCTGTCAAAATAGCCGTTTACAGCTTTAACAAATTTGTAAGTTCAGAAATATATGAGAATGAACTTTATTTGCACGCGACTCCTCTCATGTGTACTCTGAAGGGAAATGATGAAGCAGATGTAAGGTTCACTGCTTCTGCTGCCTGAATGGATGTTTTTTGTCCGCACGCAGGTTAAAATTGCAATATGCAGGAGCTTCAATGAACTTTGTTGTAATATTTCTGTACGCATGCCTTACATAAAAAAAAGTTGCCCGCAAGGACACAGACCCCTTGTAGTTCCACCGAGGACCCCACGGATCCTGTTTGCCCTACAGCACTACAGTAAATGTGTGTACTATAGTCATTTAATTTAACATTAACTCAATCAGCAGTGTTTCTGAAACACATCTCTCTTGCGTAGACAGCAGAAACATATCACTCCATGGCTGAAATTCAACTTTGTGTTCATATTGTGGAAATCGCTTTATTCATTTATAATGCGATTGGTTTAGCCATGCTGACGTCACTCGTTCATGTGCGCGCGCGCAAACTAATCTTAGCTTCAGGATCAAAGCTTGAGTTGACAAAGAAACTCCACGAGCTGCTTCATGGTACCAACAAAGCTTGATCACGTTGGTTTGGTTTTGTCAACCCAAAACTAATCCTGTAACCCTGAGTTTGTTCAGCTACATTCATGGTACAGGCCCCTGGTCCCTGCTTGTGTTTGTTTGTTTCTTTGTTTTTTGTTGCTTTGTTTGAACTGCCTGCCTGTGTATGACCCCTGCCCGTTATTTGGATTACGCCTTTGGATTACCCCTTTAAATAAAAGCTGCATTTGGATCTAACCTCCAAGTCTCGGAGCAGTTTCGTGACAAAGACAATAAAAAATAGACTGATGAAAATGTGTAAAGAAAGGGTCAAAAAAGCTATTTATAAACAAAGCAGAAAGGGGGGTCAACCTACAACCTATATTATTAATGAAATGTATTTTATTGCTAATTTTCTGCATTTATTGTCCACCAACAATCACTAAATTTATTATGTAGATTTTAAATCCAATCTGTAATAAAGATTTAAAAACAGAAACCAACCTCTGTGTTCTTTAGTCCTCTGAGTTTCTGTTGTGTGTAGTTCTGGATCTCTCGTGTTCTCAAGCTTCTCTTCCACAAACTCCAACAACTGTGTGAAGATTTCAGTTCTTACACCTGAAGTGATTCTTCTGCTTGTTGCTTTCTGGTATTTATTGGTGGTTTGATGTAGGAGGAGCTTTACTGAAGGTGTCAATCACTGTTGGTGTGAACTGGAGATGTTAGAGAAGGATTCAGATGAGTCTTTATCCAGGAGCGGAGGCGCCATTTTAAAAGATACTGTCACACATACACACGTATATTTACTTTAAGGAAACAAGGTTTTGCTGATGTTGCTGTTTCAGCAGGACATTGAGACTTTAATTCACCAGATTACAATGTATAGTCGAGATATTTATGAGAAATAACATTCAAATGTATTATTGCTCTTAGATTTGAACTGCTGTGCTAAACAGACGTGTTTCAATGACACACACAGATATTCAAACGTTCTTTTGAAGCACAATATTCGCGTCTATTCTTGTCATAGAGGTCAGGGTTCAGGGTTGATGACGTTAAAAATCCTTACGTCAAATACTTTAAATAACAGAGGGAAACCTCATGACACGGAACATGCCAATGCCTGGAGCGTCACTTCCGGGTCTGTTCCGCGGGACATCGAAAACGTTCAATTATAATATTACATGTAATATTCGTGCACGCGCATGAATCATCCGTTCCTCTCAGAGCTTCAACTGCAGTGATCGCGAGCTCTGAACTTTTCTCCTGTAAACGCCGTTACTTCCTCATACTCGAATCACACATGATCAACACCCCAGCAGCTTGTTTTTAACGCGTATATATGGTCCATACCTTTCATCTGTGCCCATAGGACCCGACTTCAGTTGCGCTACAACACAATACAACAGCCGCTGTTCCCGCTCATTAGTTTGAACAAACAGATTCGCCTCGTAGGTTAACACTCACTTGTGATTGGCTGAATGTGACTTCACTCAAATCTATGTAACAAACCAGAGAACGTGGGCGGGAATATGGCGGTGTGTCGAATCTGCACTGGTGAGTCCTGGTAAGTAATAACTCTGCGAATGAATCCGCATCTACGTTTTAAAGGAGAAATGATTTCGCTGATTTTGAAGCTTTGAGTATGTTTTGGGGTGTTTGACTTTATATAAAAACGCTTTATATTTCAAGTCTATTTTAGACATAAGACCTCGTCAGCTTTACCAATCAGAGCGTTTCGGAAGGAGGACTTTACATAGACCCGAAGAAATCCAGTTGTTTCGTTAGAAGAGTGAATGTAAAGCTTTTATTTGATTAGAAACATGAACATCCATTGTTAAACACCCAAAACATATTAGCCTATATCGGTTTAAACATTCAACTGCATTATGCTTAGTGTTTATTTCTAACTTTAACTGTCATTGAACGCAGGGATTGACTGTAATGAATCTTTAGGTAGTTTATTCAATTTGAACCAACAAGTTTTCAATTCGATTAAAAACTGATCTCAGAATGAATCAGTTCTGTTCGGTTCACCATAAAAATCGATTTTATTCAAAATAACTCAGTTTAACAACTCAATTCAGTAATTTCCAGATTCCACCAATTACAACTAAACACAAACCTATTTCAAGTCATCAGAATGAGCACAAAAACTGAGGTTTACCTTTTCATGTAATTGAATGGTGCGTTTTAAATGACAAATACTGATTCTGCATTTATCTCACATTTGTTTTGTGAGGACATTTCCATGAGAGTTGAAGATATCAGCATAATGAAGGAGGTGAAAATGGGAACTATCGGTCTGGAATAATGACAGCTGTTAACACATAGCGTGTTTATGCACAGTTTGACAATTAAGCTTAATAAGATGAACTGTCTAGCGGTTAGGATTCCTGGTTTTCACCCAGGTGGCCTGGGTTCGACTCCCGGTATGGGAAACCACCATTTCATTTACCATAGCAATAGGAGCACAGATGATGCAGTGTCTATGGCGCTGCACTCCGTGCTCACACATCTGGACAATAAGGACACTTGTGCACGCATGCTGTTTGTAGACTTCAGCTCTGCATTCAATATCGTCATCCCTTCCAAGCTAATCATCTAACTTGGAAACCTAGGCATTAACAACTCTACCTGCAACTGGATTATGGATTTCTTGAGGAACAGGCCTCAGCTTTTGACAAATAGGCCACATCTGCTCCGCCACCATCACCCTCAACACTGGTGTACCACAGGGCTGCATACTGAGCCTCTTTCTCTACTCCCTTTTCACACTCGACTGCAGGCCTGTGAACGGCTCTAACTCCATCAAGTTTGCAGACGATACAACGGTGATTGGTCTCATCAGCAAAAACGATGAGACTGCATACAGGGAGGAGGTCCGGCACCTGGCCACATGGTGCTCAGACAACAACCTGCTCCTTAACACCCTCCAAGACAAAGGAGATCATCGTGGACTTTAGGAAGGTGAAAGGAGGCACACATAACCCAATCCACATTAATGGGATGGCTGTTGAACGTGTTTCCAGTTTTAAATTCCTGGGGACTCATATTTCGGAGGACCTGTCCTGGACCACCAACACCTCATGCCTGGTCAAGAAGGCTCACCAGCGTCTCTTCTTTCTGCATCGAGTTTGCAGCATTCTCAAGGACTCCTCTCACCCCGCTCATAGACTGTTTACTGTCCTGCCTTCCGGTAGGCGCTTCCGGTGCCTCCGAACCAGCAGACTAAGAAACAGCTTTTTTCCCAGAGCTGTTTCATTATTGAACTCTGCTCCCCACTGATTCCACTACCCCTCATACCTTTAACTTTAATGCTGCTATAACATCGTTTACATTCCACTACAGGGCTGCCATGCCTGACTGAACTGTACACACCAGTACTTCATGTTATCTGCTCTACCGGACTGTTTACACACACACAGCATCATTTGCACTCTATACTGCTCACTTGCACACCAGACATACTATACTGAATGCTCATTTGCACTAATGGACCACTTTCATAACTGCACAAACCTATCTACTGCACTGTAATTCTATTAACTGCATCCACTCATCTATTGCACTGTAACTTCAATAACTGCATTAACTAATCTACTGCTCTGTAACCTATTAACTGCATTAACTCATCCACTGCACTGCAACTTCAACAACTGCGCCCAGTGGGTCAGTTGTGGCCTAATGGTTAGAGAGTTGGGCTTGTGATCAGAAGGTTGCCGGTTCTAATCTCAGTGCCAGCAGGTCATGACTGAAGTGCCCTTGAGCAAGACACCTTACCCCTGATTGCTCTGCAGTAATGTTCCACTGTATAAAACTACTTGTAAGTCGCTTTGGATAAAAGCGTCTGCCAAATGAATAAATGTAAATGTAAATGTAACTGCATTAACTCACATATTGCACTGCAACTTTAATAGCCAATGTCAATAATTTATGCATACCTAAGTCACTTGCACTATTTTAGTCTAAATTATTATCTGTTCATATCCACCTGTACATTAATGTTCATAGTATATAGCCATCTGTCTATATTGTTCATAGTATATACCTTCTGTCATATTTTCATAGAACATTCCTACTGCAAAATATTTTTATAATCCATGCCCACTGTACTATATTCTCTCATATTGTATTCTGTATTTATTCTAACGGTATATCCTGCACTTGCTAACTGCACTTCTGGTTAGACCTAAACTACATTTCGTTACACTGTACTTGTATATGTGTAATGACAATAAAGTTGAATCTAATCTAATATCTTGAAGCTAAAAATGGATCGCTTTGTCATATCTAAAAGGGCGGAAGAGACAGGTGAGCAGATGGAAAGAAATGGCGCCTCATCGAGCGCTACAGCGGGCACGGATGGTGGGAATCCTGATGGCAGAGAGGATTTAACTGGGGATTTAATCCATGGCCCAGACGAGTAACCAAGCCAGCCTCAACTAA
The DNA here is from genome assembly GCF_947034865.1 of Barbatula barbatula. Lineage (NCBI taxonomy): Eukaryota > Metazoa > Chordata > Actinopteri > Cypriniformes > Nemacheilidae > Barbatula > Barbatula barbatula. Next base: position 1,021,634 of record NC_136769.1, on the reverse strand, counting down.
AATCATACCCGCGTCGTTCTTTTGGATAGTAAATATGTCTTCTGTCATGAGTGTGGCCAGCGCCGCCGCTCCCACGCGCTGTGCGTAAGGCACCAAGTGCTGAGGCGGCACCAAAAATAGCGTAGTGAATTTTTTTTTTTTAAATCTAATATTATTTCATAAGGCTATAGAAAAACTATTAGGCAGGCACATTTCAGCCATGTATATGTAAAAGAAAACGGCCGAACAATCGCATATCACCACCCGCCCATGTACGGTCCGCGCGGCAGCGCCGGTTGACCGCGCGTGCGCCTGACGCAGTTTGACAGACGGTAGCCTAGGCAACTTATTTGGAAATGGCCCCGAAAAGACATTAGGAGTCAAGATCAGAGAAAAGAAAGAAGAAAATCACATGCAGGTATGTCCATGTATAATTAACTTAAATTCGGGAAATGTGGATGTGCTGCTACAAATTCAGTTTACTGAAGAAAAGTTTGCACTTTCAAATGTGTGGTGTGTGTTGGCTATTCTACATATGTTTACAAAGTCAGCAAAGCTGTGAAGATTTTACTTTCTCTATTTTGTGTTCCTAGGTTTTATACTGCGATGCTGCTATTGTGTTATTGGTATTGAGTTATATGTTTGGTAATAAAAAGTTAAACTGGCAAATTTCAGGGTGGGGGGGTCATCATAATGGAATTATGCTTAGGGTACTAATATGGCTAGCAGCGGCACTGGGTGTGGATATGACAATTAAAGTTCGAGCATATTGTTTGCAAACTACAATTGATTAATTAATTAAAAACAAAGTAGTTGATATGCTGTGTTGTTTTATTTGTTTAGTAGCATTAATATGCAGTTATTACCCGTGTCCACTGTATTTTCTGTTGGTTTTCATGAGACCCCCCTTTAAATGACCAGAACCCCCCATTGACCCCCCAATCAAAATTGTCTGGAGCCGCCACTGCTTATACTTAGAGTGAGAAACCATAGTTTTTTCATTCGTTTTCATTAATCACGCACAAGTTCGTAACACAGACATTAAATGTCTAACCGGAGGATTTTTTATTTGAGCGATACCGTTTTTCTTTACAGTCCATTAAATATATTTACAATCTGTTTCATGCATAGAAAACAAACCTCACTCGTCGTGGCCGCACTCTTACATCTGAGCAGATTCTCTGTATGGCCTTATGTATCTTTGCTAATGGAAGCTTTCTATATAACACGGGGGATACAGAACACGTTAGCAAGGCAACTGTATGCAGAGCAGTAAGAAAAGTGTGCATCGCTCTCAAGCACTTTTTATACATTTGTGTTAAGTTTCCTTTGAGAGCCATCAAAGCATTTCATAGGACTACAGGTGAATGGTGAACGTCTCTCTGAATAAGCTGATCAAATAGTGTGCGTTTGCTGCCCACTCTGGAAGTAAGCTAATAATTTAAATACCCTTTAGGATTTCCCAATGTGATTGGGTGCACATGTAACCCGTCCCTCTCGCGCAGTCTTCGAACCGACGTCGGTCAGAATGAGAGACGAGCGCTCTAACGACGAGTCTAAAGACCGCAGTCCCTGTTGTGTCTGTCGCTAGAGCGTCTCTGTTGGTCGGGGATTGAGGCTTACACACTGCACAACTCTTCACTAGCTGGCCTCCGTTACACAGCTGGAGCAGGGGCGAGCATGGCCAGTTTTTTGTCTTCTATAGCCACAGTGCTCGGTTCTCATGTCCTCATAACTTTAAAGGCCAGTTTATTAAATATATCAAACATTTCCCAGTCAGGCATCCTACTAGCAAGAACATTTAAACTCACCGGACTGAATGATGTTTATATATTTCATTTTCAGCTGCTGCCATGTTCTTTTTATTGCAGAAGGATTGCACCTACATGACAAAAATCGTAGGTATGTGTATATATATATATGTCAGTGGTGTGCGGTGGACTTAAAAAATGAGGAGGCAGATTTCTACCCATGTAATTTTTGTTCATCTCTGTAGGCTACTATTAACAAGTGCGTTTGTCAGTCATTTCAGTGTTTATGTGTGAAAAATTCCTTTTAATTACTACAAGTTCATTACAGTATGTACTTCTGATTTTTGTAGTTTTATATTTTCCCTGCTTTGGGAAAAGGTACATCAACACCACCTTCATCTTCCTCTGGTACTATATTTCCTATATAAGAATTACATCATTACCAGGGCCAGACGGAATCTGCAGACTTTCTTTGTTAATTCTGCGCAGAATTTTTTTCTTAATCTGCCGAATAGTTTTTATATTGTTTGAAATATGTTATAAGTTGAAAAAAGGTTTTAAAATAAAATTGTTAAAAGATTTGAGAGAATGGGCCTTTAAACTTTACAAAATAAAAGCATTTACAAATCAGCTGTCAAAATTGCAATTAAACCTAAATAAAAACTTTATCAACATGTTTTATAAACACCATAATAGAATATAGACAAGCTTGTTTATTTATAATATACATTTAACATGCAGAATGACATATTTTTATAATGATGATCATACATGTAAATGCTGTTCGCAGCTTTAAACTCTGACGATCTCAGTCGTGTTTTTGACTACTTTAATGGATCTTTCAGTGTTACTGTCTCAGCACATGAGATGAAGAAGAAAGGAATTAATGTGGAAAAAAACATAAGCGCTTTAACAAACTTGTTCGCTCATTGCATTATTGTGTGTGAGTTTGCTGCGTCTGATTACGCAGCGCTTCTTAAACCCAAGTGTAATGTGTAGGCTAAGCTTGCTTTTATCAACAAAAACATGTGATGCAATACGAACACGACAACCATTTCACGAGTTCGCCCTCGCTAATAAACAGCTCCTTGTTGGGATAGATGGTAAAGCATGGGAATGAAGGTTATGCGTATTTGGCGTGTTGTGCAGGGAGTGGGCTCCGAGCCCGCCGGATCTATCCGAACCCGGAGCACTCTACCCTGCTCAGAGCAAGTGCTCCGGGCTCGGAACCGGCTCGAGCCCAGAACACACCCCCCCGGGGGTCCTGCGGGACTTTAGAAAAATGAGAGGAGCTGGGGTGGAGGAGGGATGCTTATCTGACAAGATGCAACAGGTAAGATTGTTTGTCTATTTATGATAGAGCTTGCAGGAGCTGATAGGGTAGATACGGTGATTGCTGATGGTGAACCAGCCTAGATCATTAAGTAGAGATTACGTGCTCGGCTGATAGGTGATTGCTGATGGTGAACCAGCCTAGATAATTAAGTAGAGATAGCGTGCTCGGCTGATAGGTGATTGCTGATGGTGAACCAGCCTAGATAATTAAGTAGAGATAGCGTGCTCGGCTGATAGGTGATTACTGCTGATGGAACATCGGGCTGATTTATATGCTTAGGTTCCTCCCGAACTTTGTTAATAAAACATCATTTCACGAGTTCGCCCTCGCTAATAAACAGCTCCTTGTTGGGATAGATGGTAAAGCATGGGAATGAAGGTTATGCGTATTTGGCGTGTTGTGCAGGGAGTGGGCTCCGAGCCCGCCGGATCTATCCGAACCCGGAGCACTCTACCCTGCTCAGAGCAAGTGCTCCGGGCTCGGAACCGGCTCGAGCCCAGAACACACCCCCCAAATGCAAATAAAGCTGGACAACCGCCGAAGTACGCATACACTCCCCCAAATGCCATGCTGTGCGTTACGGAGGTACAACCTGAATTTTAATAAACGAAAGGATGAGGGCCTGTTAGGGCTATCGCTGCTGCAATACTGACCTCATGGCTAGTAGTGTCTGCTGCTACAGAGCTTTGTTGGAAGCTCGGGCCCCTGCGGGGGCAGTTGCTGCTGTGATACTGACCTCATTGCTAGTAGTGTCTGCTGCTACAGAGCACTTGTTGGAAGCTCGGGCCCCTGCGGGGGCAGTTGCTGCTGTGATACTAACCTCATTGCTAGTAGTGTCTGCTGCTACAGAGCACTTGTTGGAAGCTCGGGCCCCTGCGGGGCAGATGCTGCTGTGATACTTACCTCATTGCTAGTAGTGTCTGCTGCTACAGAGCACTTGTTGGAAGCTCGGGGCCCCTGCGGGGGCGGTCGACCCTTGTGCGACCAATGCGCTTGCGTGACCAATGCACGAGTGTGACTGGGAACCCTTGTGCGACCAATGCCCGTTGCGTGACCAATGCACGAGTGTGACCCTTGTGCTACCAATGCCCGTTGCGTGACCAATGCACGAGTGTGACCCTTGTGCGACCAATGCGCGTTTCGTGACCAATGCACGAGTGTGACCCTTGTGCGACCAATGCGCGTTTCGTGACCAATGCACGAGTGTGACCCTTGTGCGACCAATGCGCGTTGCGTGACCAATGCACGAGTGTGACCCTTGTGCGACCAATGCGCGTTGCGTGACCAATGCACGCTGGTGGTGCCTGCTGCTACAGAACACTTGTTGGAAGCTCGGGCCCCTGCGGGGGCGGTCGCTGCTGCGATACTGGCTTCATTGCTGGTGGTGCCTGCTGCTACAGAGCACTTGTTGGAAGCTCGGGCCCCTGCGGGGGCGGTCGCTGCTGCGATACTGGCTTCATTGCTGGTGGTGCCTGCTGCTACAGAACACTTGTTGGAAGCTCGGGCCCCTGCGGGGGCGGTCGCTGCTGCGATACTGGCTTCATTGCTGGTGGTGCCTGCTGCTACAGAGCACTTGTTGGAAGCTCGGGCCCCTGCGGGGGCGGTCGCTGCTGCGATACTGGCTTCATTGCTGGTGGTGCCTGCTGCTACAGACCACTTGTTGGAAGCTCGGGCCCCTGCGGGGGCGGTCGCTGCTGCGATACTGGCTTCATTGCTGGTGGTGCCTGCTGCTACAGAGCACTTGTTGGAAGCTCGGGCCCCTGCGGGGGCGGTCGCTGCTGCGATACTGGCTTCATTGCTGGTGGTGCCTGCTGCTACAGAGCACTTGTTGGAAGCTCGGGCCCCTGCGGGGGCGGTCGCTGGTCGCTGCTGCGATACTGGCTTCATTGCTGGTGGTGCCTGCTGCTACAGAACACTTGTTGGAAGCTCGGGCCCCTGCGGGGGCGGTCGCTGCTGCGATACTGGCTTCATTGCTGGTGGTTCCTGCTGCTACAGACCACTTGTTGGAAGCTCGGGCCCCTGCGGGGGCGGTCGCTGCTGCGATACTGGCTTCATTGCTGGTGGTGCCTGCTGCTACAGAGCACTTGTTGGAAGCTCGGGCCCCTGCGGGGGCGGTCGCTGCTGCGATACTGGCTTCATTGCTGGTGGTGCCTGCTGCTACAGAACACTTGTTGGAAGCTCGGGCCCCTGCGGGGGCGGTCGCTGCTGCGATACTGGCTTCATTGCTGGTGGTGCCTGCTGCTACAGAGCACTTGTTGGAAGCTCGGGCCCCTGCGGGGGCGGTCGCTGCTGCGATACTGGCTTCATTGATGGTGGTGCCTGCTGCTACAGAGCACTTGTTGGAAGCTCGGGCCCCTGCGGGGGCGGTCGCTGCTGCGATACTGGCTTCATTGCTGGTGGTGCCTGCTGCTACAGAACACTTGTTGGAAGCTCGGGCCCCTGCGGGGGCGGTCGCTGCTGCGATACTGGCTTCATTGCTGGTGGTTCCTGCTGCTACAGACCACTTGTTGGAAGCTCGGGCCCCTGCGGGGGCGGTCGCTGCTGCGATACTGGCTTCATTGCTGGTGGTTCCTGCTGCTACAGACCACTTGTTGGAAGCTCGGGCCCCTGCGGGGGCGGTCGCTGCTGCGATACTGGCTTCATTGCTGGTGGTGCCTACTGCTACGGAGCACTTGTTGGAGGCTAGGACCCCTGCGGGGCCGGTTGGGCGAGTGGTGCAGTCTTCGAGACTTTGAGAACAACGTCGTGAGATGGAAGCGCTGGCTGCCTTGTTAACAAACTGTATTGTGGTGCCGCCTTCAGCAAAGAAGACTGGCTCAGCCGAGCCCCAGATGTGAGAACCATCTCCTCCGAAGGTGTTCCCGGGTGTCAAAGCTGGACAACTGGTAACTTGTGAATGCGACGCCTGCTTGAGTCGATTGGTCCGAAGGTGATGCGATCTTCAAGGAATCATGAGTCAAAGTGGCTGAGGTTTGAACTAACATCCGAGACTATCAGATGATACGGGCAAGGAGTGTTTGCTGGGCTTCCCTGAGGAGCGACAAGTCTGTCCGGATGTAGCTTCTAAAAGCCTCTGATGACCAACGGCCTAGGGCTTGGATCTGCGGCTGGGATAGGCCCTTTTGGGCGGCTGTGGTAGCTGCGCCTATGCGGAAGGAGTGACCGGAAAAGTTGTCTGCTGGGATGCCAGATTGGAGCAGGACGGCTTTGAGGTGCTTCTGAAACCAGAAGCGTGAGGCCGGGCGATTAGAGTCGTCGACGAAGAGGGGATCCGATAAGGCCGCTGACCGGGGTTGTCTGTAGCGAAGGTAGGCTAGGAGGGTTCGATATGGCTGAATCGGTGAATTGATGTTGAACACGTAGACGAAATGACCTCTCCTGGTCTGGTCAGTCTTACTTTGCTTAATCGAGTAAGAAATCGTCTCCGAATCCAGCACCTGGAGGTCATTCATGGTGGGGTGAACTGAAGGGTCGAATTTGGATGTGGTGGTGATCTCTGAGCATCGTAGAAAGCCGAAGAACGCCAATGTGAACATGGCGTCAAGTGTGCGGGCAACATGTGTGGAGTGATATCCCTTGCGGAGGGTGGAGATGCATTTGGTGAGAATCTCCAAGGTAATGGGCCTCCTAGCGTCCTGACGGGCGGGTTGGGATCTTCGTATGCCTTGGATAACCATTGATGTTTGGGAGCTTGCTATGGCCGGTGACCGGGAGTTGAAAATCAATTTATGGAAGAACTGGAGTCCGCTGAGGTAACCTCTGATGGAGCTGGCCTGAAGGTTTTTTGCGGTGTTGAGAAATGAGATGTATGAGGTAATTGTGAGGAGAGAAAATTCTGGGAAGGGAATGCTGAAAGCCTGGTGAAATGATCTGAAGCTTCTCCACGCCGTGAGGTATGATTGCAGGGTCCTGGGGGAAACTGCCTTAGTTATGGAATTAAGAGAGGCATCGAGAAGCGTTTGCAGTGGGTGATTCACTGGAAGATCAACTCCGGATAAGGTTGTACAGGAATAGGCCTGGGGTCCGCTTCGAGCGCCAGCAGCCTGGACTTCTGCCAAAATCTGCGCTCTGATGTTGCTGGAGACTGGTGGAGGTTCCATCACATGCACGTGTGGAGGCGCTGGCATCGTGAAAACGGCTCCGGCAGCGGCTGTGGCCAATGAAAACGTGGGGCGTGCCTGTTGAAGAGAGAGAATGGCAGTCGTTTGCGCGTTGTGCGGCGACAAGCTCGTGCTAGCGTTGGCAGCGGCGCCGGAGATATGAGGCCCAGGGACTGAGGCCTGTGACTCTAACGGAGGCAGCCTCACCCCAGAAGTCAATTCCGGCGCCGCGGGCCAAGATCCAGGGGCGGGAAAAGCGAATCTAGTGGCGGCCGCTTGTGCGTCTAACAGAGATAGGCTCGGGGTAGCGGTGGTAGCGGTGTCAAGGAATTGTGGTACGGAGACCAGCGCTTGTGTCCCCAGCGGAGGCAGCCTCGCACTGGGGAGCCAAGAGCCCGGGGCGGGCAAGGCGAATCTAATGGCGTCCGCTTGTGCATCTAACGGAGACATGCTCGCGCTAGCGGCGGAAGCGAAGAACTGCGGTCCGGAGACCAGAGCTTGTGTCCCCAGCGGAGGCAGCCTCGCACTGGGGAGCCAAGAGCCCGGGGCGGGCAAGGCGAATCTAATGGCGTCCGCTTGTGCATCTAACGGAGACATGCTCGCGCTAGCGGCGGAAGCGAAGAACTGCGGTCCGGAGACCAGCGCTTGTGTCCCCAGCGGAGGCAGGCTCGCATTGGGGAGCCAAGAGCCCGGGGCGGGCAAGGCGAATCTAATGTCGGGCGTTTGTATGTGTAACGGAGACAAGCTTGCGCTAGCGACGGCGCCAAAGAATAGTGGTCCAGAGACCAGCGGTTGTATTCCCACCGGAGGCAGCCTCACGCCTGAGACGTATGGGTGAGCCAGGGCTCCTGAGAGTTGCCGGCCAGCCTGTACGGGGCGGTCATCTACCGTCGCTGTGCTGTCCCACGCGTTGAGCTGATATGCCGCGGGCTGCCGGAGGTGCTCGATCGGGATATCCGTGGCTTCTAGCATGACCTGAACGCTTCCAAGACTTGCCGAAGGCTTGCTGCGTCGGCTCGAGTGAGGGAGGCCTAGCCGAGCCGCGGAGGTAGATTGCCCGTGCCTGGAATAGACGGGACCCCGAGCCGAGCCTGGCTCGTTATTGACAGCCGATCGTGCCAACCTCATCGAGGGGACGTCAGCCTGGGACGACACGTAAAGGGTGTAGAGCTCTAGTTTCGACATCCGCCTGCTGAATGGGACGTCCGCGTTGGCAAGGGCCAGACGAAGGCTCTGGATCGTCCACTTGCTGCATGCAGATATCTTGGGGAGCGCAGAGGCGTATGATGACGCCGGTGAATGAGGTGGAGATCGTGCCGGTGGGAGCGATGACGAACCCTTCCTCTTAGATGCACGCCGCTCAGAGCGGCGGGGATGGCGGCCCCGCGGCGAAGCTTGGAAATAGTCCGTATAATCCGACCCTGAGCTGGAAAGCTGGGGTGCGCATGATGGCACCGAAGGATCTGGAACGTTTGCTACTTTAGAGACCACGGGAGACTCTGACATAGTGGCGAAACTTGACGATGCTTATCTGACAAGATGCAACAGGTAAGATTGTTTGTCTATTTATGATAGAGCTTGCAGGAGCTGATAGGGTAGATACGGTGATTGCTGATGGTGAACCAGCCTAGATCATTAAGTAGAGATTACGTGCTCGGCTGATAGGTGATTGCTGATGGTGAACCAGCCTAGATAATTAAGTAGAGATAGCGTGCTCGGCTGATAGGTGATTACTGCTGATGGAACATCGGGCTGATTTATATGCTTAGGTTCCTCCCGAACTTTGTTAATAAAACATCATATCGTGTGGACATTTATATAGACAGGCTGCTTCATAAGTGGTTTTTACTTTTGCTTTGCGTGAGGTAATATTCGTTTGTTCTTTAGCCTATTTTAGAAACGATTACGATCTATTAGATTCGCTTGAGAAGTAGACTGTGGGTGTCTTTGGAATCGATCACGCCATAAAATCATCAGATTGAAACACTAAACAGCAGAGTACTTGATGCTTACTCTTCCGCGGAAATATCCACGGGTACCCGCGGACGCGCGCATTCCGTCTGGCCCTGATCATTACCAATAGCATCAATTTAATTATTAGCAGTCCCAGAAATATTCAAAGCATTTAAGAGATCAAATCAAATAGATGTGACTTACTTTAAACTTGCTCTTATCCTGAGCAAGCCTGATCACAAGCAAACGTTTTTGAACAAATCTGAACCACGTAATATTCTGTCAACAATCGATAACTCCTCTGCCTCTGCCATCTGCTAAACGAATCCTAAACTCCGATTAATACAACTAATAAAACTATTTAATTAACGTTCAATCTAATTTAGCGCCCGCAGTTTAAAATGAATGACGAAGACGAGCAGGAAGGCGGGATGTCGCTGATGAGTTAATCCAATCATAGCCCGTTGGAGGCATTGCCTCCTCTCACGTGACTTTTCTCCATTCTTTTCAATTACCCCCACTCAAACTCACGGCACGCTTTAGGGGGTATATGTAAAGTCAGTGAGCTTACAGGAGGCAAGAGAAACGCTGCCTACCTTTGGATTTCTTTCGAGCGGGGTCGCTGTTTCACACTGTTTTATACGCTGATTGATCTCATATTTCGCTTAATACATTCTATCAGCTGTCCTATTTTATTTCTGAACAGTTAATAATATTCCCATTCGATTATTTTCGAGGAGGAGGGGAGGCACCCACTCCCTTGCCTCCTCGGAGGAAACGCCCCTGATATATGTATATCTTACATGTAAATGTATATATAGCGCTTTTTGTCACGTGGCGTTGCCATGGTGAATCGTGTTATCTTCACTCAATTGATGATGGCTTTTTAAAGCCGCGGTGAACACGCGTAACCTAGAGTGAACTTACTCAGAGTGGATTGAACTCATTGAAACCAGCTGTTCTGAAACAGAAAACTCAGAGTAGCGATTATCTGAGTAAATCAACTCAGAGTTCATATTTTAACTCATTGTTGCTTGAACCTCCTTATTGAAACGGGTCCCAGGTCATCACAGTCGGTTTAAACAATCCGAGATCAAAAACAACAGGGACGAACACAGTGACCACTCTGAAATGTCAGAGAGGCTTTACAAGACTTTACATTGTTTGAAAGTCTGGAACCAGATTATATAGGGAGTGGAATCGGAAACACCTGGTGGTGATTAGTCCGAGGATTATGGGAAATGGAGTTGGAAAAGGGCATTTATTTGACTAAACAATAACCAAGTCTTTGTCTTGTGTCTATAAAAATCCTATTGTTCATTCTCTCCTTTGCTTACTACAGCTTTAATCCTCTAAGTAGCATGGCCTTGAAAACTAACGGTACTGTTTAGCGTGATGACAAAATGTTGACTACTTGTAAATTGGTAATGTAAATGTGACCATGCCCTTAATTATGCAGCACTTTAAGGCTTAATATAATGGAAACAGATGAGTTCACCCCCTAACAGCTGAATTATAACAAAATTAAATAGATAGGTCACCAGAACCTCTTTTTGTACCAAACTATAAAGGTGGGTTTGGAGACAGTCTCTACCGACGGTTTGAAGGTGATATAGAAAGAAATTCATTCAGATTACAGATGTTGAGCCGTTTTCTTTCGGTTTGGTCAGAAAGGACGTTCATATGTCATGAACGGGCAATTTGGTTTAATAAGTTGTAAATATCATGTAATATATGTTATTACATTGTGTTATCAGTCATTTGAGCGGTTGTTATTTGGGAATAACCAACCTGCAAATGTTGCGACTGGCCAATCAGAATCAAGCATTCCAACGAGCTGTGTATTAAATGTGCAGTTAATTTAGCACAATCGTGATGACAATAATGTTTTGAAAGCAAACACTAAACTCCCGATAGCGTCAGAAAATCATGGTTGTATCTTGTAATGGTTGTAAATGGCCACTTAACAGGAACTAAAAGAGCACAACATTTTTTCACAGCATTAGTACTATTTTAATACTCTCTTGCAAAACACACAGACAAACATGAAGAGTGACCAATAATAAGGATTTATATGAAAAAAGGAGCAGCAAGGTTTCATTCTGAAGGTCACAACATTTTCATTTCTGTTTCGACATTTTTATAGATTATTGTTTGCGTGGTTTGAAATACCATGTTGAAGAAGTTCAATGGCAGCAGATTATAAAATTTTCATTGGCTGTAAAGTATTGGCCTAATAAACACTCAAGTGAGATTAAAAACCAAAGTTCTCAACTGACAAAATAATCACGATGATCATTTTACCATCATCGTACAGCCCTACATTTTACTGCACTGATCCATTGAAGGGTTCCGCTCGAGTGTGAAGCCTCATGTGTTTCTTAAGGTGACTCGAGACTGTAAAAGTCTTTCCACACTGTAGACATGCGTGAGGTTTCTCTCCAGTGTGAATTCTCATGTGTCTCTTAAGGTTACTCGTTTCTGTAAAACTCTTTCCACACTGTAGACATACATGAGGTTTCTCTCCAGTGTGAATTCTCATGTGTTTCTTAAGGTTACTCGAGACTGTAAAACTCTTTCCACACTGTAGACATGTGTGAGGTTTCTCTCCAGTTTGAATTATCATGTTTGTCTTAAGGTTACCTATTTTTCTAAAAGTCTTTCCACACTGTAGACATACATGAGGTTTCTCTCCGGTATGAAATCTCATGTGTGTCTTAAGGCTACTTGTGTCTGTAAAACTCTTTCCACACTGTAGACATGCGTGAGGTTTTTCTCCAGTGTGAATTCTCATGTGTGTCTTAAGGCTTCCTGTTTGTGTAAAAGTCTTTCCACACTGTAGACATGCGTGAGGTTTCCCTCCAGTGTGAATTCTCATGTGTGTCTTAAGGCTTCCTGTTTGTGTAAAAGTCTTTCCACACTGTAGACATGAATGAGGTTTCTCTCCAGTGTGAATTCTGATGTGTTTCTTAAGGTCACTTGTGCCTGTAAAAGTCTTTCCACACTGTAGACATGCGTGAGGTTTCTCTCCAGTGTGAATTCTCATGTGTGTCTTAAGGTTACTCGTATATGTAAAAGTCTTTCCACACTGTAGACATGCGTGAGGTTTCTCTCCAGTGTGAAATCTCATGTGTGTCTTAAGGCTACTTGTGTCTGTAAAACTCTTTCCACACTGTAGACATACATGAAGTTTTTCTCCAGTGTGAAATCTCATGTGTGTCTTAAGGCTACTTGTGTCTGTAAAACTCTTTCCACACTGTAGACATGCGTGAGGTTTTTCTCCAGTGTGAATTCTCATGTGTGTCTTAAGGCTACTCGAGACTGCAAATCTCTTTCCACACTGTAGACATGCGTGAGGTTTCTCTCCAGTGTGAATTCTCATGTGTGTCTTAAGGTGACTCGAGACTGTAAAACTCTTTCCACACTGTAGACATACATGAAGTTTCTCTCCAGTATGAATTCTCATGTGTTTCTTAAGGTTACTTGTGTCTGTAAAACTCTTTCCACACTGTAGACATGCATGAGGTTTTTCTCCAGTGTGAATTCTCATGTGTGTCTTAAGGCTACTCGAGACTGCAAATCTCTTTCCACACTGTAGACATGCGTGAGGTTTCTCTCCAGTGTGAATTCTCATGTGTGTCTTAAGGTGACTCGAGACTGTAAAACTCTTTCCACACTGTAGACACGCGTGAGGTTTTTCTCCAGTGTGAATTCTCATGTGTCTCTTAAGGCTACTCGTTTTTGTAAAACTGTTTCCACACTGTAGACATACATGAGGTTTCTCTCCAGTGTGACTTCTCATGTGAATCTTAAGGTTACTTGTGTTTGTAAAAGTCTTTCCACACTGTAGACATGTGTGAGGGCTTTCTCCAGTGTGAATTATCATGTGTGACTTAAGGTTTCCTGTTTGTGTAAAAGTCTTTCCACACTGTAGACATGCGTGAGGTTTCTCTCCAGTGTGAATTCTCATGTGAATCTTTAGGCCACTTGTGTTTGTAAAACTCTTTCCACACTGTAGACATGCGTGAGGTTTCTCTCCAGTGTGAATTCTCATGTGAATCTTAAGGCCACTTGTGTTTGTAAAAGTCTTTCCACACTGTAGACATGCGTGAGGTTTCTCTCCAGTGTGAATTCTCATGTGAATCTTTAGGCCACTTGTGTTTGTAAAACTCTTTCCACACTGTAGACATGCGTGAGGTTTCTCTCCGGTGTGAATTCTCATGTGAATCTTAAGGCCACTTGTGTTTGTAAAACTCTTTCCACACTGTAGACATGCGTGAGGTTTCTCTCCAGTGTGAATTCTCATGTGCTGTTTTTCACTCTTTTTGTCTCCTGTTCTCAGAGCTTCTTCCAGTGAAACTTTCTGGAATCTTTGTGCACGTTGATGTTTCTCATCAGCATCTTTTACTTCATCTTGACTGTCCTTATTCACTTCCATCATATCTGAAGTGAACAAATTATCTGTTAAACACAGTTTTACAATTGTACAAAACAACATCACAAGACAAGATCACAGTTTCATTTTCAGGGAACACAGTCATTCAGTGCACTGAGTATTGCTTTGGATAAAAGTGTTTGCCATATAAGATGAACCAGTGGCGGTTCTAGACAAAATTTACTAGGGGGGCCAAGGAGGGGCCAGTGTTTAACCAGAGGGGCACATTAAAAAAATTGCAACAAATGATATTTAAAGATTACAAACTTTATTTTACTTTACAATCATATAAACATTTATTTTGTACAGTAGTGCAAGAGTGTGTGCAGGTGCAAAAGAGGTAGAGTAAATAAAAAATGCATTCAGGGTACAACAATTTCCTATTGTGGACAGTTGAGTCCACACTTAACTTGGCATAACAATGCTGGATCAATTATACCAGTTTGGCCTGAGCTCTGTTTTCTGTCCCCCGTCAAAGTGGTTGGGAATATATTCAAGATGGGCTGTACTGGTCTATCATTCTTGGACTTGCTGATATCTGTAGAAAGATGTACAGTAAACACACATTTAATGACTTACGCATTTATATCGACATGTATTTCAATTTATAAGCCACGTATTTACTTAAAAAAATAAACATTAGAGTCATATTGTCACAAAAAGGAATGTACAGCAGAAAGCACAATTTTAAGGACACACAGTAGGCCAACAATGAAATTATCATTGCACTGTTTTGCAAATACTAAAGACCTTCTTCATCACAAACCTGATGGTGCAGTACTTGATCCACATGGATCCATTTTCTGTCCCTCTGGCTGTTCCCCTCTCTGTCCCTGTATATTTTCTTCCTCCTCACCCTCTTCTTCATGCTCATCACCCTCTGTGTCAGAGCCCTTACTTTAATCACATGCTCTCTCTCCAACCTCCACTGACTCATCTGGCTCTCCCTCTTCCTGCTCCTCAACACCTTGATTTGTTTCTCTCACTTTTTTGTTTACTGGAGCAAAAAGGATGCTATGTCCCTTCCTCGTTTCATGATAACTATAAGAAAAATAACTTGGGGCATGCAGTACAGTTCTTTGCCTATTATGGGAACATGTGTGCAATAAAGGATACAACTTTGTAAATATAACATGTAATGCTATTTTTGTCTTCATTTATTAATATTGTATATGTATTAGCCATTCATGGTCAATGCATATATTGAAAAATATAAGCACTAGTTTCCCATATATGGAAATGCATTATGTTATATGTCGCATTACATTTTGAAGTATATTCCCATATATTTTTGTTCCGTGAGGGCATTGTGTAGACCTAGTAGCAAGGATACTGACATTTAGATATTCGCTTCTGCTTCGATAAGTTTGCTTAGATATTAATATGTTTCTAAACATATCGAAACCAGACATTTACAAACTTGATTTTATTATCAATGTAAGGAACAAAAGTAACATGGTTATGTGCAAGAACAACAAGTCACTTATGAGATCAAATCGTTTTTTCTTACCTTGCACCAGGAGAAATTGTAGCTCCGCTCTCCAAGAGTAGTTGCTGAGCCGAGCAGCACCGACCGCAGGCGGCTACAGTGTTTGGGTGCGCCGCTTTAATTCACCCGTGTAGAACGTTGAGTCGTATTAGTTCCACTTTTGGCGCTCGCATGTAAAATGATAATTAATTGATACTTATTTTTTGGTCAGCACGGGGGTGGCCAGGGACATTTCTACAGAGGCACGGGCCTCCCTAGGCCTCCCTGTAGAACCGCCACTTAGATGAACACATCCTAAGAGAATATTTTAACTTTACTCGGTTTAAATTACAACATAAAATGCACTCAGATGTAGCGGGACGCTTTACGGTAATGAGATTTCCAGCAGAAAAAAGCAATAGAATTATTATTTCTATGTTAAAATATTATTTGTGCAAGCCAGAGAACAAATTCATGTTTATTTAAAAAAAAAAGTTGTGTCATTGAATTATATGTCCTGTAATTAAAATCATCACGTCTGTGTTCTGGTCTGGTAGAAGAACAAATGCATTCATGTTTTTTCCAATAAGACAATAAAAAATAGACTGATGAAAATGTGTAAAAAAGGTCAAAAAAGCTATTTAACGACAAAGCAGAAAGGGGGGTCAACCTATAACCTATATTATTAATGAAGTGTATTTTATTGCTAATTTTCTGCATTTATTGTCCACCAACAATCACTAAATTTATTATCTAGATTTTAAATCCAATCTGTAATAAAGATTTAAAAACAGAAACCAACCTCTGTGTTCTTTAGTCCTCTGAGTTTCTGTTGTGTGTAGTTCTGGATCTCTCGTGTTCTCAAGCTTCTCTTCCACAAACTCCAACAACTGTGTGAAGATTTCAGTTCTTACACCTGAAGTGATTCTTCTGCTTGTTGCTTTCTGGTATTTATTGGTGGTTTGATGTAGGAGGAGCTTTACTGAAGGTGTCAATCACTGTTGGTGTGAACTGGAGATGTTAGAGAAGGATTCAGATGAGTCTTTATCCAGGAGCGGAGGCGCCATTTTAAAAGATACTGTCACACATACACACGTATATTTACTTTAAGGAAACAAGGTTTTGCTGATGTTGCTGTTTCAGCAGGACATTGAGACTTTAATTCACCAGATTACAATGTATAGTCGAGATATTTATGAGAAATAACATTCAAATGTATTATTGCTCTTAGATTTGAACTGCTTTGCTAAACAGACGTGTTTCAATGACACACACAGATATTCAAACGTTCTTTTGAAGCACAATATTCGCGTCTATTCTTGTCATAGAGGTCAGGGTTCAGGGTTGATGACGTTAAAAATCCTTACGTCAAATACTTTAAATAACAGAGGGAAACCTCATGACACGGAACATGCCAATGCCTGGAGCGTCACTTCCGGGTCTGTACCGCGGGACATCGAAAACGTTCAATTATAATATTACATGTAATATTCGTGCACGCGCATGAATCATCCGTTCCTCTCAGAGCTTCAACTGCAGTGATCGCGAGCTCTGAACTTTTCTCCTGTAAACGCCGTTACTTCCGCATACTCGAATCACACATGATCGACACCACAGCAGCTTGTTTTTAACGCGTATATATGGTCCATACCTTTCATCTGTGCCCATAGGACCCGACTTCAGTTGCGCTACAACACAATACAACAGCCGCTGTTCCTTCTTCTTCTTCTTCTTCTTCTTCTTCTTCGGGTTTTAACGGCAGCTTGAATCCTTGACGTTGCATTACTGCCATCTGCTGGTTCTAGTTATTTCCCTTATACTTTAGTCATCATATTCTTGTCATTAATCCTGTTTTGGTCAGAAAGCAACTCAAGTATTTCACTTCTACTGCAGTCCATTATACTCTTTACTCCATGTCCTGTTAGTCCTAGTTTTCCTGTGTCTTTTATCATATCTGCCCTCTTTAGTCCATATTTTGAACAATTAAGCACATGTTCTACAGTCTCAGGTATTTGGCACTGAACACAAAACCCAGTAGGATGTTTCCCCTTTATATGAAGAGTGCTATTTCATTTATTATGCCCTATTCTAGTTACAATAGTCTCTTCTCTTGTTTCCTACTTTATTCTCCACAGTACAAACTCTTTTTTTAATTGAGTATAAATGTCTTCCTTTCTGTTCTTGATCCCACCTCTGTTGCCATTCTTTAATATTTCCCCCCTCACATACTCTTTTCTTCGGATCTTCAAAGACTCATAACTGCTTCTATTCTTTCCTTCTGAAGTGCTTTCTTAGCTATTTTGTCTACATTTTCATTTTCTATAATACCCATATGTGGGACCCACATAAATATAACATCATCTCCTTTATTTTTTATTCTTAAATAGGTCGACATAATATCATAAAAAACCTCCTGATGATTCTTAGCCATACCGCTCACAGTACAGAGACAGAGTCGCTGCAAATTAAAGTTCCATCAAAATGGCAAACATCTCAACAGCATATACACTTAAGTGATCTGTGATGTTCTCTTGCTCGTCTCACTCTTCTGGCTGGGAATTACAACTGCAGCACCTGTAACTCCTGTTGTCGGATCTTTAGATCCATCTGCAAAAACATGTTTAAAACGAACGTATTTTTGGTTCACATGTCCATAAAATTCACTTACCAAATCAACTTGATTATTTACTATTTTGGTCTGTAATGCCTCCAAATCCACTTTTGGAGTATCAGACTTCCACACAGGGATACTGGGCCATATCACAGTTTTACAAAACTCCTTTCCATATACTCCCAGATCATGTGCAGCATCATCTCCTCCAACCAAAACTACATTTTTTCCCCTTTCCCAATTGTCTTGCAACAATCTTTTGATCTATTTTTCCCTCAAACTAAATCCAGTAATTTACAATCAGCTGCTTCCGTTTAAGGCTCAAAGGCATTTCACCTGCTTGTACCTGTAATGAGCAAACTGCTGATGTTCTCATGGCTCCGAGACATCATCTCAATTCCAGTGCCTTGTTGAACATTTAGTCCAATGTTCTGCGCGTTCAAAATTGGAGAGGAGGCCAGTTAAAGTAAAATCTTGAGGTTTATTGATCAGAAGATTAAAACAAAATACATCAGCTGTGTACACCAGCTGATGGGTGGATTTGCCTCAGACATAACATCTCAGAAAAGAACTGATGTCTTAAAGGCCCAACCGACACAGAAAAACAATTTCACAGCATATTTATAATATTTTGGTGTGCCTCTTCTTCAGCTGGGGTCCAATCCGCTTTCTGTCCTTTGTCCTGTCTCAGCCAACCAGCTCACTGCCTTGTTTTTCAAATCACCTTCCATCTGTAAGACACTACATGATACCCTCACACATTCCAACACGCTCTGTGCGTAACCTGATCTTAACACACACACATACCCATTTCCTGTGGAAAAAACCCCTCAGTATTTTTTTAATGTGTGATCTCCATGTTATTCATGAATCAAACCACACCCCTACCAAACTCTCAACTCTTTCTAGATTATTACTATATAATTTCAGTTCAATATCTTGGTTTTCTCTGGAAGGAAAATCTAAAACCCCATTCCATTCCCCACATTTCAACCTGATGTATTACTTCCTGTATTTTCGTAAGTACATATTCCACATTTTTCCCATGTTTCCAAAGCACGCCATCATCTGCAAACAAGGATTAGGTACATTGTTAAATATATCATTTATCATAACAGAAAAAAGTGTAGGATTTATAACACTCCCTTGTGGTGTTCCATTTTCTACATTATGCTTATTTGTAATATCTGTTCATATTTTAACTTGAATTGATCTTTCTTTAAAGAAAATGAAACTACAAAACTCCCTCCAATATAATTGTTCTTCTTCCAACTGCCTGTCCATGTTTATATTGTATCATGTGCTGGAAATTGAGATATTTTCAATAACTTGAAAGCTTTATTTATACCTTTACTTTTAGGCATAGTATCTATTGCTGCTAATAATATTCCTTGTTTTACTTAATTACTTAATATATATCTCTCTCTCTCTATATATATATATATATATTATCAACTCGACTGAAATATTTTTCACTTTCTTCTTGAAACTTTTCCCAATCAGCTTTTCCAAATACCCAATTTCCTCCTCTTCCATCAATTTTTTCCACTACAGAGATATTGACATTACATATTACCAGATAGTGATCACTCCCTATTGTCCCATCTTTCTATACTCTCCAAACACAGATCAAGTACTGATTCCTTCCCTGTTCTAATATCAATCTTTGTCGTATTACCATTGTTTAACACACCAATTCTCTTTCTTCCAATAACTCTTCTACTAAACCATTATTATCAGTTTTTCCACATCCTCACAATGTGCTGTGCGCATTAAAATCCCCACACCATACAATACTGTTCTCATCCTGTCCCCCTATATCTATAAGTTTCTTCAATTCAAGCTTTTTACATGAATTATAGTAATTTATGATTGATAATTTAGATTTTCCTCCCCAAACCTCTATTCCCATATATTTCTTGCTTATTTCCCAAGCTTATAACTCTAAGGAGTTCACTGTTTAACAAGTTTAACACACCTCCACCCTCTCTCCCGTCTTGTCTAATTTCTATATATCCACTTAAAACTAAATCCAAATTAGGCTTTAGCCAAGTTTCTTGAACACATACTACTTCTGGTTTTTCCTCTCTAGTGCCTATACATTTTTTTTTCATCTTGTCCGTTTGCAATTAGATTTCCCGCATTCCATTGAAGGATGAACATAATTAATATTATCAACCCACAAATGTTAGATCTTGACTTGACTGCACATTAAGCTCATCTCTTACTTCTTCCCACTTTAATCCTACTAACTTCAAATGATTTGAATCCTAATTCAATAATGTCATCATCAACCACTTTTATCTCATGTGGACGCCCAGGATCTTTTTGTTGCTGATACTCTCTTGCAAAACACACAGAAAAACATGAAGAGTGACCAATAATAAGGAGTTAATTAAAAAAAGGAGCAGCAAGATTTCATTCCGAAGGTCACAACATTTTCATTTCAGTGTCGACATTTTTATAGATTACTGTTTGCGTGGTTTGAAATACCATGTTGAAGAAGTTCAATGGCAGCAGATTATAACATTTTCATTGGCTGTAAAGTATAGGCCTAATAAACACTCAAGTGAAATTAAAAACCAAAGTTCTCAACTGACAAAATAATCGTGATGATCATTTTTCCATCATCGTACAGCCCTACGTTTTACTGCAGTGATCCATTGAAGGGTTCCGCTCGAGTGTGAAGCCTCATGTGTCTCTTAAGGTTACTCGAATCTGTAAAAGTCTTTCCACACTGTAGACATGCGTGAGGTTTCTCTCCAGTGTGAATTTGCATGTGTCTCTTAAGGTTACTCGTTTCTGTAAAACTCTTTCCACACTGTAGACATGTGTGAGGTTTTTCTCCGGTGTGAATTCTCATATGAATCTTTAGGTTACTCGTATCTGTAAAACTCTTTCCACACTGTAGACATGTGTGAGGTTTTTCTCCAGTGTGAATTCTCATGTGTGTCTTAAGGCTTCCTGTTTGTGTAAAAGTCTTTCCACACTGTAGACATACATGAGGTTTTTCTCCAGTGTGAATTCTCATGTGAATCTTTAGGTCACCTGTTTTTGTAAAACTCTTTCCACACTGTAGACATACATGAGGTTTCTCTCCAGTGTGAATTTGCATGTGTGTCTTAAGGTGACCTGTTGTTCTAAAAGTCTTTCCACACTGTAGACATGCATGAGGTTTCTCTCCAGTGTGAAATCTCATGTGTGTCTTAAGGCTTCCTGTTTGTGTAAAAGTCTTTCCACACTGTAGACATGCATGAGGTTTCTCTCCAGTGTGAATTCTCATGTGTGTCTTAAGGCTTCCTGTTTTTGTAAAACTATTTCCACACTGTAGACATACATGAGGTTTCTCTCCAGTGTGAATTCTCATGTGTGTCTTAAGGTCCCTTGAAACTGTAAAACTCTTTCCACACTGTAGACATACATGAGGTTTCTCTCCAGTGTGAATTCTCATGTGTGTCTTAAGGTAACTCGTATCTGTAAAACTCTTTCCACACTGTAGACATACATGAGGTTTCTCTTCAATGTGAATTTGCATGTGTGTCTTAAGGTGACCTGTTGTTCTAAAAGTCTTTCCACACTGTAGACATGCGTGAGGTTTCTCTCCAGTGTGAATTCTCATGTGTTTCTTAAGGCTTCCTGTTTGTGTAAAAGTCGTTCCACACAGTAGACATGTGTGAGGTTTCTCTCCAGTGTGAATTCTCATGTGTGTCTTAAGGCTTCCTGTTTTTGTAAAACTCTTTCCACACTGTAGACATACATGAGGTTTCTCTCCAGTGTGAATTCTCATGTGTGTCTTAAGGTCCCTTGAAACTGTAAAACTCTTTCCACACTGTAGACATGTGTGAGGTTTCTCTCCAGTGTGAATTTGCATGTGTGTCTTAAGGGTTCCTGTTCTTGTAAAAGTCTTTCCACACTGTAGACACGCGTGAGGTTTCTCTCCAGTGTGAATTCTCATGTGTGTCTTAAGGCTTCCTGTTTGTGTAAAAGTCTTTCCACACTGTAGACATGCGTGAGGTTTCTCTCCAGTGTGAATTATCATGTGTCTCTGAAGGTGACCTGTTTGTGTAAAAGTCTTTCCACACTGTAGACATGCGTGACGTTTCTCTCCAGTGTGAATTCTCATGTGTGTCTTAAGGCTTCCTGTTTGTGTAAAAGTCTTTCCACACTGTAGACATGCGTGAGGTTTCTCTCCAGTGTGAATTCTCATGTGTCTCTGAAGGTGACCTGTTTGTGTAAAAGTCTTTCCACACTGTAGACATGCGTGAGGTTTCTCTCTGGTGTGAATTCTCATGTGTGTCTTAAGGTTACTCGTATCTGTAAAAGTCTTTCCACACTGTAGACATGCGTGAGGTTTCTCTCCAGTGTGAATTCTCATGTGCTGTTTTTCACTCTTTTTGTCTCCTGTTCTCAGAGCTTCTTCCAGTGAAACTTTCTGGAATCTTTGTGCACGTTGATGTTTCTCATCAGCATCTTTTACTTCATCTTGACTGTCCTTATTCTCTTCCATCATATCTGAAGTGAACAAAACTATCTGTTAAACACAGTTTTACAATTGTACAAAACAACAGCAGAAGACAAGATCATGGTTTCATTTTCAGGGAACACAGTCATTCAGTGCACTGAGTATTGCTTTGGATAAAAGTGTTTGCCATATAAGATGATCACATCCTAAGAGAATATTATAACTTTACTCTGTTTAAATTACAACATAAAATGCACTCAGATGTAGCGGGACGCTTTACGGTAATGAGATTTCCAGTAGACAAAAGCAATAGAATTATTATTTCTATGTTAAAATATTATTTGTTCAAGCCAGAGAACCAATTCATGTTTATTTAAAAAAAAAGTTGTGTCATTGAATTATATGTCCTGTAATTAAAATCATCACGTCCGTGTTCTGGTCTGGTAGAAGAACAAATGCATTCATGTTTTTTCCAATAGGACAATAAAACAATAGACTGATGAAAATGTGTAAAAAAAGGGTCAAAAAAGCTATTTAAACACAAAGCAGAAAGGGGGGTCAACCTATGTCCATTATTCTGCTTCTGTGTGAGTGTGTGGTCTTGCCTGATACATTAGTTCGGCAGATAACAGTTTCCCCAAGACAAAGAATGAAGCTTGTGTATCCTTTCAAACTTTACTCAGGAAGCCCTTTAAAAATACATCTCAGTATTTAACTAAGATACAGACGAACATGAAATATAAAATATATAAAAGCATTCAGGAACACATGCGTTAGCTTAAGGCTAACTTCTATGAGAAATTCCATTACGATGCTAGCGTGTAGCATACGCGATCAAAATACATATTTAGAATTAACTTAAACTCAATAACAGAGGATTACTCGCATTACTAATATTCAATAACAACATAACTCTGAGTTTGTACTTACAGGCAAACGTTTTTCAGGCCAGAGAGAAAAAATGCGTAACGTTTACTTCACCATAAATATCCGAACTACGGCAAGACTGATAGTACAAAAATAAACATAACGTTACGTGAGAGACACCACTAGAGGTCCCCCTTTCTCGAGATAAACAACAGGACATCACAGCCATATTATTAATGAAATTTATTTTATTGCTAATTTTCTGCATTTATTGTCCACCGACAATCACTAAATTTATTATCTAGATTTTAAATCCAATCTGTAATAAAGATTTAAAAACAGAAACCAACCTCTGTGTTCTTTAGTCCTCTGAGTTTCTGTTGTGTGTAGTTCTGGATCTCTCGTGTTCTCAAGCTTCTCTTCCACAAACTCCAACAACTGTGTGAAGATTTCAGTTCTTACACCTGAAGTGATTCTTCTGCTTGTTGCTTTCTGGTATTTATTGGTGGTTTGATGTAGGAGGAGCTTTACTGAAGGTGTCAATCACTGTTGGTGTGAACTGGAGATGTTAGAGAAGGATTCAGATGAGTCTTTATCCAGGGGCCCGTTCTTCGTACGTTGCTTATTACATCCGAGATCAAAAGACACATCCAAGATGACATCATCGTGCTAATCATGATCCGGCTAATTGGGTTCTTCGAACACACCTGTTGTTTATGATTAGTATCGCTGGATTGAGTTATCTGAGATCATTGCGCGCTCTTGCGTTGGTTTAAAAGGGGATATGTATCGATAGTAGAAACAATGATCAGCAACGCTGTGATTGGCTGTTCAGCATGGCTAAAGAACGCGCCCAGTTTTCCTCTCAAGCAGAACGAGAGCTTTTAATGGAAGGTTATGCCCAATTTGAACATTTAATTCAAACAAATTAAATGCATAAATAGTGTCCATGTCAGATGTTTCTATCACTTTCTACAGTATGTATTTTTGCATTTATTATTTATTTCATATTTACTTATGTCAGAGCCACCACGGGACCCACTAGAACATGGGAACAAGTAAATGTGAAGTACAAGAATATTCTACAAAATGGTAGCCTTTACTTCTTATACAGTCCTTATGTAAAAAGCCACTGTTAAATGATGTGTCTATTTATGACAGCCACAAAGTAAAAGGCTGAAAGATTACAGGTGGTGGTCCTGCACCCCCACAATATACCCCAGCAGAAGAGCTGGCCCTTGGGTTGAATTCAAACCAACCCAGTGTGGAGGGCATCCCTGGGGGCAGCTCTTCCTTATACCCAAAGCCAGGGACCAGTAGCAGCAACACCTACATTACTGTTAGGCTAAATGAGCTTTTATTTCTCTTAGTATACTGTAAAATGGTTTGTTGCTGCATTAAATGAATTTGGTACAGTCATTTCAAATGTTTGTGAAAGTGAAAACTAATAAACTTTGTTCATATAAAATATGTTGCCATGAGTTATTGATCACATTATTTTTTTACAGTGTAGTTAATTGTAATGACATTATTCCCCCCCCCAAGAGTGCAACACATTGTAATACCCATTTATTTCCATTGCACGTCCTGTGAAGAAATCCTCTCAGATGACTGTCCTTTGGAGGAAGAACCTGTAAGTGCATAAATAACTTAACTATAATTTGTATATACTTGTGTACCTATTCTTTCTGTCTGCAACATGAGTTGCAGGAGTCCACACCTAGAGAAAGGTCTACAGAAAGGCTCACAGAACAGTCTGCACAAAGAACTGATACAGAGGTGGGCAGTGTTGTACTTTTACTTTTGTCTTTTGTTGCATGAGGCATGTTTTGACCCTTTTTTTCACAAAATTACACCGGGTGACATCCGTTCCCTATATAAACGACATCTTTAACCAAAAATAGAGTATTTTAAGGTGAAAAAAGAGAAATTAGAGGAGAAATTGAATTCGACAACTTGAAAGAGAGAAAAATTTCACTGGAGATAGAGTTGCTTCAGAGTAAGTGCTAATACACTATTTCACACATAGTAGTATTGCTGACTTTCCATAACTATCTCTTATTGCAGGCAAAATATGACTTGCTGGCTTTTCTTTATAAATAATCTTTTAAATAAAACTCAAGAAACTAAGCATATTTGTCTAGTCTTTTATTCAGTAAAAAAATGGTGATTCACAATTCTGTCCCGTGCAGCTCTGCCACTAGGTTGGTTCAAGTGCACTGGCCGGAGGTCATCATCAGGCTGCACCCCCACCACAGGGGTCCTCTCCTTTCTGATGGTGGCAATGTTATACAATATGGCATATGGAACAATTATGTCACAGGCCCTGTCAGGTGCAACCCTCAGACTTTTCAGACACTGAAATCTTCCCTTTAGTTGCCCAAAGGTCATTTCAATGCTTGTCCTGGCTAGAGCTGCATTGTAACGGGTTTGTGGTCCAGGGTTTGGCTCACGGAAGGGCGTTATAAAATACTGCCTGCAGGCATAGCCCCTGTCTCCAAGCAGGATCCCGTCACAATCCCCTGTATAATGGAAAAATGCAGTGCTGTTAGGCTCAGCATAATACTGTGTATAATACTGTGAGCTTGAAATGTTTGTTCCCTTACCACGTTCAAATAATGTGCATAAATGTGACTCTCTGAAAATTCTTGAGTCATGTACTGATCCTGGCCATTTTGCTTCCACATTGGTGACATGGAGCATTGAGTCACACACCATTGAAGAGATTTTAGTCAGTCAACTGCATACTTTTTGATTTCATTACTTTTTTTTCCCATGTAATAATCTGGAATATTATAAATTGTAATTTACCTGCACATTTACACTATGAACGCCCTTTCGCTTCACAAAATCCCCCTCATTATATTTATATTTTATAATTATAAAATTATATTTTGCCTGGGGGGGCCTTGATGGGGACATGTGTGCTGTCTATGGCACCAATCACGTTAGGGAAGCCTAAAGGACACATACTGTTATTCATACTTATTGGTATGGTCATGATTGCATTGTCATTAACAATTATAAATGTTCTTGCAATAGCTAAAAAATCCTGCGGTTTTAAGTGGCTTAGAAATAACACAAAAACCCCTAAAAACTGCTTGAGCGCCAGGTAAAGTTTGCGAATGCACACAGTCTGTGCTGTTGTTAAAGCCAGACTCCTCCGTGTTAAACACGTAATGTGTGGTTCCAACAAATGAATGATGTAAATAACACCCTCACGAGAAAAACGGTATCTCTCAACAATGACGCTATCGCGCTGCGCTAAATGATCCTGTCTATTCATTCGAAAAGCTCTGCGAATTATTCTTGCACCTTCCGCAACAGGTTGCTGTCGTACAAATGGACAAGACATGGCTGCGACAGACTTACCTATCTCCTCCGCTTATAAAGCCGCAATCTAATCCTGTTTACATGAAGTTAGCCTGCTCCCGAGCAGGTTCAAGCTTACGGACCTGTTGCTATGACAGCAAGTCCAGGATGAGCGTCCAAGAACCGAACAATCCAAGATCATGCCAAATCGTCAACAATCAAATCCAGCTAACCGAGTTAGCGACGTACGAAGAACGGGCCCCTGGGGCCCGTTCTTCGTACGTTGCTAATTACATCCGAGATCAAAAGACACATCCAAGATGACATCATCGTGCTAATCATGATCCGGCTAATTGGGTTCTTCGAACACACCTGTTGTTTATGATTAGTATCGCTGGATTGAGTTATCTGAGATCATTGCGCGCTCTTGCGTTGGTTTAAAAGGGGATATGTATCGATACTAGAAACAATGATCAGCAACGCTGTGATTGGCTGTTCAGCATGGCTAAAGAACACGCCCAGTTTTCCTCTCAAGCAGAACAAGAGCTTTTAATGGAAGGTTATGCCCAATTTGAACGTTAAATTCAAACTAATTAAATGCTTAAGTGGTGTCCATGTCAGATGTTTCTATCACTTTCTACAGTATTTATTTTAGCATTTTTTATTTATTTCATATTTTACATATTTATTTACATATGTCAGAGCCACCACGGACCCAGTAGAAAATGGGAACAAGTAAAAGTAAAGTACAAGAATATTCTACAAAATTGTAGCCTACACTTCTTATACAGTCCTTATTTTAAAAGCCACTGTTAAATGATGTGTCTATTTATGACAGCCACCAAGAAAAAGGCTGAAAGATTACAGGTGGTGGTCCTGCACCCCCACAATATACCCCAGCAGAAGGGCTGGCCCTTGGGTTGAATTCAAACCGACCCAGTGTGGAGGGCATCCCTGGGGGCAGCTCTTCCTTAGACCCAAAGCCAGGGACCAGTAGCAGCAACACCTACATTACTGTTAGGCTAAATGAGCTTTTATTTCTCTTAGTATACTGTAAAATGGTTTGTTGCTGCATTAAATGAATTTGGTACAGTCATTTCAAATGTTTGTGAAAGTGAAAACTAATAAACTTCTAGTTCATATAAAATATGTTGCCATGAGTTATTGATCACATTATTTTTTTACAGTGTAGTTAATTGTAATGACATTATTCCCCCCCCCAAGAGTGCAACACATTGTAATACCCATTTATTTCCATTGCACGTCCTGTGAAGAAATCCTCTCAGATGACTGTCCTTTGGAGGAAGAACCTGTAAGTGCATAAATAACTTAACTATAATTTGTATATACTTGTGTACCTATTCTTTCTGTCTGCAACATGAGTTGCAGGAGTCCACACCTAGAGAAAGGTCTACAGAAAGGCTCACAGAACAGTCTGCACAAAGAACTGCTGATACAGAGGTGGGCAGTGTTGTACTTTTACTTTTGTCTTGTTGCATGATGCATGTTTTGACCCTTTTTTTTCACAAAATTACACCGGGTGACATCCGTTCCCTATATAAGCGGCATCTTTAACCAAAAATAGAGTATTTTGAGGTGAAAAAAAGAGAAATTAGAGGAGAAATTGAACTCGACAACTTGAAAGAGAGAAAATTTGCACTGAAGATAGAGTTGCTTCAGAGTAAGTGCTAATACACTATTTCACACATAGTAGTATTGCTGACTTTCCATAACTATCTCTTATTGCAGGCAAAATATGACTTGCTGGCTTTTCTTTATAAATAATCTTTTAAATAAACTCAAGAAACTAAGCATATTTGTCTTGTCTTTTATTCAGTAAAAAAATGGTGTTCCACAATTCTGTCCCGTGCAGCTCTGCCACTAGGTTGGTTCAAGTGCACTGGCTGGAGGTCATCATCAGGCTTCACCCCCACCACAGGGCTCCTCTCCTTTCTGATGGTGGCAATGTTATGCAATATGGCACATGGAACAATTCTGTCACAGGCCCTGTCAGGTGCAACCCTCAGACTTTTCAGACACTGAAATCTTCCCTTTAGTTGCCCAAAGGTCATTTCAATGCTTGTCCTGGCTAGAGCTGCATTGTAACGGGTTTGTGGTCCAGGGTTTGGCTCACGGAAGGGCGTTATAAAATACTGCCTGCAGGCATAGCCCCTGTCTCCAAGCAGGATCCCGTCACAATCCCCTGTATAATGGAAAAATGCAGTGCTGTTAGGCTCAGCATAATACTGTGTATAATACTGTGAGCTTGAAATGTTTGTTCCCTTACCACGTTCAAATAATGTGCATAAATGTGACTCTCTGAAAATTCTTGAGTCATGTACTGATCCTGGCCATTATGCTTCCACATTGGTGACGTGGAGCATTGAGTCACACACCATCGAAGAGATTTTAGTCAGTCAACTGCATACTTTTTGATTTCATTACTTTTTTTTCCCATGTAATAATCTGGAATATTATAAATTGTAATAGTAATTTACCTGCACATTTACACTATGAACGCCCTTTCGCTTCACAAAATCCCCCTCATTATATTTATATTTTATAATTATAAAATTATATTTTGCCTGGGGGGGCCTTGATGGGGACATGTGTGCTGTCTATGGCACCAATCACGTTAGGGAAGCCTAAAGGACACATACTGTTATTCATACTTATTGGTATGGTCATGATTGCATTGTCATTAACAATTATAAATGTTCTTGCAATAGCTAAAAAATCCTGCGGTTTTAAGTGGCTTAGAAATAACACAAAAACCCCTAAAAACTGCTTGAGCGCCAGGTAAAGTTTGCGAATGCACACAGTCTGTGCTGTTGTTAAAGCCAGACTCCTCCGTGTTAAACACGTAATGTGTGGTTCCAACAAATGAATGATGTAAATAACACCCTCACGAGAAAAACGGTATCTCTCAACAATGACGCTATCGCGCTGCGCTAAATGATCCTGTCTATTCATTCGAAAAGCTCTGCGAATTATTATTGCACCTTCCGCAACAGGTTGCTGTCGTACAAATGGACAAGACATGGCTGCGACAGACTTACCTATCTCCTCCGCTTATAAAGCCGCAATCTAATCCTGTTTACATGAAGTTAGCCTGCTCCCGAGCAGGTTCAAGCTTACGGACCTGTTGCTATGACAGCAAGTCCAGGATGAGCGTCCAAGAACCGAACAATCCAAGATCATGCCAAATCGTCAACAATCAAATCCAGCTAACCGAGTTAGCGACGTACGAAGAACGGGCCCCTGGGGCCCGTTCTTCGTACGTTGCTAATTACATCCGAGATCAAAAGACACATCCAAGATGACATCATCGTGCTAATCATGATCCGGCTAATTGGGTTCTTCGAACACACCTGTTGTTTATGATTAGTATCGCTGGATTGAGTTATCTGAGATCATTGCGCGCTCTTGCGTTGGTTTAAAAGGGGATATGTATCGATACTAGAAACAATGATCAGCAACGCTGTGATTGGCTGTTCAGCATGGCTAAAGAACACGCCCAGTTTTCCTCTCAAGCAGAACAAGAGCTTTTAATGGAAGGTTATGCCCAATTTGAACGTTAAATTCAAACTAATTAAATGCTTAAGTGGTGTCCATGTCAGATGTTTCTATCACTTTCTACAGTATTTATTTTAGCATTTTTTATTTATTTCATATTTTACATATTTATTTACATATGTCAGAGCCACCACGGACCCAGTAGAAAATGGGAACAAGTAAAAGTAAAGTACAAGAATATTCTACAAAATTGTAGCCTACACTTCTTATACAGTCCTTATTTTAAAAGCCACTGTTAAATGATGTGTCTATTTATGACAGCCACCAAGAAAAAGGCTGAAAGATTACAGGTGGTGGTCCTGCACCCCCACAATATACCCCAGCAGAAGGGCTGGCCCTTGGGTTGAATTCAAACCGACCCAGTGTGGAGGGCATCCCTGGGGGCAGCTCTTCCTTAGACCCAAAGCCAGGGACCAGTAGCAGCAACACCTACATTACTGTTAGGCTAAATGAGCTTTTATTTCTCTTAGTATACTGTAAAATGGTTTGTTGCTGCATTAAATGAATTTGGTACAGTCATTTCAAATGTTTGTGAAAGTGAAAACTAATAAACTTCTAGTTCATATAAAATATGTTGCCATGAGTTATTGATCACATTATTTTTTTACAGTGTAGTTAATTGTAATGACATTATTCCCCCCCCCCCAAGAGTGCAACACATTGTAATACCCATTTATTTCCATTGCACGTCCTGTGAAGAAATCCTCTCAGATGACTGTCCTTTGGAGGAAGAAGTGCATAAATAACTTAACTATAATTTGTATATACTTGTGTACCTATTCTTTCTGTCTGCAACATGAGTTGCAGGAGTCCACACCTAGAGAAAGGTCTACAGAAAGGCTCACAGAACAGTCTGCACAAAGAACTGATACAGAGGTGGGCAGTGTTGTACTTTTACTTTTGTCTTGTTGCATGATGCATGTTTTGACCCTTTTTTTTCACAAAATTACACCGGGTGACATCCGTTCCCTATATAAGCGGCATCTTTAACCAAAAATAGAGTATTTTGAGGTGAAAAAAAGAGAAATTAGAGGAGAAATTGAACTCGACAACTTGAAAGAGAGAAAATTTGCACTGAAGATAGAGTTGCTTCAGAGTAAGTGCTAATACACTATTTCACACATAGTAGTATTGCTGACTTTCCATAACTATCTCTTATTGCAGGCAAAATATGACTTGCTGGCTTTTCTTTATAAATAATCTTTTAAATAAACTCAAGAAACTAAGCATATTTGTCTTGTCTTTTATTCAGTAAAAAAATGGTGTTCCACAATTCTGTCCCGTGCAGCTCTGCCACTAGGTTGGTTCAAGTGCACTGGCTGGAGGTCATCATCAGGCTTCACCCCCACCACAGGGCTCCTCTCCTTTCTGATGGTGGCAATGTTATGCAATATGGCACATGGAACAATTCTGTCACAGGCCCTGTCAGGTGCAACCCTCAGACTTTTCAGACACTGAAATCTTCCCTTTAGTTGCCCAAAGGTCATTTCAATGCTTGTCCTGGCTAGAGCTGCATTGTAACGGGTTTGTGGTCCAGGGTTTGGCTCAGGGAAGGGCGTCATAAAATACTGCCTCCAGGCATAGCCCCTGTCTCCAAGCAGGATCCCATCAATATCCCCTGTATAATGGAAAAATGCAGTGCTGTTAGGCTCAGCATAATACTGTGTATAATACTGTGAGCTTGAAATGTTTGTTCCCTTACCACGTTCAAATAATGTGCATAAATGTGACTCTCTGAAAATTCTTGAGTCATGTACTGATCCTGGCCATTTTGCTTCCACATTGGTGACGTGGAGCATTGAGTCACACACCATCGAAGAGATTTTAGTCAGTCAACTGCATACTTTTTGATTTCATTACTTTTTTTTCCCATGTAATAATCTGGAATATTATAAATTGTAATTTACCTGCACATTTACACTATGAACGCCCTTTCGCTTCACAAAATCCCCCTCATTGGGGCCTGGGGGGCCTTGATGGGGACATGTGTGCAGTCTATGGCACAAATCACGTTAGGGAAGCCTGAAGGATACTGTTATTCATACTTATTGGTATGGTCATGATTGCATGTCATTAACAATTATAAATGTACCTGCAATAGCTAAAAAATCCTGCTTTACAACCTGTGGTCTTAAGTGGCTTAGAAATATGTTATGGAGTCGCAGTCTCTCTTCGGTTCCTGGTTCGTTCACCCGGTGACAAATACAACAAAAACTGCTTGAGCGGCAGGTAAAGTTTGCGAATGCACACAGTCTGTGCTGTTGTTAAAGCCCGACTCCTCCGTGTTAAACACGTAATGTGGTTCCAACAAATGAATGATGTAAATAACACCCTAACGAGAAAAACGGTATCTCTCAACAATGACGCTATCGCGCTGCGCTAAATGATCCTGTCTATTCATTCGAAAAGCTCTGCGAATTATTCTTGCACCTTCCGCAACAGGTTGCTGTCGTAAAAATGTACAAGACATGGCTGCGACAGACTTACCCATCTCCTCCGCTTATAAAGCCGCAATCTAATCCTGTTTACATGAAGTTAGCCTGCTCCCAAGCAGGTTAAGCTTACGGACCTGTTGCTATGACAGCAAGTCCAGGATGAGCGTCCAAGAACCGAACAATCCAAGATCATGCCAAATCGTCAACAATCAAATCCAGCTAACCGAGTTAGCGACGTACGAAGAACGGGCCCCTGGTCGTGAGCAGGTTTTATTCCACTAACCCGAGGTTTGTTACAATCTCCGCCCCCTTTTCAAAGCGCGAGCGGTGTTGAACTTGCCTACGCCGTTAGTTTTTTCATTCGTTTTCCTTAATCGCGCACAAGTTGGTAACACAGACATTAAATGTCTAACCGGACAATTTTTTATTTGAGCGATACCGTTTTTCTTTACAGTCCATTAAATATATCCACAATCTGTTTCATGCATAGAAAACAAACCTCACTCGTCGTGGCCGCACTCTTACATCTGAGCAGATTCTATGTTTGCTAATATAAGCTTTCTTTAAAACACCGGGGATGCAGAACACGTGAGCAAGGCAACTGTATGCAGAGCAGTAAGAAAAGTGTGCATCGCTCTCAAGCACTTTTTATACATTTGTGTTAAGTTTCCTGTGAGAGCCATCAAAGAGGAGTTTCATAGGACTGCAGGTGAATGGTGAACGTCTCTCTGAATAAGCTGATCAAATAGAGTGGGCTTGCTGCCCACTCTGGAAGTAAGCTAATAATTTAAATACCCTTTAGGATTTCCCAATGTGATTGGGTGCACATGTAACCCGTCCCACTCGCGCGGTCTTTGAACCGACGTCGGTCCGAATGGGAGACAGGCGCTCTAACGACGGGCCTAAAGACCGCAGTCCCTATTGCGTCTGTCACTAGAGCGTCTCTGTTGGTCAGGGAGTGACTCTTCACTAGCTGGCCTCCGTTACACATAGCTGGAGCAGGGGCAAGCATGGTCAATTTTTTGTCTTCTATAGCCACAGTGCTCGGTTCTCATGTCTTCATAACTTTCAAGGCCAGTTTATTAAATATATCAAACATTTCCCAGTCAGGCATCCTACTAGCAAGAGCATTTAAACTCACCGGACTGAAGGATGTTTTTATATTTCATTTTCAGCTGCTGCCATGTTCTTTTTATTGCAGGATTGCACCTACATGACAAAAATCGTAGGTATATATGTGTATATATTGCGTTGCCATGGTGAATCGTGTTATCTTAGCTCAATTGATGATTTGAGCTAATGCCTCTCGCGGCGAAGTATAGGCATTCCATCCATCACTAAGCATTTTTTATACTTGGTAACAGACTGAGCGGAGCCGTCTGTTAGAACCAGGTCCGGTATAGGTAGAGTCATCCCTGCTCAGGCAGACCCCTGTACTAGGACTAGTGCCCTATACGTAGTGACTCCCCTCTGGGTCGTCCCGTGTGTTGAATTCGGACACTGAATGTTGAACACTCATGATTTCCCAATTGGTGAATCTGTGACCTCCCCGCTGGTGGTAAGACCACCTGGATTTGTCCCCCTACTCGGGCTGACACCTTTATTGCGCATGTTGTTCTCCCCGCCGGTGAGACCATGTTAGTGTCTCCACATGTAACCTCCCCTCCGGGTAGGATGTGGCCTCCGTAACACACTCTTCAAAGAGGAGAGCAGTGTTTCCCCAGTGTTCGGCTCCGGACAGCTCCTCGCTACTAGAGGCGTACGCCACTGTCCGTGAGGCCGTCAGTACAGGCTTCTCAGTATGACCAATACTATGTGGCTGGAAGATTACATCTCGCGGTAGCACTCTTGTGACTCGCTAGCCTAGTCAGGGTCGCTCCGCTAGAGGTCGTGATATCGGTGCAAGCGCTGTGGCGTTTAAGATAGATCCCCAGTCAGTCTCTCACAAAGTCGAGAGACCGACTGAAGGGGAACGTCTCGGTTGAGTCTGTAACCTCCGTTCCCTGATGGAGGGAACGAGACGTTGTGGCTTCATGCCACAACGCTGCACCGAACCACTGCTGTGACCGGGAGTGCCCTCTTAGGTTCCTCAGTACAAAGGGTGAGTGAATGACCGCCGCCCTCTTCCTTTATACCCTTATGTACGGGGCGGAGACTGGCGTGCGCGTGCCATTCGCCAAGCCCATTGGCGTTTTATAATTAATTATCTCGGAGAAGGTAGGTTCTCAAGATCAAACCCCAGTCAGTCTCTCACAACGTCTCGTTCCCTCCATCAGGGAACGGAGGTTACAGACGTAACCGAGACGTTATTACATTGTGTTATCAGTTATTTGAGCGGTTGTTATTTAGGAATAACCAACCTGCAAATGTCGCGACTGGCCAATCAGAATCAAGCAGTCCAACGAGCTGTGTATTAAATGTGCAATTAATTTAGCACAATCGTGGTGACAATAATGTTTTAAAAGCAAACACTAAACTCCCGATAGCGTCAGAAAATCATGGTTGTATCTTGTAATGGTTGTAAATGGCCACTTAACAGGAAATAAGAGCACAACATTTTTTCAAATCATTTGTACTATTTTAAAACTCTCTTGCAAAAAACACAGACAAACATGAAGAGTGACCAATAATAAGGATTTATATAAAAAAAGGAGCAGCAAGGTTTCATTCCGAAGGTCACAACATTTTCATTTCTGTTTCGACATTTTTATAGATTATTGTTTGCGTGGTTTGAAATACCATGTTGAAGAAGTTCAATGGCAGCAGATTATAACATTTTCATTGGCTGTAAAGTATAGGCCTAATAAACACTCAAGTGAAATATAAAAACCAAAGTTCTCAACTGACAAAATAATCGTGATGATAATTTTTCCATCATCGTACAGCCCTACGTTTTACTGCACTGATCCATTGAAGGGTTCCGCTCGAGTGTGAAGCCTCATGTGTCTCTTAAGGTAACTCGGATCTGTAAAAGTCTTTCCACACTGTAGACTTGTGTGAGGTTTCTCTCGAGTGTGAATTCTCATGTGTGTCTTTAGGTCACCTGTTTGTGTAAAAGTCTTTCCACACTGTAGACATACGTGAGGTTTCTCTCCAGTGTGAATTCTCATGTGTCTCTGAAGGGGACCTGTTTGTGTAAAAGTCTTTCCACACTGTAGACATACATGAGGTTTCTCTCCAGTGTGAATTCTCATGTGTGTCTTAAGGCTTCCTGTTTGTGTAAAAGTCTTTCCACACTGTAGACTTACATGAGGTTTCTCTCCAGTGTGAATTCTCATGTGTGTCTTTAGGTCACCTGTTTGTGTAAAAGTCTTTCCACACTGTAGACTTACATGAGGTTTCTCTCCAGTGTGAATTCTCATGTGTGTCTTTAGGTCATCTGTTTGTGTAAAAGTCTTTCCACACTGTAGACTTACATGAGGTTTCTCTCCAGTGTGAATTCTCATATGAATCTTTAGATCACCTGTTTGTGTAAAAGTCTTTCCACACTGTAGACTTACATGAGGTTTCTCTCCAGTGTGAATTCTCATGTGTGTCTTTAGGTCACCTGTTTGTGTAAAAGTCTTTCCACACTGTAGACATACATGAGGTTTCTCTCCGGTGTGAATTCTCATGTGTCACTTGTGCCTGTAAAAGTCTTTCCACACTGTAGACATGCGTGAGGTTTCTCTCCAGTGTGAATTCTCATGTGTTTCTTAAGGTGACCAATTTTACTAAAAGTCTTTCCACACTGTAGACATGCATGAGGTTTCTCTCCAGTGTGAATTCTCATATGAATCTTTAGGTCACCTGTTTGTGTAAAAGTCTTTCCACACAGTAGACATGCGTGAGGTTTCTCTCCAGTGTGAAATCTCATGTGTGTCTTAAGGCTACTTGTGTCTGTAAAACTCTTTCCACACTGTAGACATGCATGAGGTTTCTCTCCAGTGTGAATTCTCATGTGTTTCTTAAGGTTACTTGTGTCTGTAAAACTCTTTCCACACTGTAGACATGCGTGAGGTTTCTCTCCAGTGTGAATTCTCATGTGTGTCTTAAGGCTACTCGAGACTGCAAATCTCTTTCCACACTGTAGACATGTGTGAGGTTTCTCTCCAGTGTGAATTCTCATGTGTGTCTTAAGGTGACTCGAGACTGCAAATCTCTTTCCACACTGTAGACATGCGTGAGGTTTTTCTCCAGTGTGAATTCTCATGTGTCTCTTAAGGCTACTCGTTTTTGTAAAACTGTTTCCACACTGTAGACATACATGAGGTTTCTCTCCAGTGTGACTTCTCATGTGAATCTTAAGGTTACTTGTGTTTGTAAAACTCTTTCCACACTGTAGACATGTGTGAGGGCTTTCTCCAGTGTGAATTATCATGTGTGACTTAAGGCTTCCTGTTTGTGTAAAAGTCTTTCCACACTGTAGACATGCGTGAGGTTTCTCTCCAGTGTGAATTCTCATGTGTGTCTGAAGGTTTCCTGTTTGTGTAAAAGTCTTTCCACACTGTAGACATGCGTGAGGTTTCTCTCCAGTGTGAATTATCATGTGTGACTTAAGGCTTCCTGTTTGTGTAAAAGTCTTTCCACACTGTAGACATGCGTGAGGTTTCTCTCCGGTGTGAATTCTCATGTGAATCTTAAGGCCACTTGTGCTTGTAAAACTCTTTCCACACTGTAGACATGCGTGAGGTTTCTCTCTGGTGTGAATTCTCATGTGTGTCTTAAGGCTACTCGTATCTGTAAAAGTCTTTCCACACTGTAGACATGCGTGAGGTTTCTCTCCAGTGTGAATTCTCATGTGCTGTTTTTCACTCTTTTTGTCTCCTGTTCTCAGAGCTTCTTCCAGTGAAACTTTCTGGAATCTTTGTGCACGTTGATGTTTCTCATCAGCATCTTTTACTTCATCTTGACTGTCCTTATTCAATTCCATCATATCTGAAGTGAACAAAACTATCTGTTAAACACAGTTTTACAATTGTACAAAACAACATCACAAGACAAGATCATGGTTTCATTTTCAGCGAACACAGTCATTCAGTGCACTGAGTATTGCTTTGGATAAAAGTGTTTGCCATTTAAGACGAACCAGTGGCGGTTCTAGACAAAATTTACTAGGGGGGCAAAGGAGGGGCCAGTGTTTAACCAGAGGGGCACATTAAAAAATTGCAACAAATGATATTTAAAGATTACAAACTTTATTTTACTTTACAATCATATAAACATTTATTTTGTACAGTAGTGCAAGAGTGTGTGCAGGTGCAAAAGAGGTAGGGCCATAAAAAATAAAAAATGCATTCAGGGTACAACAATTTCCTATTGTGGACAGTTGAGTCCACACTTAACTTGGCATAACAATGCTGGATCAATTATACCAGTTTGGCCTGAGCTCTGTTTTCTGTCCCCCGTCAAAGTGGTTGGGAATATATTCAAGATGGGCTGTACTGGTCTATCATTTTTGGACTTGCTGATATCTGTAGAAAGATGTACAGTAAACACACATTTAATAACTTACGCATTTATATCGACATGTATTTCAATTTATAAGCCAAGTATTTACTTAAAAAATAAATATTAGAGTCATATTGTCACAAAAAGGAATGTACAGCAAATAGCACAATTTTAAGGACACACAGTAGGCCAACAATGAAATTATCATTGCACTGTTTTGCAAATACTAAAGACCTTCTTCATCACAAACCTGATGGTGCAGTACTTGATCCACATGGATCCATTTTCTGTCCCTCTGGCTGTTCCCCTCTCTGTCCCTGTATATTTTCTTCCTCCTCACCCTCTTCTTTATGCTCCTCACCCTCTGGAATGTCCCTCTCTGTGTCAGAGCCCTTACTTTAATCACATGCTCTCTCTCCAACCTCCACTGACTCATCTGGCTCTCCCTCTTCCTGCTCCTCAACACCTTGATTTGTTTCTCTCACTTTTTTGTTTACTGGGGCAAAAAGGAACTATAAGAAAAATAACTTGGGGCATGCAGTACATTTCTTTGCCTATTATGGGAACATGTGTGCAATATATGTACACAATAAAGGATACAACTTTGTAAATATAACATGTGATGCTATTTTTGTCTTCATTTATTAATATTGTATATTTATTAGCCATTCATGGTCAATGCATATATTGAAAAATATAAGCACTAGTTTCCCATATATGGAAATGCATTATGTAATATGTCGCATTACATTTTGAAGTATATTCCCATATATTTTTGTTCCGTGAGGGCATTGTGTAGACCTAGTAGCAAGGATACTGACATTTAGATATTCGCTTCTGCTTCGATAAGTTTGCTTAGATATTAATAAGTTTCTAAACATATCGAAACGTCTCGGTTACGTCTGTAACCTCGGTTCCCTGATGGAGGGAACGAGACGTTGTGAGAAACTGACTGGGGTTTGATCTTGAGAACCTACCTTCTCCGAGATAATTAATTATAAAACGCCAATGGGCTTGGCGAATGGCACGCGCACGCCAGTCTCCGCCCCGTGAATACGGGTATAAAGGAAGATGGCGGCGGTCATTCACTCACCCTTTGTACTGAGGAACCTGAGAGGGCACTCCCGTTCACTGCAGTGATTCGGTGCAGCGTTGTGGCATGAAGTCACAACGTCTCATTCCCTCCATCAGGGAACCGAGGTTACAGACGTAACCGAGACATTCCCCTTCAGTCGGTCTCTCGACGTTGTGAGAGACTGACTGGGGATCAATCTTAAACGCCACAGCGCTTGCACCGATATCACGACCTCTAGCGGAGCGACCCTGACTGGGCTAGCGAGTCACAAGAGTGCTACCGCGAGACGTAATCTTCCAGTCATATAGTATTGGTCATACTGAGAAGCCTTTACTGACGGCCTCACGGACAGTGGCGTATGCCTCTAGTAGCGAGGAGCTGTCCGGAGCCGAACACTGGGGAAACACTGCTCTCCTCTTAGAAGAATGTGTTACGGAGGCCACATCCTACCCGGAGGGGAGGTACATGTGGAGACATGACATGGTCTCCCCGGCGGGGAGAACAACATGCGGAAAGGTGTTAGCCCGAATAGGGGGACAATCCAGGTGGGATTACCACCGGCGGGGAGGTCACAGATTCACCAATCGGGAAATCCTGAGTGAGGAATTCAACACACGAGACGACCCAGAGGGGAGTCACTACGTATGGGGCACTAGTCCTAATACAGGGGTCTGCCTGAGCAGGGATGACTCTACCTATAACGGACCTGGTTCTAACAGACGGCTCTGCTCAGTCTGTTACCAAGTGCAATGCTTAGTGATGGATGGAATGCCTATACTTCGCCCGAGAGGGGAAAGTAGGTAGGCTACAATAGCGCACTAGTCTCACCTGGTGAGGGGAGAAGGCGTTTTCGCAGGCGTACGCCCAAACCAGGAGCCCACCCTAAACGTTGGCGGCATTTAAGGGCATTTGCTGCAACTGGTTCCACGTGGAGATTGTAAAATCTCGTGAAGGTCCCGGAGCGTAGCCCAACCCGCAGTTCTACAAATGTCTGCCAGAGAGGCGCCCTGTGCCATTGCCCACGAGTGGAGTGGGCTCTCACTGCCAGCGGGCACGGCGATCCTGGGATTGGTACCCAGTGCGCCACCTCTGTTTTGAGACAGCCCCCCCCCCGGGTGCCGTCTCCCAGAACAGACAAAGAGCTGCTCAGAGCTTCTGAGGCTCTGTGTGCGGTCCAGACCGGTGCGCAGCGCGCGTACTGGACACAACACATAAAAAGGTTGGGTCTTCCTCTCCGGAGGGGAGCGCCTGCAGGTTCACCACCTGGTCCCGGAAGGGAGTAGTGGGAAGCTTGGGCAAGACGTCGGCATAGGATCTCAGGACCACGTGAGAATTACCAATCCCGAGTTCCAGGCACCTTTGGGACACAGAGAATGCCTGTAGGTCCCCCACCCTCTTGATGGAGGTGAGCGCCACAAAGAGTGCATCTTTCATCCAACTGAGGAAGATTGGCAATTCTTAGGGGCTCACCAGGGCCGTACCAAGGCCCTGTAAGACCACATTAGGGTCCCAAGAGGGTACGGAGCGCGGCCAAGGTGGACACACCCTTCTCTCGCTCCTGAGGAACCTGGTGACCAGGTTGTTCTGACGGGGATACTTACCTGGGGGTCAGCACTGATCCGATCAGGCAACTCTGCGGGTTCTCCTCCCGGGGAGAACACCAGGACAATTTGGCGGCACTTATAAGCGTATAACCGCCTAGAGGCGGGGCTCAAGCCTGTAAGACAGTCTCCCGGACCGCCAACGGCAAGCCCTCGTCCCGTCCAGGGGCCAGGCATGGAGGTTCCAGAGGCCTGCGTTGGGGTGCCACAACGTGCCCTTCCCCTGCAACAGAAGGTCCTTCGTCAGGGGAATGGGCCAATGGGGGCCGTCGAGAGCCAGGTCTGGTTGGGCCAGTATGGCACCACTCACCAGAACCTGATGCCCCTTTTCCCTGACCTTGCACAGGACCTGTGCAAGGAGGCTCACTGGGGGGGAAGGCGTACTTCCGCTTGTCCCGCGGCCAGCTGTGTGCTAGGACATCCGTGCCGAGGGGACCCTCGGTCTGGGAATACCATAGCGGGTAATGGGTGGAGTCCGGGGAGGCAACAGGTCCACCTGTGCCTGCCGAACCGCTTCCCACATGAGCCAGGCTGCACGGGGATCGCCACTCTCCGCGGGGAGTACACTGTCGAGAGAGCGCATCGGCTGTCTGGTTCAGGTTGCCCGGAAGAAACGTGGCCCGCAGGGATTTCACCTGCTGACTCCAAAGGAGGAGGCGTCGGGCAAGTTGTGATAACTGCGGTGAGCGTATGCCGCCTTGCGATTGATGTACACCACGGCAGTCGTGCTGTCCTCCTCAGTGCCAGAAGGACTGCCAACAACTCTAGGCAGTTGATATGCCAACGCAGTCAGGGACCCGTCCACCGACCCGATACTGCGTGCCCAATTGCACACCGCACCCCACCCTTGCAGGGAGGCGTCTGTCGTTACCACGACACGCCTCAACCTGTCCGAGCGGAACCCCAGCTCGGAGAAAAGGTCAAGTCTGACCAGGGTAAGAGAGTGCGAAGGCACTGAGGCATTACCGTAATCCGCCTGGTGCCTGCGTGCCACGCTGTCCAGGGAACCCGACTCTGTAGTCAGTGCTGGAGCGGCCGCATGTGCATCAACCCGAGAGGGATTAGCCCCGTCCAGGACACCATGTGCCCCAGGAGCCTCTGAAAATTCTTCAGAGGCGTCGAGGGATTCTGACTGATCAACCTCAGACAGCTTAGCACTGACTGTGCACGCTCGTTGGTGAGACGTGCTGACATACGAACAGAGTCTAGTTCCATACCGAGGTAAGAGGTGCTCTGCGCGGGGGAGAGCTTGCTCTTCTCCTGGTTGACCCGGATGCCTAGACGGTCTAGGTGCCGAAGCACAAGGTCCCTGTGCGTGCACAACACATCTCGCGAGTGTGCCAAGATAAGCCAGTCGTCAAGATAGTTTAGCACTCGCACGCCTTGCTCCCTGACAGGAGCTAAGGCAGCCTCCACTAGTTTGGAAAAAACACGTGGAGACAGGGCCAGACCGAATGGCAGGACCCTATACTGATACGCCCTTCCCTCGAACGCGAACCGTAGGAACGGCCGGTGTCGGGGGAGAATAGAGACGTGAAAGTACTCGTCCTTCAGGTCGATCGCCACAAACCAATCCTGGTGACATACCGAGCCCAGGATGCGCCTCTGCGTCAGCATTCTGAACGGAAGCTTGTGCAGGTGCTTGTTCAGGCGCCGCAGATCCAAAATGGGCCGCAGCCCCCCGCCCTTTTGGGCATGATGAAGTACTGGCTGTAAAACCCGGACGACATCTCGGTTATAGGGACGGGTTCAACCGCACCCTTCGCCAGAAGGGCGGCGACCTCCTGCCGAAGTACGGAAGCATTCTCTCCTCGCCCCAAGGTGTACAGAATGCCCTTGGGGGGGCGCCTGGCGAATTGGATCGAGTAACCGAGACGGACTGTCCTCTCTGTCCAGTGTGACGGGCTGGTGCGCTACCAAGCGCCCAAGAACCGCGACAACGGGACCAGAGGGACAATCTGCTTCACCTTGCCGGGGGAGGCTGGTTCGGTGGCTGACAGTACGGTCACCTCGCACAGGGGGGACCCCCCGGGAGGTTGACGGCTCTGTATGTTTACCTGCTTCAGGCGGCCTGACGCAATGTCCGGGGGAGATTGTGGTCGGCGGCCCGATCCATCCAATACACCGTCTGGACGAGAGTGTTGTGGAGGAAAACCCAGGGGAGATTTGTCTCTTTGTGAGCATGTGGGCGCCGGACCCTGAAA
Organism: Barbatula barbatula; assembly: GCF_947034865.1. NCBI lineage: Eukaryota > Metazoa > Chordata > Actinopteri > Cypriniformes > Nemacheilidae > Barbatula > Barbatula barbatula. The sequence continues at coordinate 979,039 of NC_136769.1, read as the reverse complement.
AGGGCAGGCAGCGTCCTTCTCCGATCCGGCGTTGGAAAGGCCGGGATTCGGGCCCAGTAAAATCTCCCCTGGTTCGTCCCGTCAGGGCCGCTTAAAGGACCTCTTGGCGGGCTGCTGACGGGGAACAGATGCCCTCTTCCGCGGGCGCTACGTCTCTGGTGGGTCGTCCTCTGGGAGGTTCCTCAACCAGAGGGCCGCCGCGGGAGGGCAGGGCTGCTGGGAACCAGGCTGTGCCCGAGACCATGCCGACCTGTTGGTGGGCACGTTGCGGCGTGGTAGGATCTGTTAGGATCTGTTAGATCGCCTCAGTATGCCACGGTATCACCAAGCAGCCCTGCTTGCGAGATGGGCGCATCCAGAACGGGCGTTCTGGGCGCCGCTCACCCGCGCAAGACTAAGCCACAGATGCCTCTCTTGGACCACCATTGTGGACATCGGCCGACCTAGGGCACGTGCCGTGGCCTTCGTCGCTCGTAGCGCGAGGTCTGTGGCAGTACGCAGCTCACTCATACCAGCTGGGTCGGACTTCCCGCCGTCCAACTCCTTCAGAACTTTAGCCTGAAAAACCCGGAGGACCGCCATGGCGTGGAGAACGGAGGCGGTTCGTCCATCAGCACTGCAAGCCTTCGACGAGTGTCGAAGAGAGCTTACATGCTCTGGACGGGAGTCTAGGTTGAGCCCCCCAAGTGGCAGCTGTCTGCGGGCACAAGTGGCCCGCGACTGCACGCTCCACGCGGGGAACATCAACATAGCCTCTAGCCGCCCCACCAACCAGGGAAGTCACAGCCACAGAGCCCTCCGGCCTGAAACGCGCCGAAAGGGGCGCATTCCAGGACTTGGCGAGCTCGTCATGCACCTCCGGGAAGAATGGTAACGAAACCGCGCATCTAGCCGCGAGCGTTCCGAGGAGGATGTTGTTACACCCTGCAACCCGATGCACGCGGCTGCCCGGGAAAGCATGGCCGACATCTCACCGTCAGTCTCCTCCGGAGCTCGACTGCCTGACGACAGGAGATCAGAGGAGTCTTCCGCATCCGATGCCAGCAGGCAGCTGTCCGACGCAGCGATAGAGATAGCGTCATCATCCGTGTGCAAAGTCTTACCACTATGAGACGGCCGTCTGCCGCTCGTAGGGGACGAACCAGGTGAGCGTGAAGGGGTATAGATGGTCCGCGAGCGTGAAGCTGACGGAGCAACATCTATCGGCGTCCCTAAATCACCCCCGCCGCTCGCCAAAGCGGTCAACCTCGCCGAAACGGCAGCTGAACACGCCTGGGAAACAGACGGGGTGGTGGCAGCGCTCGAAAGAACGTAGCCAACCGTGACCGCAACACCCTGATTGCTATGTCCGCACACACGGGACATTGCATCAGTGAAACCTGCCTCAGCATGCTTGAGCCCCAAGCAAGTGACACAGGAATCATGGCCGTCAGACTCCGGGATGAGTCTGTCGCACCCAAGGATACAGCTACGAGACATGCTCGTAGCCGGAGGGACTTACCTCTTAAGGTCTGTAGCCTTCTGCCGAAACGCCCAGGGGAAGTCCACCGAAAGGAGAAGTCCGCTGCTCCGCGTCATAAATCCAGCAGGTTAAAAGTTTTCTCGAAGTCGAGTATCGCGTGTAGCATCAGCAAACACACAGGTTCCAAAGAACAAAGGATGAGTGAATGACCGCCGCCATCTTCCTTTATACCCGTATGCACGGGGCGGAGACTGGCGTGCGCGTGCCATTCGCCAAGCCCATTGGCGTTTTATAATTAATTATCTCAGAGAAGGTAGGTTCTCAAGATCAAACCCCAGTCAGTCTCTCACAACGTCGAGAGACCGACTGAAGGGGAACCAGACATTTACAAACTTAAAGATTTTATTATCAATGTAAAGAACAAAAGTAACATGGTTATGTGCAAGAACAACAAGTCACTTATGAGATCAAATAGTTTTTTCTTACCTTGCACCAGGAGAAATTGTAGCTCCGCTCTCCAAGAGTAGTTGCTGAGCCGAGCAGCACCGACCGCAGGCGGCTACAGTGTTTGGGTGCGCCGCTTTAATTCACCCGTGTAGAACGTTGAGTCGTATTAGTTCCGCTTGTGGCGCTCGCATGTAAAATGATAATTAATTGACACTTATTTTTTGGTCAGCACGGGGGTGGCCAGGGACATTTCTACAGAGGCACGGGCCTCCCTAGGCCTCCGTGTAGAACCGCCACTGAGATGAACACATCCTAAGAGAATATTTTAACTTTACTCTGTTTAAATTACAACATAAAATGCACTCAGATGTAGCGGGACGCTTTACGGTAATGAGATTTCCAGCAGAAAAAAGCAATAGAATTATTATTTCTATGTTAAAATATTATTTGTGCAAGCCAGAGAACAAATTCATGTTTATTTAAAAAAAAAAAATGTGTCATTGAATTATATGTCCTGTAATTGAAATCATCACGTCTGTGTTCTGGTCTGGTAGAACAACAAATGCATTCATGCTTTTTTCCAATAAGACAATAAAAAAATAGACTGATGAAAATGTGTAAAAAAGGTCAAAAAAGCTATTTAAAGACAAAGCAGAAAGGGGGGTCAACCTACAACCTATATTATTAATGAAATGTATTTTATTGCTAATTTTCTGCATTTATTGTCCACCGACAATCACTAAATTTATTGTGTAGATTTTAAATCCAATCTGTAATAAAGATTTAAAAACAGAAACCAACCTCTGTGTTCTTTAGTCCTCTGAGTTTCTGTTGTGTGTAGTTCTGGATCTCTCGTGTTCTCAAGCTTCTCTTCCACAAACTCCAACAACTGTGTGAAGATTTCAGTTCTTACACCTGAAGTGATTCTTCTGCTTGTTGCTTTCTGGTATTTATTGGTGGTTTGATGTAGGAGGAGCTTTACTGAAGGTGTCAATCACTGTTGGTGTGAACTGGAGATGTTAGAGAAGGATTCAGATGAGTCTTTATCCAGGAGCGGAGGCGCCATTTTAAAAGATACTGTCACACATACACACGTATATTTACTTTAAGGAAACAAGGTTTTGCTGATGTTGCTGTTTCAGCAGGACATTGAGACTTTAATTCACCAGATTACAATGTATAGTCGAGATATTTATGAGAAATAACATTCAAATGTATTATTGCTCTTAGATTTGAACTGCTGTGCTAAACAGACGTGTTTCAATGACACACACAGATATTCAAACGTTCTTTTGAAGCACAATATTCGCGTCTATTCTTGTCATAGAGGTCAGGGTTCAGGGTTGATGACGTTAAAAATCCTTACGTCAAATACTTTAAATAACAGAGGGAAACCTCATGACACGGGACATGCCAATGCCTGGAGCGTCACTTCCGGGTCTGTACCGCGGGACATCGAAAACGTTCAATTATAATATTACATGTAATATTCGTGCACGCGCATGAATCATCCGTTCCTCTCAGAGCTTCAACTGCAGTGATCGCGAGCTCTGAACTTTTCTCCTGTAAACGCCGTTACTTCCGCATACTCGAATCACACATGATCGACACCACAGCAGCTTGTTTTTAACGCGTATATATGGTCCATACCTTTCATCTGTGCCCATAGGACCCGACTTCAGTTGCGCTACAACACAATACAACAGCCGCTGTTCCCGCTCATTAGTTTGAACAACAGATTCGTGTCCAGGACCCAGATAGCAAATTGACTCCGAAACGGATCCGCCCCGGAAGTACCACAAGCTCCGGAACGGATGTGCAAAACGGATCCGGAATGGAGTCCACTTGCACAGCGCAGCGGATCCAGATCTGGGGCAGACCCGTTTCGGACCTGTTTATAAAGCAGCGGATCCGCCACGGACCCGTTCAGGACCCGTTTATCCCAGCAAACAATTTTTGGTTCCCAGAACAGATATTCTAACGTTCCCTGTTGGTTTTCCAGGAAAGTTTTTTTGGCGTTAATAGAATGTTCCCTGTAGTTTAGGGGAACGTTCTCCTAACGTTAGGCGAACGTTCCCCTAACGTTAGTACAAAGGTAGGGGACGTTCCCCTAACCTACAGGGAACATTCTATTAACGTCTCCTAACGTTAAGCTAACGTTCTCCTAACCATGTTATGGGGAATGAAATGAGCCTAAAATCACGTGTTATAGATTGAGAACAAAAACTGGGATAAAATAAATCAAAATGTATTGAATTCAACTGCATAAACAACCTTAAACAACATACAAATACAACAAATAGAAAGAAAATAATAATAACTTTAAGACGTAAAACTAATTGGTAAAATTGTATTTTAAAATAATTATATAAATGACTATTTATTAAATGTAGAAAGAGAAATATATATATATATATATATATATATATATATATATATATATATATAAACTACATAAAAAGCCTTAAACAACAAACAAATAAAACAAATTGAAAGAAAACAATAACCATAAAGACATTAAACTAATTGGTAATATATAATTTATAAAAACATATATAACATTATAATTACTATTTATTAAATGTAAAAATATAATAAAAATACAGAAGCCCCATCAAGTTCAATCTTCACTTTAGCATCATCTGAAATCAAAAGAAAAAGGAAATGAGTAAGACGTATCTTAAACACTGTAGTTGAAGTGAATCATTATTATATGAAATATGTATTATTAATTAATAGTCGCCAGTGACTGATGTTGATCAATAATATGCCTGCAATTAATTTACAGTACAGGCGTTTAGTAGAGGCTTTTCCAACTCAAAGCGACAGTACCATATGGAAAACAATACAATTATTTGACAATAATATGAGGAGTTCTGTACAAAGTTACTTCGTTGATACAAGTACAATGTGTTTTACTAAAACGGAAACTGACTAAACTTTTATAAAACCGTCTTTAACATCACACCACTAGATGCCGCTGTTAGGCTACAAATCTTTTCAAACCTAGTGGCCCGTCTTATAAAAAGTTTGAAAGTTGATTGATCTATACTGATAATTAAAAAATGACATTGTTTACCATTTCAAATGTCTGTATGGGGCATATTTTAAAACAAGAGAAATTTCGTCCTCCACATCAGTTGCCCTCAGCTGCTTAAAGTTTTTTTTGTGTTGCTCCTACAAAATAGAATGACAATCTCTGATCAGATAAAGACTCCCTTTATGTTCACACAGTAAAACAAAACGTTTCAATGACGCTAAAATTACACAAGTTAGGACAAAACTTGCCTATTACTAAGTGGCATATTTGTAGGTCTTGGAAGGCCTGTTTATTTTTCTTTCCTTTCAGACTGTAGGCCCCCAAAACCTCATTTGTGGCAATCTTGCGCAACATTTTGCGGACTGCAGCACCAGGATTTAAGCCCCCAAGGGATCGAAGGTAGTTCATCTGTAAAAAAATATGACAAATAATTTAATTTAAAAAGTGAAGTGTGTTCAAATAACGTTCATAAAGATTGGTCTGTGTATTTATTGAACATGCGAGTTAAAATCTGCTACCAAGTTTTAACTGCCCTTTACTGCAATTCTAAAGAATCAGGTTACAGCAGAATCTGAAGAATATATATATATATATTTGCGGGTTGATACATTTGGGCATGAGATTGTGGGTTCGCACACTCATTTCACAATTAAATGAAACAAATGTCTGGATTTAGTTTGCAATTTGGTGTATCAACCCGCTACATTAACTAGTAGTTATGTCATTTATATCACAGGTTCTCAAATTTTGGGTCATAAGGAGAGTCACGCAAAGCCACTTGATGTTGCTGTGCATTAAAAATGTTTATAGCAACCAAAGAATATACTTGTATAGTTCACGTGTTTATTGTGCTCGGACACTGGATGATTTTCTCAACGCTAGACCAACCTTCCGAACTTCCGAATAAGAAATGCGTCCCAACACTTTTTCAATGAATCACTGTAGGAATCCAGTTTAATGCTACAACAGTGGCTGCCAGCAGATTTTTTAGATGTAGCCTACAATCAACATTCTTGCATATATATTTACCATCTTGGTTCGTTTGTCCTTGTGGGCAAGCTCAGTGTCCAGCAGCTGGAGTTCTTCCACTGTATGACACAGCCCATTATCGAGCAGGTCTCCTCCATCCTCTGACGCCGTCACAGCTGTAGAAGCCAGCAATTGTCGCTGCATGGCCAGGATTTCTTGTTGATTTTCAACAATTTCTTGCAACTTTTGCAAGACTTTTGTGCGATAGTCTATAAAGCATTTTGAACATCATTGAACATACTTTAATTTAATTTAAAAAGTTAAAAACGGACTTACTCTTTGTGGCTGACGAAGACTGGGGCTCTTCTAAAAGGAGCTGGGAGGCAACTGGTGCAAAATAAAGCAATAAGCCCCAAGAGGCAGTGGGTTACTGGTGTATTTTATAACGTCTTCAGGATAAAAATCAAGGACCAAAACGGACCTTTTTATAAGTTTAAAACAATTAATTATTGATAAAGATACACTGATTTAAATAGTCAATAAAAACAATAATTCTATTATATTTTGCACAACCTTGAAGATTTTTAGACACCCGTTGCTGTGGGTTCTTCTGCAGTGATTCTTCTGCTGCAGAACAAATAACCAAATAAACTATTAAATGGAGCCACACTGATAAAGTTTCAGGTATGAAAATTAAACAAGAAAAAATATGCTTACAATTCACAGAACAATCACTTGAAATGTCATTGTTGTCTGTTAGAAGTCAAAACGCAAAAGAGAGTCAAATACTGCATGTCTAGTACTAATACTTAAAAACATATTTTGATTTTGTACGAACCCATGTCCAGAGAAGTCTTGGGCAAGGGTGTGTCTGTAAATACATAAGAAAACTGAAAGAACAACAAGACAATTATGTATTAATTAATGGCACCAACTTACATTTAGGTGGAACAGGTTTGCATGTACTTTTTGTTGACTTCTTCCTTGATAATACTCTGCCATCATCTGAAAATAAGAACAAATTGTGTTAAAATAAAAAATAGAGCAGGGCTAGTTAACTTAGCTCCAGGAGGGCTGGTGTCCTGCAGAGTTTAGTTCCAACCCTGATCAAATACAACTGATCAAAGTAATCAGGACTATTTGAAATGTATGAACAGGTGTGTTGGATAAGGGTTGGAACTAAACTATGCAGAACACATGCCCACCAGCCCTAGCATAGAGTTCACAAATACAATTCAAATTGTATGTTAAATCTTATTATGTCAAATCTACTGTAAATGTCTGAAACAAAGTAGCAAAATACAATTTGTCCAAAGAAACTTGCCTATATGGGACACTGACATTCTTTCCTTTAATACATATATTTTTTTTAATCAAACAAATCACAAGTGGTTAAATATCTTATTTTAGGGTTATTGAGGTGCCCAAAATGTCACAACTTCAATTTTGTTCATTAATTTGTTTTCTCAGAAACATCTCAGAATAAATGAATAGAGCTTTATGTTAATGTGTGCTTCAGGGAAAAAATATATTTACATAGCATTTAGTAAACTAGAGAATGAGTGACAACAGTTTCTGTTTATAGTTTTAAGAAATGTTTCAGTCTTTTGAAGAGTTGGAATAAAGGTTTTGGAAGTGATTTGAACTGTTACCACTTGAGGAGGAATCTTTTTCTGACAGAAATCTCCTTGGCTTCTTCTGTGCCCTCTTTTTAGTTCTTGTGGTGTCCTCTGTTTCAATATTTGAAGTCTCCACCACACGGGAACATTTTTCTACAGCATTGCTGTATGAACCTAAAAAAATTTGGCAAATATACCTTTTTATCAATGCTCTTGATATTTAGTTTTACAGTTTTTCTCAATTGCTAAAACACTAAAACCCATTGGCTGAACAAAGTTCTCAGTTGCCTGAACTTATTTAGCTAATTGTGCAGTCTGTTGTCAATACCTTAAACCATTTCTCATGGTAAAACACAATTTGCAAATCTCACTTAGACTCTTCAGCAAAACGCTAAACACATTATCATTCTCAAAACACATTCTGCACTATAATGCACATGTCATCCATACTGGTGAACACAAGTGGCAACAATCAAATACAAATAGAGAACATGTGTCATTGATTGAACACAACCACTCAAAATTGATTTAACCTGTTTCAAATGATGTGACACAACCAATATAAGACAGTTCAGAGAGAAAACAGGTTGTTGAAGGTGGGAAGGAGAAAGTCTGAAAATTGATAGAAGAAAGAATATGAGAGGACGAGTGCGTATTCGAGGTGGGCAAAGAGGAGGAGGGCAAGAAAGAGGTGGAAGAGGAGGAGGAGGGCAAGAAAGAGGAGGAAGAACCCCCAAAAAGTGCAAAGAGCAAAGCAGAGTAGTAATTTCTGAACAATTTTGAGCTACGATGATAGAACATGTTTTCATTCATCAGAAGACAAATGAGGGAACAATATAAACTTTGTTTTGAGATTAAAAATGTACTTCTCCCTGAGAACTATGTTTTGAACAATGTATTTTCTATTTATTGGTGTATTGTTTACTGACTGCTTGATTTCATTTTGCAAGATGAGTCAGAGGTTTTGTAAATAGTGCTTGAAGATGAGGTTTTGTGTTCAATGTTTTCAGAAATGGAGCAAGGTTTCAGAAATTGTGTTTTACCAATTGAGAAAAACTGTAATAATGTTCATTAAAATATGACCAGGGATATTTTTTTAACCTTTAGATGCAGAAAATCTTGCTTTATGTATGTATGAAAAGTCCACAGTGTTTAGAGGGTATTTTATGGATACAATATGAAAATCCTCCATCCCCCTTGAATGTCAATCCCTTGATCTCTCTCTGCATTTCGACATTCCCAGCACTGGATATTGCATATATACAATGGAATTACTTTACCTGTTTTCAGCCAAAATGTTTTTAACTGTAACCTCCTCCAGTTGATCCTGTCAGGCAAACTGCAGCTTTTCACAAGCTGCCGCACATTTGAAAAAGTCCAATAGCAGAATATTTTCCCCTGAAAAAAGTAAATATAAAATACTGTAAATATATGCATATTACAAAAAATTACACGGTAAAAAGTGCACAAGGCATGTCTTTACTCTAAAGCTTTTGACCTTGATCTGATTTAAAACATTAGATTTTCTGTCTAGCCATCATTGTAACGTAAAAAGGTTGGTTGATTTAAATTAAAAGTAAGACTTGTTAGTGTAACGTAAATACATGTCTTTGAAACAACTTAAAAATATTACGTTCCCATTATCACGTGGTGTCTAACGTAACCCGTAGTCGAGCGTGAGGACGTTCATCTCTCCGCCATCTTCTTACACCGCATGGATGAACACGGCTTGGAAAAACGACAATATCTAAAATCGGTAAGTAATTCTAAAGATACGTTTGGGTTTATTATTGAAATCATATACGTATAATTACATAAACTACTGTGATATACTGTTGTTTTACATACGGTTAGTATTACGATGGAAGGGTCTAACTCGGCTACTGTCATGATTCTGCCTAATCTTGTCTTGGTTTTCTGGTGTAGGGGCAGAATCATGATAGACCCACGTGTTTTATGTGGAGAGAAACATATTATTGTCAATCAGGACATAATATGTGTTCTCTCCAGTCTCGTCATTGGCCCCGCCCCTCTCGTTCCTAGTATTGCTTTCCTCCTGTGTCTCATTTCCCACACCTGCCCATTGTTATCTCCTTTGTTAGTTTTCCTATAAGATGCCCTCATGTCTATTGTCTTGGGCTTGCTCGTTGTACTTGTTTCCTGTCATGTTCTTGGTCTCTGTCTTGTTCTTGGTCACTGTATGCAGTTTGGCAAGTTCCTTGTTTAATTATTCTTAGTTTATTTTTGCCCCCCTTGCGGGAAGTCTTTGTTTTCAATTTTGTATCTTAGTTTTGTTAGTGTTTTCCCCATCGAGGGAGTTTATGTTTTGTTCCTGTTTTATTATTTATTAAAGTCTGTGTGTTAACCCCTACATCCCCGTGTCTGCTTGCACTTGGGTTCTTCCACCACGTTCCTCTCCTCCACGTTCACGACAGAACGAACAAGCCATTACAGAACCCAGCAGGCAAGATGGAGGCAAGGCGAGCGACCCAGGCTCATCGCCTACTCCGTCTACGCCAGGGCCACTCAGATGTGTTGGAGTTTGCGGACCGCTTTTTTGAGGTGGCAGGGGAGATGGTCCACAGTGAGCAGGAACAGATGGTCCTGTTCAATGGCGGCCTCAACCAACCTCTAGCGGGGTGGGAGATGAAAATGCTGAGACCGCTGGGCTTCACTGACCTGATCAGGTATGCCATGAATCGGCCGGAGCCCAGTGTCTCAGCTCAACCCAGTCTTTCCCCCCCGCTGGCCGCCCTCCCCGAGGGTCGTACCCTGCAAATCGGGGTTGTGGGCCTCTCCTCACCCTCTGCAACCTCCACCTCGTCCACCACACCACCTCCTACAGTCTCCCCACCCGCAGTCAGCCTTGGTGGCAAGAGGGGTAGGCGAGAGTCCTGGGGGTCCTCGTCAGAGGCCTCCAACCCGGAGACAGCCACGCCCTTCACCTCCTTCCTCCAGCCGACCACCAGACGGGTGGCTCGGCTGAAGAAGAGGCAACGGAGTCCGGTGGTCCCGTGGAGTCCGGTGGTCCCGTGGAGTCCGGTGGTCCCGTGGAGTCCGGTGGTCCCGTGGAGTCCGGTGGTCCCGTGGAGTCCCGTGGTCCCGTGGAGTCCGGTGGTCCCGTGGAGTCCGGTGGTCCCGTGGAGTCCGGTGGTCCCGTGGAGTCCGGTGGTCCCGTGGAGTCTGGTGGTCCCGTGGAGTCCGGTGGTCCCGTGGAGTCCGGTGGTCCCGCCGGCGTCAAGTCCTGTTCCTCAGCCGGCCTTCCAGCCGGCGTCGAGTCCTGTTCCTCAGCCGGGGACTCCTAGAGCCCCTGGGACTTCGCGCTCTCGAACGCCGCCCCCCGGGGTGTCCCCTAAGTCCCCTGGGACTCCGCGCTTCCGAGCGCCAGGGACAAAAACTGTTCCCCCTTATCCCAACCCCTTTGGACTTCCCCCCCATGGACTCATGTGTTCCCCCCATGAACTTTGTTGTTCCCCCTCCCCCCCTCCCTTGTTTGTTATTTTTAGTATGTCACCCCAACCCTTTTATCATGTATTCTTGTCTGCCCCTAATTGTGTTTACCATGTTTTGTTGGTTGTTGTCTGTTTCCCGGTCGGTCTTGTCTTGTTAGTGTTCTCCCTTGGTGAACGCCAGTGGTCGTTCATTAAGGGGGGGGTTCTGTCATGATTCTGCCTAATCTTGTCTTGGTTTTCTGGTCTAGGGGCAGAATCATGATAGACCCACGTGTTTTATGTGGAGAGAAACATATTATTGTCAATCAGGACATAATGTGTTCTCTCCAGTCTCGTCATTGGCCCCGCCCCTCTCGTTCCTAGTATTGCTTTCCTCCTGTGTCTCATTACCCACACCTGCCCATTGTTATCTCCTTTGTTAGTTTTCCTATAAGATGCCCTCATGTCTATTGTCTTGGGCTTGTTCGTTGTACTTGTTTCCTGTCATGTTCTTGGTCTCTGTCTTGTTCTTGGTCACTGTATGCAGTTTGGCAAGTTCCTTGTTTAATTATTCTTAGTTTATTTTTGCCCCCCTTGCGGGAAGTCTTTGTTTTCAATTTTGTATCTTAGTTTTGTTAGTGTTTTCCCCATCGAGGGAGTTTGTTTTATTATTTATTAAAGTCTGTGTGTTAACCCCTACATCCCCGTGTCTGCCTGCACTTGGGTTCTTCCACCACGTTCCTCTCCTCCACGTTCACGACAGGCTACCAAGTTTACAAGTTCCCCTCATCACTATGAAGTTAAACTGAGTGGAAATAAAATAATTATTATACAAGCAAATAGGTTAGATGGGTTGATATTGAAAAGTAGTATAACTGCTGTTTCGTGTATGCTGGAGTGCGATACTCATAATGTGATTTTGTCATATAGAAAATACATGCCCGCTTTAGACGCTTTGTATGGGCTTAACACTATTATGAAGCTTTATTTTTATAACGATGATTATTTGCTATTTAAGAAAGTAGTTTTTACAATGTACTCGTTTAACACTTAACGTCAGCTCAGCTAAAAATTGTGTGCACGAGACTGCGAGTGTCTTCCGAACGCTAACGTCTCATTTATGATTAACCCTAACCCAAGCTATGTGCGCGAAACGCATATTAACGTGAAGGCCCAAACACATGACTTCAAGTGACGGGCAGCAACACATAATAACATATTGCATCTACAAGCATACCCTGTAAAGAAGTCGCCTGTTTAGATTTTACGTTATGTGTGAGCCCAAGTTTCTTATAATTCTCTTTGTCTTTTGTAGGATGGGGCAACGTTTTTCAGGGCAGGTTCTGAATAATCCAGTCACGTGAAAAAGTAATTTGCACCTTAATTATTGCTTTGTATGGTCAGTTTTGTAATGCATGGTTTTCTCTTCTATGCTCTTCCTAACCCCTCTCTTTGGCAAGTAACTCGATGTAGAAATGCAAAGACTGTGGTGTCACCAAAGCCAAGCGTCCTGAGCTTCTCAAGCATTTTAAGCTTGATCATAGGCATTTTGGACATCGTCATCCTTATCCTCATTGTTCATTTAAAACGTAGAGTTCTCTGAAGAGCCACATGTCGAGGAGGCATCCTCAACATCACCTTCAAAAAGATTCTTTGACAACTTATAAATGCATGCTTTGTGAATACAAACACACATAATCGTTTAAAGAGTATTTCCATCACATTGGGCAGCACCTGATCAAGAAACACCCTTGCTTGGCAGAAAAAGGATCATTCAATGGTTGCTACGGGTGGACACATAGATTTAAAATGAAGATGGGAAACCTACGCACACAGTTAAAGTTTTTGGCAAATTCCCTGAAAACCAAAGCCTCAGATCATGCTTTTCCAGCAAAAAATGTTAAACATATATGTATTTTTACACTTAGTTTTCAAAGTAATATCAGGTTCTTTACGAAGTCCATTTTCTGTTTCTCTTTCTTGCAGATTAATGCTGAATTTTTGCGCATCAAGATTTTTGGCTTCTTTGGACCGACACAGCTCTCAACTTCTCCAGGTTATTAGGAGCAAAGGGGGAGTCCTCCATGAAAAACGAAGGATACTATTAATGTTATGGATCAGGTATTGCTGGATGCAATTAGAATTGTTAGAATTCAATAGTGTTTTCGTCTAATAAAAACTGTACATCTTGTAGAGTCTGGACATAGACATCATAAGAGAGTGCCTGCTGAAGTGCCTCATCATGTACCTTGGTGAAGATGCAAGCTGACTGATCAAAGAATACCAGGTAATTCTGCAGAACATAGTTTTTTTTTTAAGAATGTTGTTAACAGCACCCCATTCACTTGCAATGGTTTTGTGCCATACAATAGAAGTGAATGGGAGCTGTGCTGTTCTGTTACCAACATTGTTCAAAATTCTGCTGAAGAAATAAAGTCATACAGGCTTGAAATTTTTATATTATATATTACTATATTAATTATATTACTATATGAGTTATATTACTGCGCCGAGGTTGAAGTGCTGCGAAGTGCTCTTCCGCCATTCATTATCATGTTTAAGGCTTCATAAGTGTGTAGCAGTGTTTTGTTTCTAAACAGAATTTACTTTAAACATCGTTGCACTCGTTACCAATTCTAGTTCACCCAAAAATGTAAATGTTTTAGTCACTAAATCACGGCTATAAACCGTTCAAATTTCATTGTTAAGCTGAACACAAATAAAGATATTTTAATCGAAGCAACCGAGACGTTTTGGGTCTGCAACTTCCGGAGTAGGAAAGCTAACTACATTTAAAAAATAATTCTTCAGATGTGAAAGGAGTGTTTTTCCTTCGACAGTCCCTCAATTGCTCTGTTCTTGTATGTTTTTAGGCTGACCAGAGGGAGGAAGCGGAGAGAGAATTTGAAAAGACCACCATGGCAGTTTTTGTGGTCCGTGAAAGTGATGCTCTCAGTCGTGCACTGGACATTGTGAAAACTGTTATACTGTCAAACTCTTATACTGTCAGTGTTTGTATAAATATATAATAAACATTGACAATTTTTCCAGTTTACAGTTTACATTGTTATACAGTTTGTACATTTTCTACATTAATATTTAAAATGACATTTGTTTGAAAGTAAAGTAAAATAATTAAATGTTTTCTCTTTGTATAAACTTAAGACAAAGTATAATTTGAGATTTCATTCAACTTAAAGATTTTATTTGGTTCAAAGAAGCTTTTTGCTTTCAAAAGATTTAATTATCCATTATTAGCCAAAGTAAGAATTTTAAGTTTAGCCAAAGAAAGAATTTTAAGTTTAGCCAAAGAAAGAATTTTAAGTTTAGCCAAAGAAAGAATTTTAAGTTTAGCCAAAGTAAGAATTTTAAGTTTAGCCAAAGTAAGAATTTTAAGTTTAGCCAAAGTAAGAATTTTAAGTTTAGCCAAAGAAAGAATTTTAAGTTTAGCCAAAGAAAGAATTTTAAGTTTAGCCAAAGAAAGAATTTTAAGTTTAGCCAAAGTAAGAATTTTAAGTTTAGCCAAAGTAAGAATTTTAAGTTTAGCCAAAGTAAGAATTTTAAGTTTAGCCAAAGTAAGAATTTTAAGTTTAGCCAAAGTAAGAATTTTAAGTTTAGCCAAAGAAAGAATTTTAAGTTTAGCCAAAGTAAGAATTTTAAGTTTAGCCAAAGAAAGAATTTTAAGTTTAGCCAAAGTAAGAATTTTAAGTTTAGCCAAAGAAAGAATTTTAAGTTTAGCCGAAGAAAGAATTTTAAGTTTAGCCGAAGAAAGAATTTTAAGTTTAGCCAAAGTAAGAATTTTAAGTTTATCTAAAGTAAAGTAATTAGTTGTAACAAGTTGACGCAATTTTTTTACTTTGATCCAATAAAACACTTTTTTCAGTGCATGATGTCCTTAAATGAGACTTGTTTCACAGGAATGTGATGCCTATGGACTGTCCCCACAGAGGGAGAGGGGGAGAGAGAGAGAGACAGAGAGAGAGACAGAGAGAGAGACAGAGAGAGAGAGAGAGAGAGAGAGAGAGAGAGAGAAAAACTTCCTGTGCTCAGTGTTCATGCAGGACGGCCAAGAAAATCAACTCCTGGCCTTTTTCTATCATTATGGCAATTCTTGTCAGCTGGCGTTCTGGTATGAGCTTCATCACTGCATGTCTTGTTTGGACTTTAAAACATCCAAGTGTTCTTGAGTCTAGTGGATCTCTGAACAGTGGTTGAGATCTTTCAAAACATCTACACATCAGCAACTGTGAACCTGAATCATCCGACTCATCTCTCTCTTCAATGGCCTCACAGCAGTTTCCTTCAGCAAGAATAAATGCATTGTTGGGCCTTTTGGTTTTCGACTTGGAGGCCACCACAGAGAGAGGAGAAGTGGACATCTCTGTGAGAAGTTTGACCAATTGAACAAGTGGCTGCCTTCCAGACCTTACAAGCCGCATTAGCTTCGCGAGATAATTCTCGAATGGGAATGCACTGCATGCATCAAGGCTGCCAAAAGTCATTGCCTCTTCTGATAGATGTACCATTGAATGGATGTTGTACACCAGAAAGTGGTCTCCATACAGTTCTTTTGTTTTCTCAATAAAGTATTGCATTAGCTCTTTGCTGTATCTGTTGTGTTCCCTTGCCAATGTTGGACAAAGCAGAAGACTCAAGGCAACACTAAATGCCATGAAATGGTCGTAAAGTTGGTCACTCAAAATGCCCTTCAGCACGATCTTGCCTGTGTAAACAGCAAACTGGCGCAGTTCTGTTGCCTTCCACCTATCAATGTCCTCTAGATTCTGAGGTTTTCGGGCCAAACAGTTTGGAATGGCGTGTCTGAGTGACAGCAGTCTTTGCGTCACCTCATTTATTTGCCCCGCAGACAGTCTTACTTTTCTATCTCCTCTGACCCACTCTGTGATGAGCTTCTTCATAACACCCGGGCAGGCTTGGTGCATGTAGTCAATTGGAAATTGTTGTATCATATCCAACGGGAGCCTCAAAAAGGGAGACACTGGTGCAGTCTCATTCTCCTGACGTATGGCCATTTCAGCACGAAATGCTTCATTGGTGCGCAGAGTGAGATTTTCTACCTCTGGGTACGTTACTCGCCTAGAGACCCATGTGCCTTTCTGAGTGCATTTGTCACAACCAAAATACCCAGAATACTGCTTGATCTTCTTCACCATTGCTCTTGCTGGTGCATCACACACAAATCATCTGATCCTAATCTTTTTTCCATCCAGACCATTGTCGAGGAGCTCTTGGATGTCATTTATGGCTTCCTCAGCAAAATCCAGATCTTTTGGTTTGGTGGGACCAAGTGTCAGTGTGACAGGAAAAACACTAATGGGGTTTAGGTGAATAGCACAGAGGATGGGCCAAAGATGTGTCCTGCTGCTTTTAAAAATGGGTAGGCCATCAATATTAAATGATAGCTCCAGTGTACTCACTCTTTCAATCATCTCTGTTGGATAACGTTTTAACTGCTCACTAATGCTCTCTCTTAAATTAAAATGAACACATTTGATGATAGTATTCTGGCCAAAACTAGCTAAAGAAATATTTCAAATCTAATTGACAAGCATATAGAATGGATTGCTCTTTAATTTTTAATATGCCTCCCTTTATTAATATTAATAACACATGATGAAATCATTCAAAACGTATAAATCTAAATTCACTCGTTTTAGCCAGTAATATTTCAACTATAAAAAGAGTTTCTTACAGAATGTTTTTAGAGTTGTATTATTTATGTATAGAATTGTATTACAGAAAATGAAATGCAACCATACATTTTACAAATATTTTTATTTACTTAAGGAAAAATATTTTTTTTTAAATGTAGCTCAAGAACCATTTAATTAAATCTTTTTTTGTGAAAATTGGGTTTTCAAAAGATCGATGAATACAAACTAAAATTTAAATTGAAGTAAACTTTATCTTAACTGGTAAACGAACACTGAACACAGAAGTTAAATAATAAAACACTACAGTTGGGTGCTGACACTGGGACGGCTCCTTGAATTTCCCCTGTCTGCTGCCAGGTTGAACCACCGTATCACGTGTTTTGTGATCTCATCATCCGTGGCGGCACGGGAGACATGGCTCTTTCTCACAGCACCTGTAAGCAGAATTATTATTAAACAAACTCATGAAATCACATAGGAGCTACCAGTTTTTTTAAAGGAAACACCACCGTTTTACATATGTCACTATGTTCTTACCTCATAGACAAGTTGATATGTATCTGTCTCATCTCAGTGTGTGCACTTAATCGCTCTGAAGTGTTTGGTGCTTTCTTAATTGGATCGTAATGAATGAATGGAACGAATGGTGCTAAGCTAAACGTTAACATAGTGGCATCGCGCGCTACAGCGATTAAGTGCACGCACTGATACAGGACAGATATGTATCAACTATTTTAAGTTAAGGTAACTGCATAGTGGCATATGTAAAAATGGTGAAATTTTCCTGTAAGGATACACACAACCAATGCTTTTAAAACAAACTTGTACAGTCTTGTACAGACACTTCTCTCACTCAGGTACTGGGCTACTCAAAAGCGGTTGCTTTCTAGAATAGTCTGAAAGTGAACCCTATAGGTGTATTTTAATGATTCAGGATAAGACAAAAACAAACTTCTGAAGAGGGATACATGATGTACTCGCTCGTTAGATACATTTTAAAACAAAAAAGTTATGCACTTATATTTTTCAACCAGGCAAATTTTGTTACATTTACTTACACAGGAGGAACTTTCTAGACTCCATCTGATTAAAAGATTTTTTCCCATTCATGCCCTTCCAGTTGATCCTCCTCCCAACATCATCATGGAACATGTGGGAAAGAATGTTCCATGTGACACGTTTTGTGTCATGGCCCCCAATAGTTGCCAGGGAGGAAATCTGAAATGTAAAAAAAATTCTGTCGATTTCTTAGAATAAACACTGGTAAAATAATTTACAAAATAAATGTTGTGTTATTTAAAAAAAAAGCCTTTGGTAGTCTGCATATTAAACAACCAGTTTAAGAATATGCATGTAAACACGCCCAGTATTCGATAAAACAGCTGGCTAAATCATGTGTAAAACAGTATAAAATCTTTCTTTACCCGTTTGTTTGGAAAAGATGACAAACTCCAAAACAGACCAGTGGCACTAGAACGAGCTTTTAAACTGCAACAGAACACACACACACAGTATATTATATATGATTTATAATATTAATATGACATGAAATGATTAGTATACTAGAGCTAAAGTTTAATAATGCAAGTGGGTTTTTAAAATACAAAGGTCATAAACCTAAAAGGTAGGTTTTAAACTTTTAATCTTAAATTATTTATATGAATCGTTTGAAATTAAATATTATTACATGGGTCATTATCACTATAAAGTGCCTTTTGGTGTCCTCATCAGAAACACTGAGCCATCCTATACATAATGCAAAATAGTGACATTTTGAGGTTTTATTATAAATGTACTAATATTTACACGTACAACTGCAATAAGAAGATTTCTTAAAATGTGTTTTATCATTTTATGACCATTTTCTTCGACTATGTATGTGATTTTGGCATGTCCCTCACACTGCTTAGCTACTACCTTCAGTGAGTTAAAAAAATGGATACTTTGCACAAAACTTTTATCTTTTTTTGAAAGTTCCTATAGTCCTCAGCAATGTATTCAATAAAACAAATCATTTGGATAATCTATATTCTATTTTCATAGTAATATTAAGCATTAAGCATGCGTCCCTGTAATTGCCGTCTACTCTGTCATTTTGGAGTAAACGCCCCTTTAAGAAATAGTCTGATGTTCTCAGTGACATCCCCTCCCCTGTTCTGCCTTTCCTCATTGAGGTTAAAACATCTTCTGCCCACACAGTTAGTATCTGCAATCTGCACTCATATTTCCTTTCCTAGTTTTCAACATTGTGTGTTTGTAGTTTAAATTAACAAAAACATTTCAGTAATTGAAAATATGTATCTTAAACAGTATAAAATACATATTTTCATACAGTCAGCTTCAACAGTTAATCCCTTTGCTAGCTGCAGCTACACCGTGTGTTCATTAAATGCTAACTTTTGCCTCAAATGCACACCCTGTCACCAAGCCTACCCTGATATGGTGGACAAGTGTATAAATGGGCTTGAGCGTTGACCAGCATACATTTCTAACAGTCATAGGTCTACTTATTGCAACAAACATGAAGTCAACTTGAAAATTTAAGATTTATGTTTTGAAAATTGTGAAGTTTCAAAGGCACTCTTTAGTGATAATGACCCACATGTTAAAAGCTGTAGTGTGTAAAGTTATTACTATTTGACAAAATAGCTGGCTAAATCAAGTTTAAAACAGTATAAAATCTCACTTTATCTGTTTGTTTGGGTGAAAAACATAAATGGAAAGACAAAATAATGCAAAAACAGACCAGTGGGACTATAAACTGTAGGCCTAAGCTGCAACAGAACACACAAAAACCAGATTTATTTTCTCAGTGGGACAGTCCATTGGCGTTTTTATACTGCTGAAACTGTATATTTGATCCATTACACCTAAAGATCAGAGAAAACTTTTAGCATTTTTTTATTTTAAATATTTATAAGTTATTTTGTTCGGATATAAAAACAGTATCTTAATATAAGTAATTATCTGAAACAACATTACATGGGGAGGTGGAGAATATATGTCAAAATATGAACAGAAGACTCCATCTTTTCAAAAACAGGTTACGTTACACGTTAAGCTAGGCCGATCAGTTTATTTAGCATGCTATTTTACTGGAAAGGGGTTAAAATATGGTCTCAGGATTGAATTAAAAACCGATAAAATCACCCCCTTCCCGAAAGATAAAGACATTCCGTTTAAACAGCTTTTATTCAAAAAGTTATTTACCAAATCAATCTTACTCAACGCTAATGACAAAAATCACTTCAGAATTAAAAACATCAAACAGAGCAATCAACGTTAATGTTACTGGCTAACGTAACTGTACAAAAAAGCATATTTAACTATTCTTACCGTGTTCCGTCTTCCGGGATGAGCCGCACTTGAGGTTGTGGGAAATTATTCTCTGATTATTGTTCTAGGAACCGAAGAAAGCCTAGTCACCCCCCTTGTGTTTCTCAATTATCTCCTGGGAGACTGCCACCTCCTCCCTGTCTGCTCAGGGAAAGAGAAAGCCGGTTAGTAACACTTGTACTGCCTACCCATTGTTCTGTGACCACAGGAAGTTGCTGGATGCTTTGGCGACACCCTTCGACGAAAGTCTGGTCCACCGCTGCCCTGCAAGAAGCAAACCTCGAGTCTGTTGGCTGCTGCACCTGACCTGCTACGAAGGAGGAAGCCGGTTAGTAACGGTTGTACTGTCTACTCATTGTTGTTCTGTGAACACAGGAAGTTGCTGGATGCTTTGGCGACACCCTTCGAAAGTCTGGTCCACCGCTGCCTTGCAAGAAGCAAACCTTGAGTCTGTTGGCTGCTGCATCTGACCTTGTACTCCGAGATGAAGTAAACCTCGAGTCTGCTGACTGTTGTGACCAATTGGCTGCCGCATTGGGAGTGAAGAGATCCCTTTGTGAGGAGAAAAGAGATCCCTTTGTGGGAGAGGAAGGGAGTCTACGGCTGCGCCGACGCCCCGACCTAGAGTCTATCTCGTGTCGCTTACCTTCCGCGACTGGTTGGCTCAGGCCCTTTTGACTCTCCGCTGGCCAGAGTTCCCTTCGTTCGAGGCCCACGTGGGACGCCCTGGAGCGGGGCTTCAATGTTGTTTTAAGTGTTTTTAATTACTTGATAAAGAGAAAAGATTGTGTACCATCGTTGTCCTGCCTGACTGGTGTCCTTGGTGTCGGCTCCTCCGGA
Source organism: Barbatula barbatula (assembly GCF_947034865.1). NCBI lineage: Eukaryota > Metazoa > Chordata > Actinopteri > Cypriniformes > Nemacheilidae > Barbatula > Barbatula barbatula. The sequence continues at coordinate 958,220 of NC_136769.1, read as the reverse complement.
GTGTGGTGGTTGACCCTCGGTTTTAGAGAAACGGCTACAAGCGCATCCCGATGCAATCTCTGAGTGAACTGACTTATGACGTGTCTTGATATGTTTCCCTCACGTCTCCCTATTCGATGAACTGAGTCCACAATCTGGTTAATGCTCGAGGACCATGAAGGTGAGATTTTGACCAGTAACTCAGCTACCGCCACCCGTATGTCTTCACCATCCTTTTCTTTTAATCCACGAATTCTGAGATTCCACCGCCGTTTGTATCGTTCTAACTCAAGGACACGTTCCATTAGCTCTGCGTTGTCTTTCTTTACAGCCGTTACATCTCGAACTGTCGATTGTAACTGCATTTTGCAATCTTTAATTTCTGCCGCGTTGAACTCTACAGCCTTAGCTATGCTAGACAACATGATGGAGTTCTGTTTCAGCTGGGAGCCTAGTGTATCCACCTTATCAGTTAGTTGCTTTATTTTTTTTTGCAGGACCGCATTCATACCTTCATTTCCTTCTGACCCCGTAATCTGCCTTTTAGCTGTTGGTGAGTTATTTTCCGGTGAGAACGGAAGTTTGCAGGCGATACAACGGTGATTGGTCTCATCAGCGACAACGATGAGACTGCATACAGGGAGGAGGTCCGGCAAATGGTGCTCAGACAACAACCTGCTCCTTAACACCCTCCAAGACAAACGAGATCATCGTGGACTTCAGGAAGGCGAAAGGAGGCACACATAACCCAATCCACATTAATGGGATGGCTGTTGAACGTGTTTCCAGTTTTAAGTTTCTGGGGAATCATATTTCGGAGGACCTGTCCTGGACCACCAACACCTCATGCCTGGTCAAGAAGGCTCACCAGCATCCCTTTCTGCGTCGAGTTTGCAGCATTCTCAAGGACTCCTCTCACCCCACTCATAGACTGTTTACTGTCCTGCCTTCCGGTAGGCGCTTCCGGTGCGTCCGAACCAGCAGACAAAGAAACAGCCTTTTTCCCAGCGCTGTTTCATTATTGAACTCTGCCCCCACTGATTCCACTAACCCCCATACCTTTAACTTTAATGCTGCTATAACATCGTTTACATTGCACTACAGGGCTGCCATGCATGACTGAACTGTACACACCAGTACTTCATGTTATCTGCTCTACCGGACTGTTTATACACACACAGCATCATTTGCAGTCTATACAGCTCACTTGCACACCAGAAATACTATACTGAATGCTCATTTGCACTAATGGACCACTTTCATAACTGCATTAACTTATCTACTGCACTGTAACTCCATTAACTGCATCCACTCATCTACTGCACTGTAACTCTATTAACTGTATCTACTCGTCTATTGCACTGCAACTTTAATAGCTAACGTCTATAACTTATGCACACTTAAGTCACTTGCACTATTGTTTAGTATAAATTATCTGTTCAAAGCCACCTGTACATTAATGTTCATAGTATATAGCCATCTGTATATATTGTTCATAGTGCATACCTACTGTTAAGTATTTTCATTTGTCAATGCCCACTGTATAATATTTCCCTAATATTGTATTCTGTATTTATCACTGTATCCTCCACTTGCTAATTGCACTGTACAAGGAGGGAGCCAAAAAATATAAATATAGGTTCCCATGAGATATAAATACATTCACATTAATTTAATAAACCCATGGCTGGAGTAATTTTCTATTTCTCTATCAATTCATTGTAAAGATCATTCCGCTTGAGTTTAGCAGGAGTGTGCTTATATAAACATTGAATGATGTCTATCTGTAATGTGGAGTCAGAGACGTTCAGATCCATATGCAGTATTTTATTATAAAGAATGGTCAAACGGGCAGAGGTCAGAGAACAGCGTCAGGTATGTCAGGGGATATCCAAAAACACTAACAAGCAGAGGTCGGGGCAGGTCATCACAGTCGGTTTAAGCAATCCGAGATCAAAAACAACAGGGACCACTCTGAAATGTCAGACAGGCTTAACAAGACTTTACGTTGATTGAGAGTCTGGAACCAGATTATATAGGGAGTGGAATTGGAAACACCTGGTGGTGATTAGTCCGAGGATTATGGGAAATGGGAAAGGACACAAAAAGAGTCCTTAGTGGAGGGCCCTCTACTGGAGTTCATGGGCACTCCAGCTGACGATCGTGACAATCTTAATTTAAATGATTTTGTCGTTTCAAATAAAGTTTAAGTATTGCTGTGTGAGAAATGTATATTTTATTTTAACAGAACTTTTCCCACTAAAATAAATATCTTGACGTGATCAAGTTAGCTCAGACCGACAAACGGCGGACAGCAGCGGCATTCCACCTGTCAATAAAGTGACCTTAACGCTCTGATGTTGCTGGAGACTGGTGGAGGTTCCATCACATGCGCGTGTGGAGGCGCTGGCATCGCAGCGGCTGTGGCCAATGAAAACGTGGGGCGTGTCTGTTGAAGAGAGAGAATGGCAGCCGTTTACGCGTTGTGCGGCGACAAGCTCGTGCTAGCGTTGGCAGTGGCGCCGAAGATATGAGGCCCAGGGACTGAGGCCTGTGACTCTAACGGAGGCAGCCTCACGCTAGAAATCAATTCCGGCGCCGCGGGCCAAGATCCAGGGGCGGGAAAAGCGAATGTAATGGCGGCCGCTTGTGCGTCTAACGGAGATAGGCTTGTGGTAGCGGTGGCAGCAGTGTCAAGGAATTGTGGTACGGAGACCAGCGCTTGTGTCCCCAGCGGAGGCAGCCTCGCACTGGGGAGCCAAGAGCCCGGGGCGGGCAAGGCGAATCTAATGTCGGGCGTTTGTGCGTGTAACGGAGACATGCTTGCGCTAGCGGCGGCGCCAAAGAATTGTGGTCCAGAGACCAGCGGTTGTATCCCCACCGGAGGCACCGGAGACGTATGGGTGAGCCAGGGCTCCTGAGAGTTGCCGGCCAGCCTGGACGGGGCGGTCATCTGCAGTCGCGCTGGTGTCCCACGCATTGAGCTGATATGCCGCGGGCTGCCGGAGGTGCTCGATCGGGATATCCGTGGCTTCTAGCATGACCTGAGCGCTTCCAAGACTTGCCGAAGGCTTGCTGCGTCGGCTCGAGTGAGGGAGGCCATGCCGAGCCGCGGAGGTAGATTGCCCGTGCCTGGAATGGATGGGACCCCGAGCCGAGCCTGGCTCGTTATTGACAGCCGATCGTGCCAACCTCATCGAGGGGACGTCAGCCTGGGACGACACGTAGAGGGTGTAGAGCTCAATTTTCGACATCCGCCTGCTGAATGGGATGTCCGCGTTGGCAAGGGCCAGACGAAGGCTCTGGATCGTCCACTTGCTGCATGCAGATATCTTGGGGAGCGCAGAGGCGTATGATGACTCCGGTGAATGAGGTGGCGATCGTGCCGGTGGGAGCGATGACGAACCCTTCCTTTTAGATGCATGCCGCTCAGAGCGGCGGGGATGGCGGCCCCGCGGCGAAGCTTGGGAATAGTCCGTATAATCCGACCCTGAGCTGGAAAGCAGTGGTGCGCATGATGGCACCGAAGGATCTGGCGTATGATGACTCCGGTGAATGAGGTGGCGATCGTGCCGGTGGGAGCGATGACGAACCCTTCCTTTTAGATGCATGCCGCTCAGAGCGGCGGGGATGGCGGCCCCGCGGCGAAGCTTGGGAATAGTCCGTATAATCCGACCCTGAGCTGGAAAGCAGTGGTGCGCATGATGGCACCGAAGGATCTGGAACGTTTGCTACTTTAGAGACCACGGGAGACTCTGACATAGTGGCGAAACTTGACAATGCTTATCTGGCAAGATGCAACAGGTAAGATTGTTTGTCTATTTATGATAGAGCTTGCAGGAGCTGATAGGGTAGATACGGTGACTGCTGATGGTGAACCAGCCTAGATCATTATTAGAGATTGCGTGCTCGGCTGATAGGTGATTGCTGCTGATGGAACATCGGGCTGATTCATATGCTTAGGTTCCTCCCGAACTTTGTTAATAAAACATCATTTAGCGTGATGACAAAATGTTGACTACTTGTAAGTTGGTAATGTAAATGTGACCATGCCCTTAATTATGCAGCACTTTAAGGCTTAATATAATGGAAACAGATGAGTTCACCCCCTAACAGCTGAATTATAACTAAATTAAATAGATAGGTCACCAGAACCTCTTTTTGTACCAAACTATAAAGGTGGGTTTGGAGACAGTCTCTACCGACGGTTTGAAGGTGATATAGAAAGAAATTCATACAGATTACAGATGTTGAGCCGTTTTCTTTCGGTTTGGTCAGAAAGGACGTTCATATGTCATGAACAGGCAATTTGGTTTAATAAGTTGTAAATATCATGTAATATATGTTATTACATTGTGTTATCAGTCATTTAAGCGGTTGTTATTTGGGAATAACCAACCTGCAAATGTCGCGACTGGCCAATCAGAATCAAGCATTCCAACGAGCTGTGTATTAAATGTGCAGTTAATTTAGCACAATCGTGGTGACAATAATATTTTAAAAGCAAACCCTAAACTCCCGATAGCGTCAGAAAATCATGGTTGTATCTTGTAATGGTTGTAAATGGCCACTTAACAGGAAATAAAAGAGCACAACATTTTTTCAAATCATTTGTACTATTTTAATACTCTCTTGCAAAACACACAGACAAACATGAAGAGTGACCAATAATAAGGATTTATATAAAAAAAGGAGCAGCAAGGTTTCATTCTGAAGGTCACAACATTTTCATTTCTGTTTCGACATTTTTATAGATTATTGTTTGCGTGGTTTGAAATACCATGTTGAAGAAGTTCAATGGCAGCAGATTATAACATTTTCATTGGCTGTAAAGTATAGGCCTAATAAACACTCAAGTGAAATTAAAAACCAAAGTTCTCAACTGACAAAATAATCGCCATCATCGTACAGCCCTACGTTTTACTGCACTGATCCATTGAAGGGTTCCGCTCGAGTGTGAAGCCTCATGTGTTTCTTAAGGTGACTTGTGCCTGTAAAACTCTTTCCACACTGTAGACAAACGTGAGGTTTCTCTCCGGTGTGAATTCTCATGTGTGTCTGAAGGTGACTCGTATTTATAAAAGTCTTTCCACACTGTAAACATGCGTGAGATTTCTCTCCAGTGTGAATTCTCATGTGTATCTTAAGGTTACTCGTATTTATAAAAGTCTTTCCACACTGTAGACATGCGTGAGGTTTCTCTCCAGTGTGAATTCTCATGTGTGTCTTAAGGTTACTCGTATTTATAAAAGTCTTTCCACACTGTAGACATGCGTGAGGTTTCTCTCCAGTGTGAATTCTCATGTGTGCCTGAAGGTGACCTGTTTGTGTAAAAGTCTTTCCACACTGTAGACATGCGTGAGATTTCTCTCCAGTGTGAATTCTCATGTGTATCTTAAGGTTACTCAAGACTGTAAAAGTCTTTCCACACTGTAGACATGCGTGAGGTTTCTCTCCAGTGTGAATTCTCATGTGTGTCTTAAGGTTACTCGTATTTATAAAAGTCTTTCCACACTGTAGACATGCGTGAGGTTTCTCTCCAGTGTGAATTCTCATGTGTGCCTGAAGGTGACCTGTTTGTGTAAAAGTCTTTCCACACTGTAGACATGCGTGAGGTTTCTCTCCAGTGTGAATTCTCATGTGTATCTTAAGGCTTCCTGTTTGTGTAAAAGTCTTTCCACACTGTAGACATGCGTGAGGTTTCTCTCCAGTGTGAATTCTCATATGAATCTTTAGGTCACCTGTTTGTGTAAAAGTCTTTCCACACTGTAGACATGTGTGAGGTTTTTCTCCAGTGTGAATTCTCATGTGTGTCTTAAGGTGACCTGTTTCTGTAAAACTCTTTCCACACTGTAGACATGCGTGAGGTTTCTCTCCAGTGTGAATTCTCATGTGCGTCTGAAGTTTTCCTGTTTCTGTAAAACTCTTTCCATACTGTAGACATGCGTGAGGTTTCTCTCCAGTGTGAATTCTCATGTGTATCTTAAGGCTTCCTGTTTGTGTAAAAGTCTTTCCACACTGTAGACATGTGTGAGGTTTTTCTCCAGTGTGAATTATCATGTGTGTCTTAAGGTGACTCGTACTTATAAAAGTCTTTCCACACTGTAGACATGCGTGAGGTTTCTCTCCAGTGTGAATTCTCATGTGTGACTTAAGGTGACTCGTACTTATAAAAGTCTTTCCACACTGTAGACATGCGTGAGGTTTCTCTCCAGTGTGATTTATCATGTGTGTCTTAAGGTGACTCGTACTTATAAAAGTCTTTCCACACTGTAGACATGCGTGAGGTTTCTCTCCAGTGTGAATTCTCATGTGTGACTTAAGATGACCTGTTTGTGTAAAACTCTTTCCACACTGTAGACATGCGTGAGGTTTCTCTCTGGTGTGAATTCTCATGTGTGTCTTAAGGTTACTCGTATCTGTAAAACTCTTTCCACACTGTAGACATGCGTGAGGTTTCTCTCCAGTGTGAATTCTCATGTGCTGTTTTTCACTCTTTTTGTCTCCTGTTCTCAGATCTTCTTCCAGTGAAACTTTCTGGAATCTTTGTGCACGTTGATGTTTCTGATCAGCATCTTTTACTTCATCTTGACTGTCCTTATTCACTTCCATCATATCTGAAGTGAACAAAACTATCTGTTAAACACAGTTTTACAATTGTACAAAACAACATCACAAGACAAGATCATGGTTTCATTTTCAGGGAACACAGTCATTCAGTGCACTGAGTATTTCTTTGGATAAAAGTGTTTGCCATATAAGATGAACACATCCTAAGAGAATATTTTAACTTTACTCGGTTTAAATTACAACATAAAATGCACTCAGATGTAGCGGGACGCTTTACGGTAATGAGATTTCCAGCAGAAAAAAGCAATAGAATTATTATTTCTATGTTAAAATATTATTTGTTCAAGCCAGAGAACAAATTCATGTTTATTTAAAAAAAAAGTTGTGTCATTGAATTATATGTCCTGTAATTAAAATCATCACGTCCGTGTTCTGGTCTGGTAGAAGAACAAATGCATTCATGTTTTTTTCCAATAAGACAATAAAAAAATAGACTGATGAAAATGTGTAAAGAAAGGGTCAAAAAAGCTATTTAAAGACAAAGCAGAAAGGGGGGTCAACCTATGTCCATTATTCTGCTTCTGTGTGAGTGTGTGGTCTTGCCTGATACATTAGTTCGGCAGATAGATAACAGTTTCCCCAAGACAAAGAATGAAGCTTGTGTATCCTTTCAAACTTTACTCAGGAAGTACTGTAAAACTACAAAGATACAAAAATACATCTCAGTATTTAACTAAGATACAGACGAACATGAAATATAAAATATATAAAAGCATTCAGGAACACATGCGTTAGCTTAAGGCTAACTTCTATGAGAAATTCCATTACGATGCTAGCGTGTAGCATACGCGATACATATTTAGAATTAACTTAAACTCAATAACAGAGGATTACTTGCATTACTAATATTCAATAACAACATAACTCTGAGTTTGTACTTACAGGCAAACGTTTTTCAGGCCAGAGAGAAAAAATGCGTAACGTTTACTTCACCATAAATATCCGAACTACGGCAAGACTGATAGTACAAAAATAAACATAACGTTACGTGAGAGACACCACTAGAGGTCCCCCTTTCTCGAGATAAACAACAGGACATCACAGCCATATTATTAATGAAGTGTATTTTATTGCTAATTTTCTGCATTTATTGTCCACCGACAATCACTAAATTTATTATGTAGATTTTAAATCCAATCTGTAATAAAGATTTAAAAACAGAAACCAACCTCTGTGTTCTTTAGTCCTCTGAGTTTCTGTTGTGTGTAGTTCTGGATCTCTCGTGTTCTCAAGCTTCTCTTCCACAAACTCCAACAACTGTGTGAAGATTTCAGTTCTTACACCTGAAGTGATTCTTCTGCTTGTTGCTTTCTGGTATTTATTGGTGGTTTGATGTAGGAGGAGCTTTACTGAAGGTGTCAATCACTGTTGGTGTGAACTGGAGATGTTAGAGAAGGATTCAGATGAGTCTTTATCCAGGAGCGGAGGCGCCATTTTAAAAGATACTGTCACACATACACACGTATATTTACTTTAAGGAAACAAGGTTTTGCTGATGTTGCTGTTTCAGCAGGACATTGAGACTTTAATTCACCAGATTACAATGTATAGTCGAGATATTTATGAGAAATAACATTCAAATGTATTATTGCTCTTAGATTTGAACTGCTGTGCTAAACAGACGTGTTTCAATGACACACACAGATATTCAAACGTTCTTTTGAAGCACAATATTCGCGTCTATTCTTGTCATAGAGGTCAGGGTTCAGGGTTGATGACGTTAAAAATCCTTACGTCAAATACTTTAAATAACAGAGGGAAACCTCATGACACGGGACATGCCAATGCCTGGAGCGTCACTTCCGGGTCTGTACCGCGGGACATCGAAAACGTTCAATTATAATATTACATGTAATATTCGTGCACGCGCATGAATCATCCGTTCCTCTCAGAGCTTCAACTGCAGTGATCGCGAGCTCTGAACTTTTCTCCTGTAAACGCCGTTACTTCCGCATACTCGAATCACACATGATCGACACCACAGCAGCTTGTTTTTAACGCGTATATATGGTCCATACCTTTCATCTGTGCCCATAGGACCCGACTTCAGTTGCGCTACAACACAATACAACAGCCGCTGTTCCCGCTCATTAGTTTGAACAACAGATTCGCCTCGTAGGTTAACACTCACTTGTGATTGGCTGAATGTGACTTCACTCAAATCTATGTAACAAACCAGAGAACGTGGGCGGGAATATGGCGGTGTGTCGAATCTGCACTGGTGAGTCCTGGTAAGTAATAACTCTGCGAATGAATCCGCATCTACGTTTTAAAGGAGAAATTATTTCGCTGTTTTTGAAGCTTTGAGTATGTTTTGGGGTGTTTGACTTTATATAAAAACGCTTTATATTTCAAGTCTATTTTAGACATAAGACCTCGTCAGCTTAACCAATCAGAGCGTTTCGGAAGGAGGACTTTACATAGACCCGAAGAAATCCAGTTGTTTCGTTAGAAGAGTGAAATGTAAAGCTTTTATTTGATTAGAAACATGAACATCCATTGTTAAACACCCAAAACATATTAGCCTATATCGGTTTAAACATTCAACTGCATTATGCTTAGTGTTTATTTCTAACTTTAACTGTCATTGAACGCAGGGATGGACTGTAATGAATCTTTAGGTAGTTTATTCAATTTGAACCAACAAGTTTTCAATTCGATTAAAAACTGATCTCAGAATGAATCAGTTCTGTTCGGTTCACAATAAAAATCGATTTCATTCAAAATAACTCGGTTTAACAACTCAATTCAGTAATTTCCAGATTTCACCAATTACAACTAAGCACAAACCTATTTCAAGTCATCAGAATGAGCACAAAAACTGAGGTTTACCTTTTAATGTAATTGAATGGTGCGTTTTAAATGACAAATACTAATTCTGCATTTATCTCACATCTGTTTTGTGAGGACATTTGCATGAGAGTTGAAGATATCAGCATAATGAAGGAGGTGAAATGAGAACTATGGGTCTGGAATAATGACAGCTGTTAACACATAGCGTCTTTATGCACAGTTTGACAATTAAGCTTAATAAGATGAACTGTCTAGCGGTTAGGATTCCTGGTTTTCACCCAGGTGGCCTGGGTTCGACTCCCGGTATGGGAAACCACCATTTCATTTACCATAGCAATGGGAGCACAGATGATGCAGTGTCTATGGCGCTGCACTCCGTGCTCACACATCTGGACAATAAGGACACTTGTGCACGCATGCTGTTTGTAGACTTCAGCTCTGCATTCAATATCGTCATCCCTTCCAAGCTAATCATCTAACTTGGAAACCTAGGCATTAACAACTCTACCTGCAACTGGATTATGGATTTCTTGAGGAACAGGCCTCAGCTTTTGACAAATAGGCCACATCTGCTCCGCCACCATCACCCTCAACACTGGTGTACCACAGGGCTGCATACTGAGCCCCTTTCTCTACTCCCTTTTCACACTCGACTGCAGGCCTGTGAACGGATCTAACTCCATCAAGTTTGCAGACGATACAACAGTGATTGGTCTCATCAGCAACAACGATGAGACTGCATACAGGGAGGAGGTCCGGCACCTGGTCACATGGTGCTCAGACAACAACCTGCTCCTTAACACCCTCCAAGACAAAGGAGATCATCGTGGACTTCAGGAAGGTGAAAGGAGGCACACACACGACCCCATCCACATTAATGGGATGTCTGTTGAACGTGTTTCCAGTTTTAAGTTCCTGGGGACTCATATTTCGGAGGACCTGTCCTGGACCACCAACACCTCAAGAAGGCTCACCTGTGTCCCTTCTTTCTGTGTCGAGCTTGCAGCATTCTCAAGGACTCCTCTCACTCCGCTCATAGACTGTTTACTGTCCTGCCTTCCGGTAGGCGCTTCCGGTGCCTCCGAACCAGCAGACTAAGAAACAGCCTTTTTCCCAGAGCGGTTTCATTATTGAACTCTGCTCCCCACTGATTCCACTACCCCTCATACCTTTAACTTCAATGCTGCTATAACATTGTTTACATTGCACTACAGGGCTGCCATGCATGACTGAACTGTACACACCAGTTCTTCATGTTATCTGCTCTACCGGACTGTTTACATACACACAGCATCATTTGCACTCTATACTGCTCACGTGCACACCAGAAATACTATACTGAATGCTCATTTGCACTAATGGACCACTTTCATAACTGCACTAACTTATCTACTGCACTGTAACTTCGATAACTGCATTAACTTATCTACTGCACTGTAACTTCAATAACTGCATTAACTTATCTACTGCACTGTAACTTCAATAACTGCATTAACTTATCTACTGCACTGTAACTTCAGTAACTGCACTAACTTATCTACTGCACTGTAACTTCAATTACTGCATTAACTTATCTACTGCACTGTAACTTCAATAACTGCATTCACTTATCTACTGCACTGTAACTTCAATAACTGCATTCACTTATCTACTGCACTGTAACTTCAATAACTGCATTAACTTATCTACTGCACTGTAACTTCAATAACTGCACTAACTTATCTACTGCACTGTAACTTCAATAACTGCATTAACTTATCTACTGCACTGTAACTTCAATAACTGCATCAACTTATCTACTGCACTGTAACTTCAATAACTGCATTAACTTATCTACTGCACTGTAACTTCAATAACTGCATTAACTTATCTACTGCACTGTAACTTCAGTAACTGCATTAACTTATCTACTGCACTGTAACTTCAATAACTGCATTAACTTATCTACTGCACTGTAACTTCAATAACTGCACTAACTTATCTACTGCACTGTAACTTCAATAACTGCATTGACTTATCTACTGCACTGTAACTTCAATAACTGCATTCACTTATCTACTGCACTGTAACTTCAATAACTGCACTAACTTATCTACTGCACTGTAACTTCAATAACGGCATTCACTTATCTGCTGCACTGTAACTTCAATAACTGCATTAACTTATCTACTGCACTGTAACTTCAATAACTGCATTGACTTATCTACTGCACTGTAACTTCAATAACTGCATTGACTTATCTACTGCACTGTAACTTCAGTAACTGCATTAACTTATCTACTGCACTGTAACTTCAATAACTGCATTGACTTATCTACTGCACTGTAACTTCAATAACTGCATTCACTTATCTACTGCACTGTAACTTCAGTAACTGCACTAACTTATCTACTGCACTGTAACTTCAATAACTGCATTAACTTATCTACTGCACTGTAACTTCAATAACTGCATCAACTTATCTACTGCACTGTAACTTCAATAACTGCATTAACTTATCTACTGCACTGTAACTTCAATAACTGCATTAACTTATCTACTGCACTGTAACTTCAGTAACTGCATTAACTTATCTACTGCACTGTAACTTCAATAACTGCATTAACTTATCTACTGCACTGTAACTTCAATAACTGCATTAACTTATCTACTGCACTGTAACTTCAATAACTGCACTAACTTATCTACTGCACTGTAACTTCAATAACTGCATTGACTTATCTACTGCACTGTAACTTCAATAACTGCATTCACTTATCTACTGCACTGTAACTTCAGTAACTGCACTAACTTATCTACTGCACTGTAACTTCAATAACGGCATTCACTTATCTACTGCACTGTAACTTCAATAACTGCATTAAATGATCTACTGCACTGTAACTTCAGTAACTGCACTAACTTATCTACTGCACTGTAACTTCAATAACGGCATTCACTTATCTACTGCACTGTAACTTCAGTAACTGCACTAACTTATCTACTGCACTGTAACTTCAATAACGGCATTCACTTATCTACTGCACTGTAACTTCAATAACGGCATTCACTTATCTGCTGCACTGTAACTTCAATAACTGCATTCACTTATCTACTGCACTGTAACTTCAGTAACTGCACTAACTTATCTACTGCACTGTAACTTCAATAACGGCATTCACTTATCTACTGCACTGTAACTTCAATAACTGCATTAAATGATCTACTGCACTGTAACTTCAATAACTGCATTGACTTATCTACTGCACTGTAACTTCAATAACTGCATTAACTTATCTACTGCACTGTAACTTCAGTAACTGCATTAACTTATCTACTGCACTGTAACTTCAGTAACTGCATTAACTTATCTACTGCACTGTAACTTCAATAACTGCATTAACTTATCTACTGCACTGTAACTTCAATAACTGCACTAACTTATCTACTGCACTGTAACTTCAATAACTGCATTGACTTATCTACTGCACTGTAACTTCAATAACTGCATTCACTTATCTACTGCACTGTAACTTCAGTAACTGCACTAACTTATCTACTGCACTGTAACTTCAATAACGGCATTCACTTATCTACTGCACTGTAACTTCAATAACTGCATTAAATGATCTACTGCACTGTAACTTCAGTAACTGCACTAACTTATCTACTGCACTGTAACTTCAATAACGGCATTCACTTATCTACTGCACTGTAACTTCAGTAACTGCACTAACTTATCTACTGCACTGTAACTTCAATAACGGCATTCACTTATCTACTGCACTGTAACTTCAATAACGGCATTCACTTATCTGCTGCACTGTAACTTCAATAACTGCATTCACTTATCTACTGCACTGTAACTTCAGTAACTGCACTAACTTATCTACTGCACTGTAACTTCAATAACGGCATTCACTTATCTACTGCACTGTAACTTCAATAACTGCATTAAATGATCTACTGCACTGTAACTTCAGTAACTGCACTAACTTATCTACTGCACTGTAACTTCAATAACTGCATTAACTTATCTACTGCACTGTAACTTCAATAACTGCATTCACTTATCTACTGCACTGTAACTTCAATAACTGCATTAACTTATCTACTGCACTGTAACTTCAGTAACTGCACTAACTTATCTACTCCACTGTAACTTCAATAACTGCATTCACTTATCTACTGCACTGTAACTTCAATAACTGCATTCACTTATCTACTGCACTGTAACTTCAGTAACTGCACTAACTTATCTACTGCACTATAACATTATTAACTGCATCTACTCCTCTATTGCACTATAACTTGTCTCGTCTATTGCACTCACCTATTGCACTGCAACTTTAATAGCTAATGTCTATAACTTATGCACACTTAAGTCACTTGCGCTATTGTTTAGTATAAATTATTATCTGTTCAAAGCCACCTGTACATTAATGTTCATAGTATATAGTCATCTGTATATATTGTTCATAGTGCATACCTACTGTTATATTTTCATAAGTACATACCTACTGTTAAGTATTTTCATTTGTCAATGCCCACTGTATAATATTTCCCTAATATTGTATTCTGTATTTATCCACTGTATCCTCCACTTCCTAATTGCACTGTACAAGGAGGGAGCCCAAAAATATAAATATAGGTTCCCATGAGATATAAATACATTCACATTAATTTAATAAACCCATGGCTGGAGTAATTTTCAATTTCTCTATCAATTTATTGTAAATAATGTAAAGATCATTCCGCTTGAGTTTAGCAGGAGTGTGCTTACATAAACATTGAATGATGTCTATCTGTAATGTGGAGTCAGAGACGTTCGGATCCTTATGCAGTATTTTATTAAAAAGAATGGTCAAACGGGCAGAGGTCAGAGAACAGCGCCAGGTATGTCAGGGGATATCCAAAAACACTAACAAGCAGAGGTCAGGGCAGGTCATCACAGTCGGTTTAAGCAATCCGAGATCAAAAACAACAGGGACCACTCTGAAATGTCAGACAGGCTTAACAAGACTTTACGTTGATTCATTCTCTCCTTTGCTTACTACAGCTTTAATCCTCTAAGTAGCATGGCCTTGAAAACTAACGGTACTGTTTCACGAGTTCGCCCTCGCCAATAAACAGCTCCTTGTTGGGATAGATGGTAAAGCATGGGAATGCAGGTTATGCGTATTTGGTGTGTTGTACAGGGAGTGGGCTCCGAGCTCGCCGGATCTATCCGAACCCGGAGCACTCTACCCTGCTCAGAGCAAGTGCTCCGGTTTCGAAACCGGCTCGAGCCCAGAACACACCCCCCCCCCCCCCCGAGGGTCCTGCGGGACTTTAGAGAAAATGAGATGAGCTGGGGTGGAAGAGGGATTGTTGGAAGCTCGGGCCCCTGCGGGGGCGGTCGCTGCTGCGATACTGGCTTCATTGCTGGTGGTGCCTGCTGCTACAGAGCACTTGTTGGAAGCTCGGGCCCCTGCGGGGGCCGGTTGCTGCTGCGGTACTGTCTCCATGGCGAGTGGTGCAGTCTTCGAGACTTTGAGAACAACGTCGTGAGATGGAAGCGCTGGCTGCCTTGTTAACAAACTGTATTGTGGTGCCGCCTTCAGCAAAGAAGACTGGCTCAGCCGAGCCCCAGATGTGAGAACCATCTCCTCCGAAGGCGTTCCTGGGTGACAAAGCTGGACAACTGCGACACCTGCTTGAGTCGATTGGTCCGAAGGTGATGCGATCTTCAGGGAGTCATGCGTCAAAGTGGCTGAGGTTTGAACTAACATCCGAGACTATCAGATGATACGGGAAAGGAGTGTTTGCTGGGCTTCCCTGAGGAGCGACAGGTCTGTCCGGATGAAGCTTCTAAAAGCCTCAGATGACCATCGGCCTAGGGCTTGGATCTGCGGCTGGGATAGGCCCTTTTGGGCGGCTGTGGTAGCTGCGCCTATGCGGAAGGAGTGACCGGAAAAGTTGTCTGCTGGGATGCCAGATTGGAGCAGGACGGCTTTGAGGTGCTTCTGAAACCAGTCGATGAAGAGGGGATCCGATAAGGCCGCTGACCGGGGTTGTCTGTAGCGAAGGTAGGCTAGGAGGGTTCGATACGGCTGAATCGGTGAATTGATGTTGAAAACGTAGACGAAATGGCCTCTCCTGGTCTGGTCAGTCTTACTTTGCTTAATCGAGTAAGAAATCGTCTCCGAATCCAGCACCTGGAGGTCATTCATGGTGGGGTGAACTAAAGGGTTGAATTTGGATGTGGTGGTGATCTCTGAGCATCGTAGAAAGCCGAACAACGCCAATGTGAACATGGCGTCAAGTGTGCGGGCAACATGTGTGGAGTGATATCCCTTGCGGAGGATGGAGATGCATTTGGTGAGAAACTCCAAGGTAATGTGCCTCCTAGCGTCCTGACGGGCGGGTTGGGATCTTCGTATGCCTTGGATAACCATTGATGTTTGGGAGTTTGCTATGGCCGGTGACGGGGAGTTGAAAATCAATTTATGGAAGAACTGGAGTCCGCTGAGGTAACCTCTGATGGAGCTGGCCTGAAGGTTTTTTGCAGTGTTGAGAAATGAGATGTATGAGGTAATTGTGAGGAGAGAACATTCTGGGAAGGGAATGCTGAAAGCCTGGTGAAACGATCTGAAGCTTCTCCACGCCGTGAGGTATGATTGCAGGGTCCTGGGGGAAACTGCCTTAGTTATGGAATTGAGATTAGATTAGATTCAACTTTGAGAGAGGCATCGAGAGGCGTTTGCAGTGGGTGATTCACTGGAAGATCAACTCCGGATAAGGTTGTACAGGAATAGGCCTGGGGTCCGCTTCGAGCGCCAGCAGCCTGGACTTCTGCCAAAATCTGCGCTCTGATGTTGCTGGAGACTGGTGGAGGTTCCATCACATGCGCGTGTGGAGGCGCTGGCATCGCAGCGGCTGTGGCCAATGAAAACGTGGGGCGTGTCTGTTGAAGAGAGAGAATGGCAGCCGTTTACGCGTTATGCGGCGACAAGCTCGTGCTAGCGTTGGCAGTGGCGCCGAAGATATGAGGCCCAGGGACTGAGGCCTGTGACTCTAACGGAGGCAGCCTCACGCTAGAAATCAATTCCGGCGCCGCGGGCCAAGATCCAGGGGCGGGAAAAGCGAATCTAATGGCGGCCGCTTGTGCGTCTAACGGAGATAGGCTTGTGGTAGCGGTGGCAGCAGTGTCAAGGAATTGTGGTACGGAGACCAGCGCTTGTGTCCCCAGCGGAGGCAGCCTCGCACTGGGGAGCCAAGAGCCCGGGCGGGCAAGGCGAATCTAATGTCGGGCGTTTGTGCGTGTAACGGAGACATGCTTGCGCTAGCGGCGGCGCCAAAGAATTGTCCAGAGACCAGCGGTTGTATCCCCACCGGAGGCAGCCTCACGCCTGAGACGTATGGGTGAGCCAGGGCTCCTGAGAGTTGCCGGCCAGCCTGGACGGAGGTGCTCGATCGGGATATCCGTGGCTTCTAGCATGACCTGAGCGCTTCCAAGACTTGCCGAAGGCTTGCTGCGTCGGCTTGAGTGAGGGAGGCCATGCCGAGCCGCGGAGGTAGATTGCCCGTGCCTGGAATGGACGGGACCCCGAGCCTGGCTCGTTATTGACAGCCGATCGTGCCAACCTCATCGAGGGGACGTCAGCCTGGGACGACACGTAGAGGGTGTAGAGCTCTAGTTTCGACATCCGCCTGCTGAACGTCCGCGTTGGCAAGGGCCAGACGAAGGCTCTGGATCGTCCACTTGCTGCATGCAGATATCTTGGGGAGCGCAGAGGCGTATGATGACTCCGGTGAATGAGGTGGCGATCGTGCCGGTGGGAGCGATGACAAACCCTTCCTTTTAGATGCATGCCGCTCAGAGCGGCGG
Source organism: Barbatula barbatula (assembly GCF_947034865.1). Lineage (NCBI taxonomy): Eukaryota > Metazoa > Chordata > Actinopteri > Cypriniformes > Nemacheilidae > Barbatula > Barbatula barbatula. The sequence goes on along the minus strand of NC_136769.1, from coordinate 940,969 downwards.
GGATGGCGGCCCCGCGAAGAAAGCTTGGGAATAGTCCGTATAATCCGACCCTGAGCTGGAAAGCAGTGGTGCGCATGATGGCACTGAAGGATCTGGAACGTTTGCTACTTTAGAGACCACGGGAGACTCTGACATAGTGGCGAAACTTGACGATGCTTATCTGGCAAGATGCAACAGGTAATATTTTTTGTCTATTTATTATAGAGCTTGCAGGAGCTGATAGGGTAGATACGGTGATTGCTGATGGTGAACCAGCCTAGATCATTAAGTAGAGATAGCGTGCTCGGCTGATAGGTGATTGCTGATGGTGAACCAGCCTAAATCATTAAGTAGAGATAGCGTGCTCGGCTGATAGGTGATTGCTGCTGATGGAACATCGGGCTGATTTATATGCTTAGGTTCCTCCCGAACTTTGTTAATAAAACATCATTTAGCGTGATGACAAAATGTTGACTACTTGTAAATTGGTAATGTAAATGTGACCATGCCCTTAATTATGCAGCACTTTAAGGCTTAATATAATGGAAACAGATGAGTTCACCCCCTAACAGCTGAATTATAACAAAATTAAATAGATAGGTCACCAGAACCTCTTTTTGTACCAAACTATAAAGGTGGGTTTGGATACAGTCTCTACCGACGGTTTGAAGGTGATATAGAAAGAAATTCATTCAGATTACAGATGTTGAGCCGTTTTCTTTCGGTTTGGTCAGAAAGGACGTTCATATGTCATGAACAGGCAATTTTGTTTAATAAGTTGTAAATATCATGTAATATATGTTATTACATTGTGTTATCAGTCATTTGAGCGGTTGTTATTTGGGAATAACCAACCTGCAAATGTCGCGACTGGCCAATCAGAATCAAGCTTTCCAACGAGCTGTGTATTAAATGTGCAGTTAATTTAGCACAATCGTGGTGACAATAATGTTTTAAAAGCAAACCCTAAACTCCCGATAGCGTCAGAAAATCATGGTTGTATCTTGTAATTAGGGCTGGGCGATTTAGCAAAAAAATCTAATCTAGATTTTTTCTGAACATTTGACCGATTCACGATTTAGATTTTTTCGTTTTTGCTTAACTAGTCAACTTAAAACATAACTACAACAATAAAGTACTGAAATAACATTCTCTTTATTAGTAATTTAGAAAAAAAACATAAATAAGGAAAGTTTTTGTATTTTAAAACATTTCTGTATTGTGCCTAGTTGTTTTTTCAGTTAACTTTACAGTGGTCAAGAAGGTGTAGAAGTACAACTTTGCAAAATATATCATTGAATAATAAAAGCAACTATAATTAAATTAAAAAAAGTGAGGCTCATGTATGGCAGAAGAGTACGACTACTCCACAGGTCAGTCGTCGTGGAAAAAAAAGATGCGCTATAAAGCTGTTCCGACACTTTTTCGCGTGTTTCAGTGTACATTCGGGGAATTGCGGCTTCTGTAAAATGTTTGCGGCTTGGTAACTTGTATCTTGGATCAACGGCGTGTAGCATATTTATGAACCCTTGCTTTTCCACGGTGTGCATGGGAACCATGTCCTTTGCAATATGAAATGCCACAGCATTTGTTATTTCTTGCCATCGGTGTGACTTTCTATCATATGGAATGGCGTTGGAAAATGATGCCGCTAATGAAACCTGGCGTTGTGCATTTCGATGTGTATCTGTCGTCTTTGGATGGCTGACTGTGTTGTTTTCATCTCTTAATTTTGTGCATTCGAGCCATTGAGCCTAGTGTCTCTGTCGCAAATGCTGAAACAAATTAGTTGTGCTGCCACTGCCGGTTGCAACTGACTTTCGACATGTCTTGCATTTGACGAAAGTTTGTTTGACGTCTGCCCTCTCAAATCCAAACCATTTCCAAATCACTGAAGTAACATTACTACCTTTCTTTGATACAAGATCATCCTGATGCGAAGAGCCAGGCGTCTCCATGATGTTAGCCGTTAACTTCTACGTTACAGATTTCTCACTGAATGAGCGGTTGAGACGCGTTCAAGCACGCCATCAAGTGGTATTGACAAGTATTTCAAACGTATCTAATTGGATGTCCATGATAAACTTTTTTTTTTAAATCTCGATGTCTCGATTTAACAAAAATTAAATCGTGTTAAAACGTAAACTCGAATTTATCGAAAAAAATCGCCCAGCCCTACTTGTAATGGTTGTAAATGGCCACTTAAAAGAGAAATAAAAGAGCACGACATTTTTTCACAGCATTTGTACTATTTTAATACTCTCTTGCAAAACACACAGACAAACATGAAGAGTGACCAATAATAAGGATTTATATAAAAAAAGGAGCAGCAAAGTTTCATTCCGAAGGTCACAACTTTTTCATTTCTGTTTCGACATTTTTATAGATTATTGTTTGCGTGGTTTGAAATACCATGTTGAAGAAGTTCAATGGCAGCAGATTATAACATTTTCATTGGCTGTAAAGTTTAGGCCTAATAAACACTCAAGTGAAATTAAAAACCAAAGTTCTCAACTGACAAAATAATCGTGATGATCATTTTACCATCATCGTACAGCCCTACGTTTTACTGCACTGATCCATTGGAGGATTCCGCTCGAGTGTGAAGCCTCATGTGTCTCTTAAGGCTACTCGGATCTGTAAAAGTCTTTCCACACTGTAGACATACGTGAGGTTTCTCTCCAGTGTGAATTCTCATGTGTGTCTGAAGGTTTCCTGTTTCTGTAAAAGTCTTTCCACACTGTAGACATGCGTGAGGTTTCTCTCCAGTGTGAATTCTCATGTGTTTCTTAAGGTAACTCGAGACTGTAAAAGTCTTTCCACACTGTAGACATGCGTGAGGTTTCTCTCCAGTGTGAATTCTCATGTGTGTCTGAAGGTTTCCTGTTTGTGTAAAAGTCTTTCCACACTGTAGACATACATGAGGTTTCTCTCTGGTGTGAATTCTCATGTGTGTCTGAAGGGGACCTGTTTGTGTAAAAGTCTTTCCACACTGTAGACATGCGTGAGGTTTCTCTCCAGTGTGAATTCTCATGTGTGTCTGAAGGTTTCCTGTTTCTGTAAAAGTCTTTCCACACTGTAGACATGCGTGAGGTTTCTCTCCAGTGTGAATTCTCATGTGTGCCTGAAGGTTTCCTGTTTGTGTAAAAGTCTTTCCACACTGTAGACATGCGTGAGGTTTCTCTCCAGTGTGAATTCTCATGTGTCTCTGAAGGGGACCTGTTTGTGTAAAAGTCTTTCCACACTGTAGACAAACGTGAGGTTTCTCTCCAGTGTGAATTCTCATATGTGTCTTAAGGTTACTCGTATCTGTAAAACTCTTTCCACACTGTAGACATGCGTGAGGTTTCTCTCCAGTGTGAATTCTCATGTGAATCTGAAGGGGACCTGTTTGTGTAAAACTCTTTCCACACTGTAGACATGCGTGAGGTTTCTCTCCAGTGTGAATTCTCATGTGAATCTTTAGGTGACCTGTTCGTGTAAAACTCTTTCCACACTGTAGACATGCGTGAGGTTTCTCTCTGGTGTGAATTCTCATGTGTGTCTTAAGGTTACTCGTATCTGTAAAACTCTTTCCACACTGTAGACATGCGTGAGGTTTCTCTCCGGTGTGAATTCTCATGTGCTGTTTTTCACTCTTTTTGTCTCCTGTTCTCAGAGCTTCTTCCAGTGAAACTTTCTGGAATCTTTGTGCACGTTGATGTTTCTGATCAGCATTTTTTACTTCATCTTGACTGTCCTTATTCACTTCCATCATATCTGAAGTGAACAAAACTATCTGTTAAACACAGTTTTACAATTGTACAAAACAACAGCAGAAGACAAGATCATGGTTTCATTTTCAGCACAGTCATTCAGTGCACTGAGTATTGCTTTGGATAAAAGTGTTTGCCATATAAGATGATCACATCCTAAGAGAATATTTTAACTTTACTCGGTTTAAATTACAACATAAATGCACTCAGATGTAGCGGGACGCTTTACGGTAATGAGATTTCCAGCAGACAAAAGCAATAGAATTATTATTTCTATGTTAAAATATTATTTGTGTAAGCCAGAGAACAAATTCATGTTTATTTAAAAAAAAAGTTGTGTCATTGAATTATATGTCCTGTAATTAAAATCATCACGTCCGTGTTCTGGTCAGGTAGAAGAACAAATGCATTCATGTTTTTTCCAATAAGACAATAAAAAAATAGACTGATGAAAATGTGCAAAAAGGGTCAAAAAAGCTATTTAAAGACAAAGCAGAAAGGGGGGTCAACCTATGTCCATTATTCTGCTTCTGTGTGAGTGTGTGGTCTTGCCTGATACATTAGTTCGGCAGATAGATAACAGTTTCCCCAAGACAAAGAATGAAGCTTGTGTATCCTTTCAAACTTTACTCAGGAAGCACTGTAAAACTACAAAGATACAAAAATACATCTCAGTATTTAACTAAGACACAGACGAACATGAAATATAAAATATATAAAAGCATTCAGGAACACATGCGTTAGCTTAAGGCTAACTTCTATGAGAAATTCCATTACGATGCTAGCGTGTAGCATACGCGATCAAAATACATATGTAGAATTAACTTAAACTCAATAACAGAGGATTACTTGCATTACTAATATTCAATAACAACATAACTCTGAGTTTGTACTTACAGGCAAACGTTTTTCAGGCCAGAGAGAAAAAATGCGTAACGTTTACTTCACCATAATAGTACAAAATACTCACCATAATAGACTGATAGTACAAAAATAAACATAACGTTACGTGAGAGACACCACTAGAGGTCCCCCTTTCTCGAGATAAACAACAGGACATCACAGCCATATTATTAATGAAGTGTATTTTATTGCTAATTTTCTGCATTTATTGTCCACCGACAATCACTAAATTTATTATGTAGATTTTAAATCCAATCTGTAATAAAGATTTAAAAACAGAAACCAACCTCTGTGTTCTTTAGTCCTCTGAGTTTCTGTTGTGTGTAGTTCTGGATCTCTCGTGTTCTCAAGCTTCTCTTCCACAAACTCCAACAACTGTGTGAAGATTTCAGTTCTTACACCTGAAGTGATTCTTCTGCTTGTTGCTTTCTGGTATTTATTGGTGGTTTGATGTAGGAGGAGCTTTACTGAAGGTGTCAATCACTGTTGGTGTGAACTGGAGATGTTAGAGAAGGATTCAGATGAGTCTTTATCCAGGAGCGGAGGCGCCATTTTAAAAGATACTGTCACACATACACACGTATATTTACTTTAAGGAAACAAGGTTTTGCTGATGTTGCTGTTTCAGCAGGACATTGAGACTTTAATTCACCAGATTACAATGTATAGTCGAGATATTTATGAGAAATAACATTCAAATGTATTATTGCTCTTAGATTTGAACTGCTTTGCTAAACAGACGTGTTTCAATGACACACACAGATATTCAAACGTTCTTTTGAAGCACAATATTCGCGTCTATTCTTGTCATAGAGGTCAGGGTTCAGGGTTGATGACGTTAAAAATCCTTACGTCAAATACTTTAAATAACAGAGGGAAACCTCATGACACGGGACATGCCAATGCCTGGAGCGTCACTTCCGGGTCTGTACCGCGGGACATCGAAAACGTTCAATTATAATATTACATGTAATATTCGTGCACGCGCATGAATCATCCGTTCCTCTCAGAGCTTCAACTGCAGTGATCGCGAGCTCTGAACTTTTCTCCTGTAAACGCCGTTACTTCCGCATACTCGAATCACACATGATCGACACCACAGCAGCTTGTTTTTAACGCGTATATATGGTCCATACCTTTCATCTGTGCCCATAGGACCCGACTTCAGTTGCGCTACAACACAATACAACAGCCGCTGTTCCTTCTTCTTCTTCTTCTTCTTCTTCTTCTTCGGGTTTTAACGGCAGCTTGAATCCTTGACGTTGCATTACTGCCATCTGCTGGTTCTAGTTATTTCCCTTATACTTTAGTCATCATATTCTTGTCATTAATCCTGTTTTGGTCAGAAAGCAACTCAAGTATTTCACTTCTACTGCAGTCCATTATACTCTTTTCTCCATGTCCTGTTAGTCCTAGTTTTCCTGTGTTTTTATCATATCTGCCCTCTTTAGTCCATATTTTGAACAATTAAGCACATGTTCTACAGTCTCAGGTATTTGGCACTGATCACAAAACCCAGTAGGATGTTTCCCCTTTATATGAAGAGTGCTATTTCATTTATTATGCCCTATTCTGGTTACAATAGTCTCTTCTCTTGTTTCCTACCTTATTCTCCACAGTACAAACTCTTTTTTTAATTGAGTATAAATGTCTTCCTTTCTGTTCTTGATCCCACCTCTGTTGCCATTCTTTAATATTTCCCCCCTCACATACTCTTTTCTTCGGATCTTCAAAGACTCATAACTGCTTCTATTCTTTCCTTCTGAAGTGCTTTCTTAGCTATTTTGTCTACATTTTCATTTTCTATAATACCCATATGTGGGACCCACATAACATCATCTCCTTTATTTTTTATTCTTAAATAGGTCGACATAATATCATAAAAAAACCTCCTGATGATTCTTAGCCATACCGCTACGGCGCACGTTTCGTTACACATCAACAAACAATTGAGCGCATGTAGATTATTTCTAACAACATGCTACAGAAACCAAGAACAAGCGTTACTTGGCTAAACGTGTCTCTGTAATATGTTGAATTTAGACTACGATACAAAGCTCAACCACTAGATATCAGTGTACCGTACCGTTTGTTTAAACGCGACCAAACTACAGGACCCAACAAATTCAACAAATTGTCTATTTAATAAAACCAGCATACAAAAAAATTCAACAAATCATTTATTTAATATACAGTAAAATAATAAATGAATATTAAATTAAATAAAATGTAAATAGTTATATTATAAAACACCATCCAAGCACAAACCGGAAGTTAACTGCGGTCCATTTCTCATGTTGGAGTTTTAATGGTCTGATATAAACCTGTGCTCAAGACTCATTCAGAATAAATATAGCTTTTCTGTCTCTTCTGTGTGACGCTGCTCTCAGCTCCAGCAGAGGACGCTCTGTGTGTGTGTGTGTGTGTGTGTGTGCAGAACACACAGCTTCACTTCAGAGGTGTTTCGTGTGTTTACGCTTCTCTCTGATTTACCTGCCAAACAAACACAGGTGCGGAAATAACAGGCATTTCTGGGATTTTTGTGGGGTACCGATGGAAAGAGGGGAGGGGAAAAGAACAAGTTGACTCTCTGTCGCACCCTCGGATGAAGTGTGTGTGTGTGTGTTGGGTTAAACAGATGCAAGAGGTGGTAGCGCTAGGTCACTACTGAGGGTGTGAGTATTAAGTTTTACATGTGAACCTGTCAGTGATGTTCAGGTATGAATGACCTTTGACCCCTGTCATTTGACCTGGAATCGCTGCTGTTAACCCTCAGTATTAAACACACGACCTGTTGAGGAGAGTTGTGATGGAGAGATGGTGGCGCTCTCTCTCTGTCTGACCCCTGAGAGCCACTGTAAAGATGATCAAAACAACATCATGTGACTGAAGTGTGTGTGTGTGTGTGTTTCCGGTGGTGTCAGATGTGTGTGTGTGTATTTGGGGAGTCAACACACCAGTTCCCGTTCAAGGTTAAAAATAACTGAAGGACTAAAATTCTCTCTCTCTGCGTGCTCAGAAATAACGGCTCTTCATTCATTTGCTTGGAAATTTGTTTACTTAATAATTGTTGAAAAGTTGTATTTTGTCTGTATTTGTCCTAGAGAGTGACACTTCCTGAAGTGATCATTGGCTCTTCAGATCAGAGTAAACAGACGGGTTCTTTTCTAAAGAAAATTTAAGCTGTGAAACGTAAACACATGAAAAATTCCTTCGTATAAATGAATATGAATGTCTCTCATTCTCCCTGTGTGTGTGTATGTGTGTGTGTGTGTGTGTGTGTGTGTGTGTGTGTGTGTGTGTGTGTGTGTGTGTGTGCGTGCGTGCGTGCGTGCGTGCGTGCGTGTGTGTGTGTAATTGTACACATTTGCTCAATCTTTCCCGCTGACTCACTTCACTTCTCTCTCTTTCTCTCTCTCTGTGTATCTCTCTCTCTCTCTCTCTCTGTCTCTCTCTCTCTCTCTCTCTCTCTCTCTCTCTCTCTCTGTCTCTCTCTCTCTCTCTCTCTCTGTCTCTCTCTGTCTCTCTCTCTCTCTCTCTCTCTCTCTCTCTCTCTCTCTCTCTCTGTCTCTCTCTCTCTCTCTCTCTCTCTCTCTCTCTCTCTCTCTGTCTCTCTCTCTCTCTCTCTCTCTCTCTCTCTCTCTCTCTCTCTCTCTCTCTCTCTCTCTGTCTCTGTCTCTCTCTCTCTCTCTCTCTCTCTCTCTCTCTCTCTCTCTCTCTCTCTCTGTGTATCTCTCTCTCTCTGTGTCTCTCTCTCTCTTTCTCTCTCTTTCTCTCTCTCTCTCTCTTTCAATTCAAGGGTGCTTTATTGGCATGACAATTGTATTGCCAAAGCATTTATGACATCAACAATAAATCTAGAACAGATAACAATACATTAAATCAAACAATTCACATTTTATAAATAACAGAACAAAAACATTTTCTATGCGTGTGTATATTTGTGAGCGCATTACTGATTGGTCGACTCCTCCCTTTTCTTATGGCAGGCGTCAATGTATTGTGCTGCTAGTAAAATACAATCCTGTTTCTCTCCTAATAAATATTGAAGTCGTGTTTTGTTGTCTAATTTCCTGAAGTCAGGGCAAATTATTCTTAATTTACAGTCTTTCACTGTACTCCGATATTCTGCTGTCGTATAGTTTCTATCAAGGGTCAAATAACATTCAAGTTTACTCTGTTTTCCTGTTGATTCAGTCCAGTAAGTCAGGTCATTTTCTTTTTGTACTTTTATCATTTGGTTGGGTTGAACTTTGTGTATGAGTGTGTCAGTGTCGTGATGCTGAGTGTTGTTAGTTGTGTTAGTTTGGTTTTGTAGCTTTAGGATCGTCTGAATCATTCTACTTTTTTCAGGGTTTAGTTCGTGGTGTTTAAGGGTTTTAAAATGAAACGAGTTGGGGTCACTCACTTTTAGATGTTTCCAAAATGTGATGGTACGTTTCTGAATGCGCATCAGTAGAGGATATTGACCCAGTTCATGAGTTGTTTGTGGTGTTTCTCTGGACTCTGAGGATACTCCTACAGAACTCTGCATGTAAGGTTTCAGTCGGGGTTTTGTCCCATTTGTTAAATTCCTGGTTCAGGAGAGGACCCCACACTTCACTGCCATACAGTGCAGTCGGTTCTAAGACTGATTGAAATATTTTCAGCCAGATTCTAATTGGTATTTCAATTTGGATCGATTTTTTGATGCTGTAAAATGCGCTTCCTGCTTTCTCTTTCAATTCATTCATGGCCAGCTTTAGGTTGCCAGTGGCACTTATTTTCAACCCGAGGTATGTGTAGTTTGTAACGTGATCAATTTTGGTGGCACCAAGGGTGAAATTGTGTGTCTTTCCCTGACTTCTGGGTCTTTTCTGGAATGTTCATATTTTAGTTTTGTTAGTGTTAATAGTCAGGGCCCAGGTCTGACAGAATTTATGCAAAGTGTCTAGGCTTTGCTGAAGCCCTTCTTGAGTTGGAGATAGAAGGACCAGATCATCCGCAAACAGAAGGAACTTTATGTTGGAGTCGTGCAGTGTGAGACCAGGTGCTGAGTTTTGTTCTAGGAGTTTTGCCAATTCATTAATGTAGATATTGAAGAGGGTAGGTGATAGTGGACATCCCTGTCTCACCCCCCTTCCTTGAGGAAAAGATTCAGTGTGTTTGTTCGCGATTTTGGTTGCACATTGATTGTTTAGATATATTGTTTTAATAATGTTGTATACATTACCCCCAATGCCTGATTCTAGAAGTTTAGACAACAGACCTTCATGCCAAATTGAATCAAAGGCTTTTTGGAAGTCTACAAAGCAAGCAAATAATTTTTTGTCTTTTTTTGATGAATGTATTTATCGATCAGGGTATGTAGGGTGAAGATATGGTCTGATGTTCTATAATTTGGTAAAAAAACAATCTGACTTTTGTTAATGACGTTATGTTCTGTAAGGAAGTGTATGAGTCTTGTATTGATGATGCTGCAGAACATTTTCCCCAGATTACTACTCACACAGATCCCTCTGTAATTATTTGGATCTGATTTGTCACCAATCTTAAAAATGGGCGTTATGAGTCCTTTATTCCATATGTCTGGGAAATATCCAACACTTAAAATCAAGTTAAACAGTTTCAGTATGGCCAGTTTGAATTTGTGATTTATATTTTTAATCATTTCATTTAGGATGCCATCTAGTCCACTTGACTTTTTTGCAGTAAGTTTCTGCATTTTATCCATGAGCTCTTTTTCAGTGATTGGGTAGTCTAGTGGATTTGGTATTTGCCAATTATGTTTTCCATCTGGTTTAATTTTTCACATATCTGTGTTTGTTCTGTTTTCATGTTTATTTTACAATAAAGTTGTTCGTAGTGATTTTTCCAGGTGTCTCCGTTTTGAATAGTTATTGGTTCGTGGTTCTTTTTGTTCAAGATATTCCAGTTTTCCCAAAAACTGTTTGAATGGATAGAGTCTTCAATTGTTTCAAGCTGATTTTGAATGTATTGTTCTTTCTTTTTTCTGAGTGTATTCTTATATTTCTTTAGTTCCTCGCAATAACGGAGACGTAAATCTGCACTGTCTGGCTGTCGATGCTTTTGATTTGCAAGATGTCTTCAATTTTTTCGTATACTTTTACAGTCCGAATCAAACCAGTCTTCTCGTTTTTTCTCATGGTTTTTTTTGGTGATTTTAAGGTTGGATATTGTTGCTAAACAATCAAATATGTCATTTATGTTTTCTACTGCCAAATTTAAACCATCAGCATTAGGGGAATATTTTTTTTCTATGAAGTTATCTAATAGTAAATGGATGTATGTTTGTCTTTTCTTCCCTTTTAAAATAAAGAGTAGTTTGGCTGTGATCTGAGAGCGGTGTAATAAGGAGATTCAGAGGGAGGAATATAAAGGGCACATAAATATATATCTTTTGTAGTTTGACTGAGTTGATTATTGATTTTAAGCCAGACATGTGATTCTTCTTTTTTGATTAGTTGTATGTATTTATTAATTTCAAGCTTGTGCCAAATGATTGTGCCGCCTGAATCTCTCCCACGTGTAATTTTGTCGTTTTTTTGAGATGATATTGATATTTCACGATAACCTGGGGGACAAATAGTGACCTCATCAGTTCTGCACAATGTTTCTTGTAATATTATTATGTCTGTGTCTAATACACTTTTCTTAAAGTCTTAAAGTTGATTTTACATCCCAAACTGGATGAGTGTATTCCCTGAATATTCCACAAGGTAATTGTCAATGGTTTCATGTGTTGTTCACAAACAATTTTAACATTCCCCTATAATAAAACCAACCCGACTTAAACCCGATGAATATGTAAATCTTGTAGGCATACAGAAAGGCTACTTTTATCACACTGTAATTACTATTTTGTAGTTTAACTCAGTTTGTTGTCTTTTACTCACGACTTGTCCATCAGCCGCGTGCAGATTAAGTTCAGCATGTCTTTAATTTCTCTTAGATTGGTGCTTTCAGTGTCCTTTTGGCCTTTTAGGGCTGCAGCGTAGTTTAGTAGCTCCGGCCGTTCTGATCTGTGTGGGTTCGGTTGTGGAACGGACATCTGCTCCATCCTCGGGGCTTTTCTCAGAAGTGGCTCATTTTTCTGCTGCTGATGTGGTGGCACCATGTCTTGGTGTTGCTGTCGGTGATATGGAAAAGGGTGATGCGGGTGTGAAGGTCGAAAACGTGGTTGCTGTTGTTCAGGATGTGGGTACAGGGGGACAGGGTGAAAGTTTTGAGACATTGGTTGTTGTTGATGAGGTCTCCAGGGTGCTGTGTGATAGCGTTTATCTGGATTTGGGGAGAAGACGTCGTGTGGTGATGTTTGGAGAAAGCCAGGGGTTCTCCCAAGTGCAACATCTTCAACATCTTCAACATCTAGCCAACACATTCACGCTGTCTTTACGCAAGTGGATGTGGTCATGAAGATTGTCAATGTTCAATGTAGAATGATGTACAAGGTGAACATTTGGTATTCCGGCACATCCACGTGAGATGTCCATGTTGACTCTCTGTATTGTGCGCTGGTGGAAATCAGTTCTGGGCAGTATGGTGTGGGGTTTCTGCTCACTGTCTGGGCATAGCTGAGGCTGCCCGGGGTCTGCTGCGTGTGCTGGGTGATGGGTGTAGGCAGCAGGGATGATGTTCTCATCTGTTGACTGTTGCGATGGTAGGTGGGTGGTTGTGGTCTTTGGGTGTTTGTAGGTACTGGGTGGTTCATCCCTGTTCTAGGTGGATGCTGTCTTGCTCTGTTGTTTGAAGTTGTGGTGTTGGTGCTGCGGTTTAGAGTAACATATTTTAGTCTCTTTGCAAAGACAGGGACAGTTGCTCTGTACAGGTGCACATGGTCATAAAGGCATGTGAGGTCCAGGGTAGGGTGATGTGCCAGGTGCACTTGAGTTTTTAGTGCGCAGGTTCTTGAGAGGGATGTATTTATTCGTTGAATTGTGTCTGAGTGGAAGTCTTTCCGTTGCAGCAGTGTGGACACTGTAATTTGAGCATTTGGGAAGGTGGATGTGGCTTTCTCGATCACTCTCTGTAGTGATGTGGCCACTCTTTCCTGTTGTGCTCTCAGGTCGTTTGTGCCAGTGTGGATTATTATGTGTTTCGGTGATCCTAGTTTTTCCTCATTTAGCAGCTTTAGGGCGCTGTGAGTATTTGGGCACCAGAGTTTGGACACCCTGTGTTTATGGAAGAGCTTCTTTTCATCTATAAACTTCCCATTTGAGTCTATTAGAAGGACAACGTCTGGTTTTGGTGTGTCACCTATTGGTGTTGGGGCGTTGCCTGATTCTTCGGTTGGTTGTGTGCTGGGTATGGGGCTTGGTGGGGGAAGAAGGTTTTGGCTGGGTTGTTCCACTGGGTTTTGAGGGCTGTGCTCAGTTTGAGTGGTGACCTGTTGTAGTGGGTCCTTGGTGGAGTTGAAGTCTTTGGAGTAGGTATCTTTTACTTGCTTCATTTCACCTATCTCCTCCCTTAGAGCAGTTAACTGTGCCCAGTGACTCTCTGTCTGCTGTGAGAGCTGAGATTCCAGTGATGCCAGCTGAACATTTAGTCTCTCCCTCTCTTGCTGCAGCTCTTTGACATTGGCCTGCATCAAATACAGTTCTTTCTTGATGTTGTCTTTTTCTTTTTGTTTGGCTGTGGGGGTGTTGCTGGTTTGTTCTTTACTTTGTGTTGTTTGCAGAGAAAGAGTTATTTCTCTGAGCTGTACCAGCTCCCCCTCCAGGGCTGTGAATCTCTCTCTCATATCCATACAGTAGCAGTGTGAATGGGTGTCGTTAGCTTGTTCTGTGTTGGGGGGGTCTTTTTTCTCCAGCTGCTTGTCTGAAGCTGGGGTTATATCTGGTTCTTCTGGAGTGGTGGGTTGCTCATTGTTGGGTTCTAGTTGAGACCTTTCCTTGATCCTCTGGGAGTTTTCTTCAAATATTCCTTGGAGGCTTTTCACAACCACTATCCCCGTTGTTTTGTATATGTTAGCGTTGATAGTTGTTATGTCATCCTCATTTTTTATTTTTAGCTGGAAACCCCCACAGATGCCTTTTCTTTCGGCATTTGGGAATTCCGAGATGATGGCTTTGTGCCATGTATGAGGTCGGCTGGTGTAGAAAATCAGATTGCTGGTGCTGCCATCTTTATGAAGGTCCGCAAATAAGGTCTCTGGGTTTTCTGTAAGTTTCTTGTTTTTGAAGACTTTCCGACCTGTATCATTTGAAATCTCCTTTGGGTAGAGTAGGGGAATGGCCTTAACGCATTGGAGTTGGGCAGCCATAGTCATATGGGCCATTTGCACCTGTGTGGGTGTTGGTTGGGGATCTCCTTTTGTTTAGGTCCAGTCGTTTTCTCACCTTCCAAATCACCCGTTTAAGGCGTTGATAATGCAGTAAAGCAGGTTTGGTATCTTCAGTAACACTGTTGTCTTCGGGTCCCTGGCAACAGATATTCCTTGACCTTTTTTGTCTGATTTTGGCTTGTTTGTATTGATGGATTCTTTGGTGAGATGCTCTTCTTGGTGTCCTTTTCAGGAGTAATTTCAGGAGTTTTTGTTAAAAGGAGGTTTAGTCCAAGGTTAAGTTATTCCTATAACTGTAGTCTTGTGTATGTCTCCTTGTAGAAATATCCAAGGAATCTTGCGTTGATCCAGTAATAATGTAAATTTGTTGCAGTAGCTCAGATGTGTATGTCGTCTCTCTCTGGTCTCTCTCTCTCTCAGGAGTTTTTGTTAAATTTCAGGATTTTTTGTTAAAATGAGGTTTAGTCCAAGGTTAAGTTATTCCTATAACTGTAGTCTTGTGTATGTCTCCTTGTAGAAATATCCAAGGAATCTTGAGTTAATCCAGTAATAATGTAACTTTGTTGCAGGAGCTCAGATGTGTATGTCGTCTCTCTCTGGTCTCTCAAGATTCAAGATTCAAAAAAGCTTTATTTTTTATTATGATTAAAAGTGTTTTACATTGCCAAAGCAGGAAGATTAAATACAAACATTCTGTATAAAATAAAATAAGAGTATCCTATATAAGAAACAATATGTACACATCAATACAGACATAAAAGTGCGAAGTATTGACAAAAGTTCTTAGTGAAAGTGACATGATCCTGTCATAAGTGTCAGTTTGTGTGTCTTGTGTCAGTGTTGTGTGTGTTGTGTTGTGTCATTGTTGTGTGTGTTGTATCAGTGTTGTGTCAGTGTTGTGTCATTGTTGTGTCATTGTTGTGTGTGTTGTCAAGTCAAGTCAAGTCAGCTTTATTTATATAGCGCTTTTTACAATTTTCATTGTTACAAAGCAGCTGTACAAGAAAAAATGACTATAAGTAAAACATAAAAGGTTATGGAATTCAAAACACAGGTCAAATATCAGACACACAATAAATTCCTATATGCAGTGTTAATTAAATAAGACTACCAAATTCTAGCAGCCCCCCGGCCAGGCAAAACAGTGCAAAACAGTATGCAAACGGTGGCGAGGAACCCAAAACTCCATTGGAGGAGAAAAAAAACCTTGGAGGGAAACCAGGCCTAACCAGGGGATTCCAGTTCCCCTCTGGCAAAAACTGCAGCCTCTGCACAAGCTCAACAGTGCTTGCACAACAAGGCAAAAATAAAAAAAAATTAGATTTAAAATTATCATTAATAATCTAATAGTGGCTGAAGTTTTGTAGGGACGTCACTTCCTTCGTCCAGCATTTGTCAGGTCTAGGAATGGATTGCGCCCTGCCCGCTCCGCTCTTGTAACCTTGGAACAATGAGACAAGACTGGCTGAGAGTAGAGTACTGTTCTGCACTCTTTGATGCAACAAATGCATCAGTTGTTATTGGAAGTGTCCCTGGTTCCGGTTGATCTAACTAGTGCAGCCTAGATCTTTGAAATACATATATTATGATAATGTAGTGTATGCAAGATTAAAAAGATGCGTCTTTAGTCTAGATTTAAACTGACAGAGTGTGTCCGCCTCCCGGACATTGCAGGGAAGACTGTTCCAAAGTTTAGGCGCTAGATAAGAAAAGGATCTGCCGCCTGCACTTAAGAACTCGAGCTGCCGCATTTTGGACCAGTTGGAGTTTTTGTAATAGGCCTGCAGGGCAACCACCTAATAGTGCATTACAGTAATCTAGTCTTGATGTCATAAAGGCATGTATAAGCTTCTCCGCATCTGATGATGACAGCATATGATGTAATTTAGATATATTTTTAAGATGGAAAAACGCAATCTTACAGGTGTTGGCGACCTGGTTCTCAAATGACAGAGTACTATCGAATATAAAGCCAAGATTCTTAGCTAAAGATGAGTGTTTTATGGAACATCCATCAATAGTTAAGCAGTATTCTTGGTTGTTACGTAGGGCGGTTTTTGGTCTGATAAGTAACACCTCAGTTTTGTCCGAGTTCAGTAATAAAAAATTGCTACTCATCCACTTTTTTATATCGACTATGCATTCCACTATTCGATGGAATTGCTGTGTTTCGTTAGGCTTCGAGGAAATATAAAGTTGCGTATCATCAGCATAGCAGTGAAAGCTTATTCCGTGTCGCTTTATTATATCTCCTAGGAGTAACATGTATAATGCGAAGAGCATAGGCCCTAGTACTGAGCCCTGTGGTACACCGTACTGGACTTGCGATTTGCGTGATACCTCATTGTTTATTTTTACATATTGGAAACGGTCGCATAAATAAGATCTAAGCCATTTCAAAGCTATTTCCTTAATACCGACATCATTTTCAAGTCTATGTAGGAGCATGCTGTGGTCAATGGTGTCGAATGCAGCACTAAGATCTAGCAGAACCAATAAGGAGATACAACCTCGGTCAGACGCCATAAGCAGATCATTTGTAACTCTAATCAGAGCAGTCTCTGTACTGTGATGCGCTCTAAATCCAGACTGGAAATCTTCATTAATCTCATTCCTTTGGAGGAAGGAGCATATTTGAATTGAGACTACTTTTTCCAGAACTTTAGATAAGAAAGGTAGATTCGAAATAGGTCTATAGTTAACTAGTTCTCCAGGGTCCAGATGGGGTTTTTTGACAAGGGGCCTTATAACAGCCACCTTATATGCTTTAGGCACATGTCCTAATGTCAGAGATGAGTTAATAATGCTAAGTAGAGGATCTATAATTTCTGGGAGCATCTCTTTCAGAAGATTTGTAGGTATAGGGTCTAGCATGCATGTAGTCGATTTAGATGATCTAATGATTTTCGATAGTTCATCGTGATCTATAGTAGAAAATAAACATAATTTCTCCTAAGGGGTGCTGTAGTTAGTCATATGTTCAGCGGGTATATGTTGTATCAGTGTTGTGTGTGTTGTGTCAGTGTTGTGTGTGTTGTGTCAGTGTTGTGTGTGTTGTGTCAGTGTTGTGTGTGTTGTGTCAGTGTTGTGTGTGTTGTGTCAGTGTTGTGTGTGTTGTGTCAGTGTTGTGTGTGTTGTGTCAGTGTTGTGTTTGTTGTATCAGTGTTGTGTGTGTTGTATCAGTGTTGTGTGTGTTGTGTCAGTGTTGTGTCAGTGTTGTGTGTGTTGTGTCTGTGTTGTGTGTGTTGTGCTGGTTGTTGCTCTTCTGTCGTGACAGGACTTGACGTATCTCGCCGTCAGGTTTGAGCTGATGGGCTTTTCTCCCAGTATGTATGAGATCTTGTCCTGTTGTTGTGTCAGTGTTGTGTGTGTTGTGTCAGTGTTGTGTGTGTTGTGTCAGTGTTGTGTCAGTGTTGTGTGTGTTGTGTCTGTGTTGTGTGTGTTGTGCTGGTTGTTGCTCTTCTGTCGTGACAGGACTTGACGTATCCGGCCGTCAGGTTTGAGCTGATGGGCTTTTCTCCCAGTATGTATGAGATCTTGTCCTGTTGTTGAAACTGGTTGAAGTCTTTGTGGAAGTTTGTGAACTGGGGGAAGAATGTTTCTCTGATGTCCGTATAGTTTGGACACGAGGTTAAGAAGTGCAGCTCTGTTTCCACTTGTCTCTGTGTGCATTCAAGTTTACTTTGCTGAGCTGTTGCTTCTGTCCAGTGTTTGAGATATTTTTCTTTTTGTGTTTTTATCATTTGGTTAATTCTTGCTGGAGTTTGGGGTTCAGTTGGACACGTTTGGGGTTTTAGAGTTAGTTCTGAGATCAGTTGGATGATCTCTCTCTGTCTCTCTCTCTCTCATTCTCTCTCTCTCTCTCTCTCTCTCTCTCTCTCTCTCTCTCAAGATTCAAGATTCAAAAAAGCTTTATTGGCATGATAAAAAGTGTTTTACATTGCCAAAGCAGGAAGATTAAATATAAACATTCTGTACAAAATAAGAAATGTTTCAAAGATTCAAAAAAGCTTTATTGGCATGATAAAAAAAACAATCTGTATAAAATAAAATAAGAGTATCCTATATAAGAAACAATATGTACACATCAATACAGACTCGCTCTCTCTCTCTCTCTCTCTCTCTCTCTCTCTCTCTCTCTCTCTCTCTCTCTCTCTCTCTCTCTCTCTCTCTCTCTCTCTCTCTCTCTGTGGGAGTGTTTTTCTTTACACTTTAAAGCATTCATAATATTTGTATTCACGCAAAAGTATTTTTATGAATGACTGCATTCATCACTGGCCACGCCTCTTTTGGTAGAATGGCTGCACGTCCGCGCTTTGATTGGCGACAGGACATCTAGTGGGCGTGGCTGAACGGAAGCGGTATAAAGACGAGTCGAGGGACGAAAACAAGAGCTGGAAATGTGCGCGCGCACGGGAATAAACGCGTTAAAACCCAATTAAACATCACACTGGAATTTACTGCGTTATTGTGAAGATGAGGGATTTAATGTGTCTGGTGATATTTTTCATAACCAGCTTTAGTTCGGTAAGTTTGCTGTAAATATACGTCGTTTCATTTAGGCTATTATATAATAAAACTGTTTAATAATATTGTCTATTATAATAATCATAGTCATTTTAATCATTTTATATTTAAAATTATAATTTTTGTAATATTTGTAGTCCAGCTTTGTAGACTACACTGTTGGCTCATTGACGTTTGTAAGTCACTTGACAGTAAAGTAAAGGAAAAACAGTAAGTAAGTAAATACATGTAGAGATTCAAATGTCTGAAGGAATTTGAAGGATTCAAAATGATCTTCACACTTTTGAGAGAGTTTCACCCTTCACAGATCCTCTGAGAGCCCTGCTGCTCATAAATAGCCGAGCAACAGGATTAAAATAACCAGTGTGCAACAATTCAGCCTTATACTCCACTCTATTACCCCCGCTCGCCCGCCCGGTCCAAAATCTGCCCCAGTCCCACAGAGTTATGCTTTGATCTCAGCAGCGCTGGACAACATGAATCAGTCTGAATGTCAAGGGGTTAAAGATCTCAGCTCCTGTGATTTTAAGATGCCGGGCGTGCTGGGCGTTCAGATAGAGATGCCAGAGAAACAGGTGCTGCGCTGTCAGAAATGAATGGATCGACATCAGACCGGGAAACCTTCAATCTTCACTTGACATGACACCATTCAATTACAATCTGTCTGTCTGATCTGTGCAGGTGAAAGCAGGGTGTGCCGGCGTGTGCGAGTGCCCGGCGGAGCGTCCCGTGTGCCCGCCGGGTGTGAGCGCTGTACCTGATGGGTGTGGCTGTTGTAAGGTGTGCGCCGCTCAGCTGAACGATGACTGTCATGCGGGACGACCATGTGACCATCACAAAGGTCTGGAGTGTAACTATGGAAACGACGTGACCAGTCTCCACGGAATCTGCAGGGGTGAGCGACAGACAGTTTTATAGTGTGTTACGCAGAGTGTGTGTAAATAACATCAGAAATTGTAGATGGTACTTTAGATTGTAGGGGAAACCCCAAACATCTCTTCACGCAGGTTTCTCACATACAGAGGTTATTTATTTCTATATTGAGGAGGTTGTTAGAGTTCTGAAGAGAGCTTTTTATTGGGTGGCTGGACGACATTGTAAACAAGTCAAAATTCCAGCACCTAAACATAGAGCCTCTCATAAAAGCAAAGGATTGAGTGTCTCTCTCTTTCTCTTTAACCCGTGGCGTGTAGTTTGTGTCTTTATCTCTGACGCTTCCTGTGAATCATGGTCAAGTTGTTCATAGTAATATGTTGCCGTCTAAATAAAAAGCTTTTTGGTGTATTACTATGGTAAATGTATGATGACAACGTTTCTGAGTGTATTTATTCATACAGCTATTCACTTACAGACTACAAAATTAACTTTTAATATCAAACCTTTTGCTTCGCTATGATTCAATTCAGTATTTTACCTTAAAGAGAAAAAGAAGAAAACTCTAAATGCTGCTTTTAGCTTCAGGATGGTGAGTCTGGAACAGGAATTTCTTAAATGAAACACAATGTGAGTTTCTTTCTTCTGCAGAACACAATAGAGGATATTTTGAAGAATGTCAATAATCAAACAACACTGAACTCCATTGACTTCCAGTGTATGAACACAAAACCACTCAGAAATGTATCAAATGTATTTGTGTTCCACTGAAGAAGAGTCACTACAGACTTTCAACCACATGATGAGAATGATGACAGAATTTAGATTTTGGCTGAACTTTCCCTTTAAATAACATGTGACATCTACTATGTCTTTTCTCAAACAGCTAAACATGAAGGGCGCTCGTGTGAATATAACGGTCGGATGTATCAGAACGGTCAGAGCTTCCGTGCCGGCTGTAAACATCAGTGCATCTGTATCGACGGAGCAGTCGGCTGCGCGCCTCTTTGCCCCACTGATATTCCTGTTGCCACGCCCTCCTGCCCTGCCCCCCGGCTGGTCAAAGTGCCCGGCCAGTGCTGCCCCAGTGTGGACTGTCACAGCAAATCCTCCGTCCTGCCGCCCATCTTCATACGGACAGAGCCGCCTCCATACCTGTTCCCAGACCTGCACACCTTCAAGAAGCCCGGACTAAAGCCACACCCCTACAGACCCAAAAACTCACTGAGCAATGAACTGATAGAGGTGGACAAAAAGTGGGAAACACCACGGAGTCGAAAGCACCTGCCAGGTGAGCGTCTTTATCAGCTAAACCAGCACAAGACCTACTAACATTAATATAATTATTATGCCGTTTTTGTATCGACATTTTAAGAACATTTAGCAATTACGGATAATGAATTCTCTTTTAAGGTTACTGCATACATCTTTTGACAACTTTTAGAGAACCTTTAGAGAATGCTAGCCAAAGTTCTGAGACCACTTTTGGTTTTGGTTCAATTAACAATCAGTCCCAATGTGAGCTGTGCCGGCTTCTCCTCCACGTATTTCTGTACCCGCTTGTGTTCTAAAATCCATCAGAGGTTTACCATTAGGTCCTTGTGCACCAGACCCACACACAGTTCATTATGTATGCCTCCCGACTGCTGAATGGTGCCTGTGTACTGACCTACGGTCTCTCTCTCACTCACTAGTATGGAAGCAAGCTGGGCGGCAATGTGTTGTCCAGACGACAAGCTGGACACCTTGTTCTCGCAGCTGTGGAATGGGGGTGTCCTCTCGGGTCACCAATGACAACACTCAGTGTAAACTGATGAAGGAATCCCGACTGTGCAACATTCGGCCCTGCAGCTCCTTGGCTGTGCCCGTGAAGGTGAATCTGTCTCTCTAACTCTCTCTCTTTGAACCGGCAAGTCATGAACCACCTGCTGCATAAAGTTAGACTGAATGACGAGAAAGAAAAAAAACGTAACGTTATAATAGTCCATGAATATGAAACACGCTGTCGGGATTTGGAGAAGATCTGATGGCTCACTGTGTTCAACAACTCGTATTTCACACCCACCCTATAGAATTAGACTCAATATCTCTATTTCTAGTGTTGCTATAATTAGCACGAACACAGTTAAAAACAGACCAAACTAAAGCTTTTACCCATGAGCACCTGTTAAAACCTACTGGTAGCTCCAAAGCCACTGCAGATCTAGACACTATGAACAAACCCAATGCTTGATGCTTTCTTGGTTAATTTAAACCAACCGTTAGATTTGTCCATGTTTTACCCAACCATGGATTGAAACACCCGACTTTTCTTTTAATATTGACTAACTGCAGCAAATGAAGTAAGACTGCGTAGTTTCACTTGAGTCATTCTTGTTTGTGGTATGACCACATCTATTTTTGAATGCAATCATGTTTAACCCTGTGTCTACCCTGTGTTTTACAGAAGGGAAGAAAATGCTCCCGTACCCAAAAGTCTCCGGAACCTCTCCGTCTGCATCACGCTGGCTGCCGGAGTGCTCAGCTCTATCAGCTCAACTACTGTGGCATGTGTGTGGACGGCCGCTGCTGCTCGCCTCGCCGCACGCGGACTGCCCACGTACTCTTCACCTGTCCTCGAGGCGAACGCTTCGAAAGGGCCGTCATGTTTGTGCAGTCCTGCAAATGCAACGACGAATGCGGCCACCTGAACGAATCGGCCCTGCCTCCCCAGCGTTGGCTGTATGGCGACACGCATAAGTTCATCGATTAGCACCTGTTTACTGGAAGCCCCCCGCCCTGCCCCATCCCAGCAGATCCCCAATAGAGTAGCGTTTCTAACTGTAACTGAGTAGACGCTAGACCAGGGCCTTCAACTGGAGTCCACATGGAGAAGGGGCCATTTTGGTATCCAAATCCTTTGGCCAGGAGTGGATAGGAGCTTTAGAATAGACGTCCTTCCTGATGGACATCGCCGAAGGTTGTTGAATCCGGGTCGTGAATATATAGGAATGAATTTTATGATTGGCTAGCCCTCACCGTGAGCAGTGATGCATTTTGCGTCTGCACAGGTGGACACGTGTAAACTTGTGCTGGTCGTCATGTGGATATCAAGCATGTTCTTTGTCATTACTCAACATTGGAGGAACATAAAGGGATTGGAAACACTTGGGACCAACCCTTCATCCTCAAAAATTTAATTTCCTGCAAAATCCAGCAAATGCTGAGGTACAGTACCTTGACAAGTCTCTGGAAGTAATCCAGGGTCTACCAGGGAGATATGGATTTGGCGCAGTTAAATCTAGACTCTACGTTGAGTCCCAAGAGACGTCTTGACTGGATTTGTGCTGTGGGACTCCATCAACTGACTGAGGGACATTGGCCAAGCACCACAGCACCCTGGCGTCAAAACACATCGACTCCCCAACACCAAGCTAATTACAAATCTTGTGCAAGAAAGGAACTCAGTGACCCTCTGGTTGGCAATACAAATATGTTAAAAACACCAGCATCTGATGTAAACATGTAATTTGAAAGTAATGGGTTGGACGTTCTCTCAAACGCTGCTCTGTAATCTACCATGTAATGCCCGTGTCTCGGGCGAATGGTGTTTTATGACCCATCTCTATTTCCGCCTGCTGGCACTGGTACATGAGCTGATGTAGGTTACGTCATCGGAGTCAGATTGAGGGTTTGATCAGACATTGAAACGCAGAAAGCCACGTTGTCTTGGGGTAAAGGTCAAAGACTGATTTTGTTCTAAGATACAAATAAACATTTCTAAAAAATGTAGATCCATTTTGTACATTTTCAAGTCACACGATGAGCCTTGTGTGTGGTTACCATGGTATTACTATACTATATCAGGCTGTTGCATTCTGGTCTAAAAGAGTCAATCCCTCGAACACCAAACTATATACAAATGATGGGTTGGTTTGGTTGTCTCATATGGACAAACCCAAGTGTGGGGTAAACTAACCCTAGAAAAAATTAAAGATGCTTGTTTGGCAGGACAGTCGCCATACAAAACTGCATCGTGTCATATAAAAACCATAAAACCTCAAATCAGAGTTCTGTAGTGCTGTCAATCAAAAGTCTTACGTATACAGGAAATGACATGAGCTAAGCAAGTTCCAGATTTAATCTGGTTTTAAAGTAGTCAGACCTCTATTAGTGCTGAAGAAAACCCCTCAGTACAGATTAAATGTGTCAAACTTTATATGGTCTAGCAAGCATCTTGTGTTTCTGTAATATTCACAAAGCAACTTTACTGCACTTGAACATTTTTAAATGGATGCGAGAAATATTGAATAAGCTACTTTATAAAACACATTCCGTCTAACTTCAAAAATATAAGACTTGCTTCAGTCTTCAGCGGCAGAAAAGCTCAAAAGGAAGACAAAGCTCTGTCAATCATGGTTCTTATGTGCATGCACAGGACAAGTTGTTGGATTGTAAGGAGCACAATTTACGATTTAGTATACAAGGATTGAACAATTCAGATTTATTAAGAGCAAAACCAAAGACCTCCTAAATTTTACAAACAATCATTTCACCAAAATAATTTTTAATGATGCAGGACAGCATTGATCTGGTGGAAATTTAACCATTACAACACTTCAGAAGATCGAAAACACATGACCAAGTCAAGTTGTAGTATAAAAAGATTTAATTTCATTAAAACCCAAAACATAAGTCAGAACAAAAATCATAACAGACATGATCATCGGCCAATCCAGAGACAAGTGAAAAACAAGCGTGGGTTTGAGGTAAAAGGGTTTTAAAATAAGAGGCCGTGACCCAACAGCTGGTGCTTTACTGGCGCTTCAGGACCTTCATCTGGACTGTTCAACTGCACGAGAAAGAAAAGCAGAGAGAAACGTCACATATCTACACAAGACACATAGATTACAGCAAACCATCACACAAGGGGAGACTTACTGTACGTAGAAATGTCAATTTCCTCAGGTAACTCTGCAACGTTGACCTCAAATCGATCCTGCACGTCATTCAAAATTTTGGCATCTGCCTCATCAGACACAAATGTGACTGCTAAACCTTTTGTGCCAAATCGACCTGCACGAGCCACCTGAAATAAGATGAGATTGTTTAAAACCCAGTCCTCAGAGGACGAACAGTGATTCAAGACTAATAAATCAGCATGTCTGTACCCTGTGCAGATATGTGTCTGAATCCTCAGGCATGTCGTAGTTGAAAACGATGTTGACCCTCTCTATGTCCATTCCTCGACCGAACAGGTTTGTAGCCACTAGAATTCTCCTCTGGAAGTCTTTGAACTGCTGATACCGTGACAATCTCTCTTCCTGAGCCATTCCCCTATGGATGGCAATGGCAGGGAAATTCTGCTCCACCAGCAACTGTGAGAGCGCCACGCAACGCTGCACAGACTTCACGAATATCACCACCTGTAGGACGACAAGCATTACAACAACACTGAACTCAAGACAGTTTCCCTCAAATGTGTTCTGTACGTTAACTAATAAACAAAACAATGCAGGATGAGATTGAAGCCGTGGCTTCAGAGCAATGAGAACTACGCAGCGCTATAGGTTAAAGTTTAAGGAGACAGTCTCGCCGTTGCTCACCTGGTTGAACTCCAGGACGTCAAGCAGGTCGAAGAGTTTGCGGTTCTTCTCACTGTCCTTCAGTTTGCAATAGTACTGCTGGAGACCATGAAGGGTCAGTTTCGTCTCATCGTCCACAAACACTTCCATTGGCTGAGGACACAAGTCACACGATTAATCTCTTACAAACACTAGCCGCGGTCACGAACTACTTGAACATTCATTCGCTGTGAATCCACACAATAACAGCCTAAAATAAATGAATGCAGGCAACATTAGATTAGAAAACAGATTCACTCACATCCTGCATGAACTTGCGGCAGACGGGTCGAATCTCTTTACTGAGGGTCGCGCTGAACATCATACACTGTTTCTCATGGGGGGTCATTCTGAAGATATCCTGAACGTCACGTCTCATATCTGACAAACACAAAGGATTTTTAGGATGCCGTTGAATCTCTAGTTTCTGAAATGAACGAGACCAAGTCGAATGGTGATCACATGCTCACCCAGATGCTCTAACATCTTGTCACACTCGTCCAGAACAAAGTGCTTGACGTTCTTCAGATTGAGGGTCTTGTTTCGGACCAGAGCAAGGATTCGCCCAGGCGTGCCCACCACGATGTGAGGGCAGCTCTTCTTCAGAACGTCCTCGTCCTTCTTTATAGACATGCCACCGAAGAACACGGCCACCTTTGCCGTGGGCATGTACTTAGAGAAACGCTCGTACTCCTTACAGATCTGAAACGCCAGTTCACGTGTGTGACACATGACCAGCACAGACACCTGAACAACCACACGTTCAGATTAGTGTCACGTCAAAGTCAAGACTCTTTATAGTGAATGTCATCATTACAGATCACACGTTTATGTATTATAAGTGGACATTTTCATTTCAAGACTTGATTAATAAATTCAAACTGACCTGTCCATCCACAGGCTCGATCTGCTGTAGGGTGGCAAGCACAAACACAGCTGTCTTTCCCATACCAGACTTAGCCTGGCACAAGATGTCCATGCCGAGGATCGCCTGCGGGATGCACTCGTGCTGCACTGAAAACAAAGCGACAATACACGGTTGATATCCAGAAACAAAAATGAAAAGGGAGGCGTGAAAAAACACTCGCTCATACCCTCAGACGGATGCTCAAAACCACAGTCCACAATGGCCCTCAGCAACTCTGGTTTGAGCAGAAAGTCTCTGAAGCCGGAGCTGTGGATGGAGACGTATGACCCCTTCACGTCCTTCTTGCCCACCGGGGTGTCGCTCTCCGGGGCTCCCTGAGGCTCCTCTTCCTCTTCATAATCCAAAAGCTCGTTGTCAACGTCATTCTCGGCCATGCTGGAGTCAGAACACCACACACATTAACACCTCAACAGCTGCGATTCGGCCTAAACTAATACTTCCTGTTAACCAGGATGCACTTGGTTTTGAGGTCTTAGATTAGCATTGAAACCAGTATTGTGAAACAAACGTACGACGCTTGTAATCATAAAATACAACGGTATTGTGACGGTACTTGAGCTAAGAACTCGTTTATCATTAAAGACTCATGATGATGCGGTATTACCACGATACCACACCCCCCCCCCCCCACCACCGGCTTCATACGGGCCTGTGTATATAATATACAGCCATTCAA
This sequence comes from Barbatula barbatula, assembly GCF_947034865.1. Classification (NCBI taxonomy): domain Eukaryota; kingdom Metazoa; phylum Chordata; class Actinopteri; order Cypriniformes; family Nemacheilidae; genus Barbatula; species Barbatula barbatula. Next base: position 914,442 of record NC_136769.1, on the reverse strand, counting down.
ACGCGTTAGTACTCGTAATGTAGAATCAAATTAAGCTACACATCTGCTATACACGTCTTACTGCGAAGATGGACACGTAATGTTGCTTAGCAACAATAAAACTCGTCCTATTGTAGAACTACACGGAATACAACCATGAACGCGCGCGGACAAAAGAGCGGCTCGAGCAAACGGGCGGATAAATCACGATTACCGCGAAAACTAACACATACCTGCACGCTTGATTTAGATTTACAACATTGACACACTTAATTCCCATAAAACGGCGAAACGCAATCATTCACGTAAAAAAAGAACGAACTAACGCGCGCGCTGTTGTTGGCACGCACCGCTAACATGCTAACGACGACACAAAACAACTGATCCTCCTGAATGACGAAAGACTGATAAATGAAAATAAAAAGTTGAAATAAAAAGCGCACAACGCTTCAGTAAATAATAAACTGTGAAAGAAACCAGTAAGAACTTTATATACACCGAAGTGAATCATTCGTCGTTACCTTCAGGTTACTGTGGACTTCAGTTGTTACTACACGAGCGCTGCTAGCTACCTCCAATCGCACGCGCCAGGCCGCGGCTTATACTTCCGTCCGGATGTCCCGCCCACCGAATAACGCGTACGGTCATTGGTCTTCGTTCACGCCAATTCTGAAACGCATCACAAGACGCAGCGACGTGATTGGATATTAGAGCTGCCATTGTGAGAATCGCGTTTATCCTTTCATTGGGCGGATGAGCGATAGGCGGGACTTTCGTAATTTCACAACTGACCGTGAGATGAAACGAAACACATTTTAAACGGGACATCATGTAAATAACGAACTTGTACTAATGTTCAGTGTGTTTTATTTGTGTTTATTGTTTTATTTGCAGTAGAGCCACGGATATTCTTTGTTCACAAAACCCAAGCTCTACATTAACATTCAGCAAGTGTTAAAAACATTGTTTTTGTCAACAATAAGTGTAGTCTACAAAGCTTCTGTGTGCGTGCAGGAATAGAGTTATAGTTTTATACATCTTTAAGACATTTGAAAGTCATTGTCTCTTTATCTGCCTCCAGTTCCCATGTATGCTAGGTTCCGTATTTATTCTTTCAACTTTTTTTATTTAAACGTCTGACTACTAATGTACACAGAATCTCCCCTCTCATTTTGAGATTATTTGCTGGAACGCATAGGCGGAGTTTGACATTCGAGCCAGGGGGGGCAAAAAAAAAATTCATTGTAGCAGCTGGCCTGGGCTATCAATTGGGGAACACAGCACTAACACATATGGACACAACAAACATGCTAAATAAACACATATATTTATTTTTAACCCAAAGAAGAAGAAAAAACAGGACAACAATACAAACATTCTATTAGTAAACAGGTAAGCCACTTGACTTTGCATCGCATCTTCGGACACAATTAGGATCACGCAGTAAAATGCGGACCACTTTTGTTAAAATATTATCTTCAACCAAAACGAAAAGATTTTTAAAGTTTTTCTTTCCTTTTTTCAAAACACATTGTGGCAATGAGAGCGATTAAAAAACAAGTTATATTTCGTATTTTGTTGTACTTCATGAAACATTTAAAACATTTTGAGACAAGGGGAAAAAATAAAAAAGACGCCATGTGAGAGGCTACAGTATGCATAGATACAAAATTGCCTTTCTCTTATAAGTGTGACAAGACGGAACGTTTTCAAAAGACAGTCACACAATACTCCGCACTTTTAATTTTTATATCAGTGGGACCCCCGTCCCCATCCCTCAAAAGACAGCATATTGAAAGCAGTGTGTTGAGTTTAAAGCAGTTATTTGGCAGAGAAATCAAATTTACAGACCTAGACATTGTCCAGACTAGTGCAACAGTAATTTTCGTTTTTTGCGTCCAGCATATGCGTCGATAATGGTCTCATGAGAGCTTGGCCGTAATGTCGCTTTCGATGTGAAGGATCGCAAGAGAGGAAAACCTGGCTGCTCCCATCGTCAACCGCAGCCAGTTCCTTATCCTTATTTAATATATTTATAATATATACTTTTTTTAAAGAATGCAATTATTTTTTTTGTTGAAACAATGCAATTACCCGTTTCATCCGCCAGGGGGGGCAATGCTCCCCCTGCCCCCCCGCAAACTCCGCGCATGCTGGAACGTCATAAAAAATCCAGCTGTGATTACAATTCTCTTGGTTAGCAGTATATTCACGACTACGTGTCTACGTGGATGTTAAAGAGATTTATTTTAGCAAGAATAGTTCAGTTCGGTTTACATGGCCAGATAAAATCTGAGGTTTTATATCCGAGACTCCAGCGCTGAGTGAAAGCTCCACTGCGCTGTGGTAAACGCAGGGAAGCAGTCGGAATTGGGTCTGGATGGAGATTCTGAGGAAGGACAGGACAAGACGTCTCTGATCTGTCGAGGTAACGTGTGCATCAGCCAGCTTTCCACTAACAGACCTCCTCCACGAAGCCCAACACAACCTCCCAGAGCCACGGGCAGCTCCTCCAGACAGTTTCCCCGCACGTCCAGTCGAGAGAGCAGACGCAGACCGCCCAAACCAGGACCCAAAGACACCAGCGAGTTATTAGACACGTTCAAGTTGCGCAGTTCCACGCAGTAAGCGAACAGCTCCTCGGGTAGATGTTCCAGCCGGTTCCCCATCAGATCAAGTTCAGCGAGGAGTTTCAGAGCTCTCACCTCCGCCGGCAGCTCCTCCAGGAGGTTTCCAGCCAGCAGGAGGCGTCGCAGCCGATGCAGCGTGCAGAGAGCCGACGGAAGATTCTGCAGCTGGTTGTGAGACAAATCCAGGAGCTCCAGCGAGCGCAGAACTCCAACGCTGACGGGCAGTGCCAACACGTTATTGTGTGCCAACCGCAGACACGACAGATGGTGCAGGTGTTGCAGTCCCAGCAACTCCTCCAGCGTGCGCAGGCCGTTGTGTCGCAGGTCCAAACTGCGCAGACCCGTCAGTGCTAGCAGTGCAGACGGCAGCCGTTCCAGCTGGCAGCCCTGCAACTGCACTTCAGCGAGTCCGGTCAGACGTCTCAGTCCGGTCAACACCAGCAGTCTGGTGCCCTCGTTGTGTATCTCCAGTCTCATCAAACTGTCCGACACCTCGCTCAGCTCCCCGGGGATCTTCTGCAGCGTCCCGCGCAGCACCAGGACACGCAGGTGACGCAGCTGTCTCAAGCTGCCGAGGGCCCAGCCGCGTCCCATCCCGCCCTCGCTGCTCATCCTGCCGGTGAGGTGCAGCTCCTGCAGGCCGCGGAGCGAGTACATCCACAGCGGGATGTCAGTGGGTTGGGTGAAGGTGACATGCAGCGTCTCCAGGTGCTCCTGCAGGTGTCGCAGTGCTCCGGGCTCCACTGATGCTGAGCAGTGATACAGATGCATCTCTCTGATGAAAGAAGAATCAACAGCTACTGTCTAAATATAATCAGAATGTAAATAAGGATGTTTTTTATGGATTTTTCTGCTGCTGACATGTGTTTAAAACAATATGCACCGATCTTTCAATTAAAGCTGAAATGAAATTGAAGTCTGAGTCTTAAATTAAAGTCATATTTTCTTTTTACCTATTTTTTGTCATTCTATTTGATCGAAAAAAAATACAATTTAAATTTCATTAAAATGTTTGATTCACAGCATGTATATATATATATATATATATATATGTATATGTATATTCATTTAAAACATACTACTAGTTAAGGGTCCCTTTACTGAAATGTTTCTCATGATTGAACCTTTATTTAATAAAATGTTTTTTTTTTAAATAAAGACAAAAACATGTTTTTGAAATGGATGAATTGCGCCCGAATATTGTCATCTCAAGGTCAGACCCGCCAAAAATCTATTACTAATACTTTTTGTGGATTTTTCTCATCTCTCCTAAAGCTTTCTGAAAAACTCAGAAGCACGTGAAATGTGTGTAAATGTGTCTACGTCATGTGTCACACCTGAGAGCAGTCATGTTGGATATCTGCGTTGTGAGTTTGGCGTCTGGGATCAGCTCTAACTTCAGCACCTGAAGCTGGTTGAGTGTGAAGAGAGCGGGCGGAAGATGTGGAAGAGCCACGAGCTGAAGAAGAGAACGACCCTCAGGGTCACATGTGATCATTGACCTCAGACGTTCAGATCCCCAGCGACGCTCCACGCTTTCCTCCAGCAGTCGAGTCTCGCTGACCGGTGACAGAAACACAGACAGACGCTGAGACAGAAGTGGATCGTACTGATCGGCCATGTGTAACAGAAACGCCAAATCATTGTGAAGATCCGGCACATCTAACATAGATCCTGTCTCACGCGGCCTCTGGAAGGAATACTGCCTCAAAGACCTGAGAAATCCAGAAATAAAGTCAAGAGGTTTCTTTTTCATAGCTCAGAAGATTTAGTTAATAGAGTTGTCTCAGTTGTTTCCATTTAAACAGCTCAGGAAACGTAAAAAGAGAATGAAACGAGAGTGGAATTGTGTAAACACATGAAGAGGATGGAGGTGTAAAATGAAAGAAAATCTGGATTTGACTCCATTTGATGAGAAATGTTTGAGTTCATATTGAGATCTTCAATAACATTGACTTTTGATTGCAGACAAAGCAAACCTGAGCTCAGTTTGACAAAAGTTTGCTCTCCATTTAATCTCACTGATGTCTAGGAGAAATAACTGATATTCTAAGCAATGATATGAGGAAACATCATACTTGTGACAGATCCACAGGAGCGTGTAGACGGCGATGATGCCGAACAGGACGAGCAGTGAGATGTACGTCTGCATGAGTTTGCGCAGGATGGAGGAGAGCGAGTGACTGCACTGGTATGTGTTGTATCCGGTCAGCGCGTGTGTCTGCGGTCTGCAGACGTGACTGAAGGTGATGGAGTTCAGCAGCGGAGTCACGTAACTCACGATCAGAATGAACTTCAGCACTTTAAACACAGTCTGAGCGGTGTACACCTGCACACAAACAACATCTCACAGTCATGCATGCCATGAAATATTCATGTTGTTGCAGCGCTGCTAAATGATTGCTAGGCTGTTATGGGTCATTATTGAGCTGTTGTTGCTTGGGTTTTAAAACAGCCCAATGGTTTTAAAATGATGACTGGTTGAAATACTAACAAACCCAACTGTTTGGTTATGAATAAATCTGTGATGGGTGGAAACATCCCAGCAAGCTGTAGCTGGAACGTTGCTAGATGGTTACTAAAGGGGTTCTCACTATGTTTCTGGTTGCCGTGTCATTACTATGTGGTCTAATGTGTTGTTATCTGTCAGCTTTATAATTTCTTAAATTGTGTGGCTGTTTGCCAGTATGTTGTTGCTAGGCTGGTTGTCATGGCATTGCTAAGTTATTAGGCTATTGCTTGGCTATATTGGTCCGTTACAGTTGCTAGGGTGTTCTGAATGGTTGCTAAGTAAGAGAGGCCTGTGTGCTTTGGTGGGTTGCAAGTGTGTTGTTATGCAGTTGCTATGGGGTTCTGGTTGGTTTCCAGGATATTATAATGCAGTTGCTATAGTGGTTTCAGTAGTTGACAAGTGAAATGAATTAGGTCACCTTATAGATAACATCTGAGCTCTCGCAATGTGCACGGAACCTGCGGACTCTCTCGAACAGCGCTCGCGCCTGTTCACGATCGCTACGATCTAACGGTGCCGCCGCCCGAGAACCTTCCAGTGGAACCTGTGACGTCTGCGGGGGCATCACACCCTCCACCGTTGACAGACCAGAGAGTGCAGAGCAGCGAGAGCCAGCAGAAGGGCACGGGGACGGTTGAGTAGATCCGCTATCAGCCGCTGCCAGCAGGGGGCTGTCAGTCCCAGAGTCCACGCTTGACCTGTGTGTTTTAGAGGAGCATGATGCCTGACCTCTGGGTGGCACCGTCTGTTCCGTCTCTGAGAAGCGGGTCGTGTCCAGTCTGGCCGTGTGGGACAGAGCCCGGGTCGTCCAGGGCGATTCGCAGCATTTGGCGAGGAGAGACAGAAAGTGCTCGATTCGGGCTGACGTCAGAGGAAAATGAAACCAGAAGCAACCGCTGACCAGCAGAATCAACGTGTGCAGCAGCGTGACGTACGGCAGAAAGCGCGAGTACCACGGTAAAGCCTCGTGATAACACACGTGACTGATGTAGACGTACTGCTGGAAGTCCAGGTTGGTACGTCGACCCCTCGCCAGACTGGTGAAGAGTGGGTCGGGCTCTGTGGAGGAGCTGGAGTTACCGGAGGAGGAACTCACGGGAACACACACAACACCGTCACGTGACAGCAGCAGAGTCCCTGCGAGGACGGACACCATCAGCATCAGCACCAGCAGATGATCCATGAACACCTCCCACCACGGCTTTAACAGCTTATAACTGCCCTGACGCTCACCCACCGACCACAGCTCAGAGAGAGAGAACATCACCTGACATCACGGAGAGACAGAGAGAGAGAGAGAGAGAGAGAGAGAGAGAAGGCGTTAACCGATGTCTCTGCAAATCAAGTCCAACCAAGCTATTTCAACATTTGATGATTTGTTTGTCTAGGAGGTGATTTTTGTCCATTTTTACATTCACTTTTAGAATAAACTTTGAGAAAAACACACGTTAAGCTCTGAACGGTTTATAAAATACAAATACTGTTAAAGATTTAAGTCATACCATCTGTTGCGCCATTCAAATCTCAAATATGTTAAAAAAGTACTTACTCTGATGTGACCGTCCACTATTGTACAACTTCAGAGTGTTCAGTCCAGTGCAGACCGGTTTCTCCAACAATACCTCTCAAACTTCACTAACTTTCCCCTGTTTTCAGAGAGAGAGAGAGAGAGAGACCCTCACACAGCTTTGAGATCACCATGGCCACCTGCACACAATAGCTGCATTCACATCACGTAATCCAGCGCAGAAATTAAGTGATTTAACTGTTACAATTTAAACATACATGCTCACTTTTCATATAACTGTTTCCCTATATTCAAACATATTAATTTCATAAAACATAACAATTAATTAAAAACGATTACAATATGTTTGTATCATAAATCTACATTTCTTCTGGGGCTTCTTCAGAGTTGGCATGTTGTTTGGATCATGGCTCTGCTCATTCAATGATGATGCACAAGGACTTTCTGTTTGTCCTTTAATATCTACTTGAACTCTTTTGTTTCTAAAAACAACTAGGCTAAATATTCTGAAAGTAAGGCGCTGCTAAAACAACACATTTCAGACATTTCAGAGAGATCAATGTTTTTAGAAATAATATGAATGTGTGTAATGTAGTTGAACAGCAGGTGTCAGTAAAAGCTTGGTTCACATCAATGAAAACTCCACGGCACCCTTCTTCAAACACAAATCTGATGTAGTCTGGTAACCCAGCCGTCTTAAAACTCACAGTTAGTTCAACATAAAGATGTGTTTGAAGCTAAATTGTTATGTTAACTTATATCTTTACGTTGAATCAACTAAACATTTTACGCAGCCGAGTTAAACCAAAAAAAAAATCTGCTGAATCCATATTTATAATTATTAAGAGATCACCCCAAAAATGAAGAGATTCTGTCATCGTTTATTCTCCTCTTGTGTTTGTAAATGTGACTCTTTCTTCAGACCCTAACCCACACAAAAGAAGATATTTTGAGAAATGTCTCAGTGGTTTTGTGTTCACTCAATGGAAGTCAATGGAGTTCAGTGTTGTTTATCGACATTCTTCAAAATATCTTCTGTTGTGTTCTGCAGAAGAGAGAAACTTACACAGGTTTGATTTGACACAAATGATGAGAATTCTTATTTTTTTGCAAACGCCTTTTAAACAGGCGTTCACTTTGGCCCTCAATTTAGTTTTTCAACACTTTTTATTCAATCTTGAAGTGTTCACAAACTACAGAACAATGCTGTTAGTATCTGTAGAGATGATAACATGACAATGAATGTTTGATAGTGTGCAAGAAACCCCCCCATTCATAAAGCAACACCTTTAGTTCTCGTGTGATGGGGATTTACAGCAAACCCACACATCAGATTACTTCACAACACTTACAGATAACAACAACAACTGCTGAAATCTGACGATGACAAATCATCTTTATCTTTTATTTATGACACCACCACACTTTAAAAGCTTAACAATTTAGTTTCAACGTAGTCTCAGATGTTTCTCTCAGTTGAGATAATAGAAAATGTAATAAGAGTGTCATTGTTCACACACATGAAGAGTCTGGAGGTGTAAATGAATGCAGATTGTAGGGGTGAAATATTCTGAATTTGAGTAAATGTGAAGAGAAATGATTGTTTTCTCTGGAAAATAATTGTGATTTTCCTTTCTTGTGAGTTACAGCAAGTTATATTTAAAGTGACAGTTCACCCAAAACTGAAAATTCTGGCAGGACATTTTAAGAAAGCTGGTAACGGCGATACCCATTGACTTCTACTGTGCAAACAAAATCCACGCAAGTCAATGGGTGCTTCTGATGTTCGGTCACTATCCATCTTCAAAATATCTTTTGCGTTCTGCTGAACAAAGAAAGACGTGAGCATGAACAAATGATGACAGATTTTGTGGGTGAACTGTCCCTTTAATGACCACAATGAACCTGAACAGACAAACATGTGATCCACACAAATCAATAATCTGCAAATGCACACAATGTGTAAGAGTAATGCGTGTGTGTGCTTTTTGTGCTTGGATACATTAGTGTGTGTGTGCGTGTGTGTGCGTGTGTGTGTGTGTGCGTGTGTGTGTGTGTGTGTGTGTGTGTGTGTGTGTGTGTGTGTGTGTGTGTGTGTGTGTGTGTGTGTGTGCGCATCTCCTGTATGGACGTGTGGTTTCACACCTCTGGTTCTTCTACAGGGTGGAGTGTGAGAGTTTACAGAGCTTCACGCCCTCCAGAATAATTCCTCTCTTCTATTTATAGTGAAGAATTATGATGCTGCAGAAGTGTGCTAGGCTTTAATTGACTAGTTTTGATGCACTTATGTTTTTTGTTGCCTATGTTGTTATAATTCCTTTTTAATGTAATAATTCATTTAGCAAAAGAGCCATTACTATTATACACATAAATATACAGTATATACATTTCAATGACTTCAATATTAATAACTTGATTTTTGTCCACAGACCAGACCACAGTCTCACTTATGGTCCCTGTGGGGATCACTTGTTCTTTTCCTTCGATAAGATAACATGTCCACAGACAATTCAAAAACACACGTCTGGAGCTCCATTATATCTAACATACAACAACTTAAAACTGGCACGTTCCTGTAGTACTGACAAGGGTGTAACTTGGCTTTGAGATGTGGGGGGGACACAAATGGGGGATTTGTTTTTATTTGAATCCCATTTCCTGCATTTACATACATTAATGGACCACGGTGACACAAAATCCATGTAATAATGGATCTTCTGCATGAAGTCCATAAAGTGCGGATGGAGGGAAGCAAGTGATTTTCTCCAAAGGGAATTCACCATCACAAACTCACTCAATGTCATGCATCGTTTGGATCGTTCAAATGGATTAAGCCATGAATCCACACAGGGTTTTTATTGTGTAGTAAAGGTTGATGTTTATGAAGGGGGGGAAATGGGAGTATTGACTGAGAAACAGAGTTTGTAATGGTTTGTAAACCCGAATCTGCGGTCGGAGGAGATGAGCCGGATGACTTTCTAAAACACAGCTTAACAAAGAATAGGGAAGCCCACATTTCGGTCAAGCTGAAATAATGAATATAAATGTGAATAGTTAATTTATTAGACACTAGCCATACACAAACCAGAGGTTAACTGCGGGTAAGGCATATGTGCAGGGCATGTCTTGTGATATCTGTAGTTTCTGAAGGAGGAATCTAAAGACCTGAAATTTCCTTTGAGTTCTTTCTTGTGATGATAGCGACAGTGAGTCTGTCAAATGTTCTGCATGAGTCTGATGATATCATACAGTGAAACTGTGAGTATTTTGAGTATATCACAGCAGAGCCATTCCCACACCCACTGAAGAGCTCACTGGAAATCAAGAAGACAATCACACAGATGGTGTGAAAACTGACCTTCAGCTCATGAGATTTCAGAACATTGTAAAGACATCGCGTGGGCTTTTCTGAGACGATGTAATCTTGCTATAAGTCATCATCCTTCACTATCTGCCTACAACTGTCAAACATTTCATCTGCTGACACGTTTCAAATCATTGACAGGCGTCAGAACACCACCATTATTTCTTCAAGACATCAAGGAGATTAAATACAGAGCAAATGGAAACTTAAGTTTGAATCTCATCCAATATTGAGAAAAACAGTCAAAATCCGATGAACGTCTCTGTCATCATTAGAGATTGAGAAGAGACGTCAACAATGTGTCACGTCTCCAATCAAAAGTCAATATTATTGAAGATCTCAAAATGAACTTTTCTCATCAAATTTACCCACATACTTAATTCTCATCAAATGTCGTCTGTTATTCTCCATCCTGTGGTTGTAAACCTGTGTGTGAGTCTTTCTTCAGTAGAACGCAAAAGAAGATATTTCCAGAAATGCCTCAGTGGTTTTGTGTTCACACAATGGAAAACACTCGAAAGTGTTATCAAAATGTAAAAGCCTTTATTGACACCTGGCCTTAGGTGACATATCACGAACACGCATTGCGGCTAACATGATGGGATGGCTGACAAACGAGGAGGAATAAATGATGAAAGAATTCTCATCTTGGGGAGAAACTATTCCTTTAAGAATCGTCTTGGCGCATGTTTTGCATGAGAAGTATAGCAGATCTTTCTTTAAATCAACCCGAGTGTGGTCAAAGTGTCCAGATACTCTATTGTGGTCACTGTGTGATGTGTTTGTGTGTGTGTTATGTAAAGAGCAGGATATGTTTGCGGGTCCATATAAAGAGGGACAGAAGGTGTGTCGTGAGAAAGTCACACATTTGTTTGTCACTCACTCATCTTGTTTTATCACTATAACCACAAATGCATGCCGATGTGACCTACTGACAGATAATGGACATCATGCCGTGAAGCTCTCACAAAACTCATCTTATCGACAACTTACATCACGAAATCTGTCGATACTCGTCAAAATGTAAAACCTGTGGTGTGATATCACATCACAATAAACCTTTACACGTGAGCTTCATTTACATCTGTAGCACAAACACGCTCAAGTTTATTCCTTTATCATTAAAATCATTCAACACGTTGATGTGTTCATATGAAATCATATCATTATAGATTCAAGGTTCAGATTTAAGATAGTAAGATAAAAAATACTTATTTTTATTTTATAAGAACAGTAATAATGATTTTTTTAAAATATGTTTTTAGTTTAAAGTGCGTTTTTGCTCATTGAAGCACAGATGTAAAGCAGTGTGTGAGAGGCACACACACGTGCACACACGCACACACACAATCATGCGCGCATGAACACACGCAAACACACACGCACAAGCACGCAAACACAAACACATGTGGATAGACAAACACACGCGCACACACAATCATGCGCGCATGCGCACACGCAAACACACACGCACAAGCATGCAAACACATGTAGATACACAAACACACGCGCACACACAATCATGCGCGCATGCGCACACGCAAACACACACGCACAAGCATGCAAACACATGTAGATACACAAACACATGCGCACACACAATCATGCGTGCATGCACACGCACAAGCACGCAAAGACACACAAACACATGTGGATACACAAACACACGCGCGCATGCACACCCACAAACACACAAGCACGCAAACACACACAAACACATGTGGATACACAAACACACTCGCGTACACACACACAAACACACACACAGGTGGGGAAATCTGGTGAGAATGAACATGTTCAATCCCCCCACCACAAAGCCAGCAGGCCTCAGAGACTGGTGATTGTTATCGAGAGCACGTCTCTGTGTTTCAGGAGCGCTGGTACTGTGGTAAACGTGGTAAAGGGCTGTATGTCTGCAGATGGAGCAGGTGAATCATGGGGCTTGTGGGTAAGATCGAGCAGGAGCTTTAGGGGGAGATGGAGGGTCTGGTGGGCTTTTTTGTTTTGCCTTCATCTCCCCGTTTTTTAGCTTCGTCTTTTTGAACGTGTCTTTCTAGGAACTGGAAACACAACACACGGCACTTTCTCGTAAGTTGCTTTGGTTAGAGAAAGTGTCTTTCAGTCACAATGAATAGAATAAAGTGAGGTGGGGGGTGTTGCAGAAACACCAGAAACACATTTCTCCCGATATTCAGAGTCAAATTCAGTCACAAACTTGTTTTAACCCCGTGTTGGGTCAAATATAAACATTTTCTGGGTTCATTTACATAACGGGATTCTTCATCCCAAAAATGTCACGTTGTTTCAGATCTGTATACTCGTCTTTGCTCCGATGAACACAGAGAAAAAGAATGTGAGCAATTTTTGGCACAGTAGGAAAACAATTATGTATTATTTGTTCTGTTGAACACAAAATTAAATCTTTTGAATAATTTTGAAAACAAACCGTTCTGGGGAACCTTTTACTACCATTTAATTTTCCTACTACTGAAAATCATCGTTCTTCCAAATATCTCTGTGATCAGAACAAAGATATTTATGACGGTATGAAATTACACGAGAGAGAGTAAACGTTTTCATTTTGGGGTGAACTATCCCTTTAATCCAACAGGTTTAAAATAATGCAGTGTTTCCAGAGAACACGTGATCTCTGTGTGAAGCTGTACAAACTACACGAATCTGCACAAGTCACAAACTAACTTTCTCTCAGGTTTGTAGTTTGTAAGTTCAGAGTTTTCTTTAAGTATTCCGATAAAAAACTACGACTTTAACTTCTGTGCGGCTGTGAAATCACAAACCATAGCAGTGGAGAAATCACACGTGTGTGTGTGTGTGTGGGCGCTCTGCGGTCTGTATGTAGTTTAATACACCGTACGGGTCTGTAGTGTTCTGATGATCATTATTCACTGTGTTGAATGGGGAGGTTTTGGATCTTACTGATGTTCTGAAGATCTGGTAAGACATCGATTCACTCACATGAGCTCCGGTTTTACTCCTCAGACGTTATTGTATCAGAGACGTTTTTCCTAAAATTGAAAATGAAAACGTTTTTTAAACTGCTGACACAGTAATAGTGTGAAACGAATGTAGACGCCATCAGCTCAGATCATTTGACGAGTCTGAGAGACTGTCCAGGTCTCTTCTAACACGTGAAATAACTGTGATGTTTATCGTATTCGTCACAACCAAACATTGTTCAACATATTTGGCATTGTTCAGCACTTAAACTGTTTTAATGTAACTGTATTAGAAATCAACTCTGAATTTGTTCTTTGACTTCTGAAACATTAGATGTGGGAGATGTGAGATATGAAATGACACTGACAGTGTTTTTTGACCATCAGGTTTAGTGAACAGAATCTCTGGTGTGTTTCACAAAACTCACACACTTCCTCTTAACCCCCAACCCACCCGCTTCACGAGGAACACTCGCAGACGCAGAAGAACATCCACAGCGGCCGTCCGACGGGTGAGTCTGTTGAGAGATAAACATACCAATATAAGATATAAAGACGAGACAAGCTGCTATTCTCCTTTTGATTTTTCTTGTTGAAAAATGATTTCCATTATTTAAATTAACTCATAGTTTTACCACCGATAAAATAAAATAAAAATACAGCTTCTATAGTCAAATCCGGGAAACCACAAATGAATCATGGTTTTAGAGTAAAACTGAGGTCTTTAAACGTGATCATACGGCAAAAAATCTACAAATGTTATGAAAATAAAATTACGATTTTTCTATAGCGCAGGATGCAGCTGAATGTTGTTTAGTTTTTTTGACAAACAAAATATTATTATGTCTATTAAAGGATTTGAAAATAAATACATATAATTAAAATAGTTTTAAATGATTTACATCACGATGTACATTTTAAAACGACACAGAATATGTTTTCAGAATGTTAAAGTGCCTGTGAGCTTTAAAAGAAAACAAATGAATTCAAATGAAAGTAATTCAATGACAATGTAAAATGATTGTTTCAGTAACGTCGAGTGATGTGATGAGAGATGGCGCAGGTGTTGAGCGCTGGTTTACTCTCTTAACCTCACATTCACATGTAATAACTGAATTCACTCTTTAACAGGTGTCAACCAACCACATTCTGCACACGTGCACAACGCTACATATTTCTTATACAATAATTATTCACGACAATACATTCTGGAAAATGTTGTTTTAAAAATGTTGGTTGGGATAACAGAATAAATGTCAGAGCATTACAATATTATTAAATAAATCACATTTTAATAACCATGATGAATAAATCCAACCTGAACTTTGTTGTGATTTAATTTCAGATTTTCAATCGAGAAAATGCCACGGTCCTTTCTCGTGAAAAGTAAGAGGGCGGGGCATCACTCCTCACGCTCCGCCCACTCTCAGCATCACTTGAATGACGGACGGGTGTCCAGTAATGACTCACAGACATCACTGACTTCAGAGCCGCTGTCCTGTAGAACCGACAGAAGCGAGCCGTCATCAGAGACTACACAACACTGGTGTTCTTCTACAGCAGGTACACAACACACATCTGTCAACACACAATAAGCAATAATCACACGATGAGAATAATGTTGTGTGTGACAGTGAAGCAGATGGACGCTCAGACAAACCTGTCGTCCTTCACCTCACTGGAGAGAGAGACAGATGTGATGCGTCTGCTTCAAGTGTTCCTCGCTCACCATCAGCTGATGAACGTCCAGACGTCTCTGTGTGAGTGTTTGCTCTGTGAGAAGGTGAGACCAGCGCTCTTAGTCTTCTTTTTTTCAGAAAATGAGATGAAGTTTTCATTGTCGTTGCACAAATATATAGATATGAGTCACTACATCAAATTATTAGGAGATCTAATAAGGTCAGGCTGAATTTGATGTTCTGGAAAACCACATGAATTTTACACACGTCATCCTCATGTCACATGTAATCCACGTGATACTTGAACAAACGTGAAGAAAACATGAAACAGGATGACTCAATATACTGTAGTTTTTACTTCTGCTATCAGTACTGATAAGTAATCTAACTCGTGATCTAATGACGGATGTTTTCTGTCAGCTCCTGTCGTCTGCGGTGGGTTTGGCATCTCACTTGAGTGAGTCACATGTCAATGGAGCTGCTCTCCCATTGGACGGATCCCTGGGTCACGCTCAGCAACACTATGAGTACAGACCAACAGAAAGTCTCAGAGTGAAGGTACAACACATACTTACATACTGCATAGTAAACTGTGAGTAAAGCCCAACTTACAGGAGTATTGATAGTGTGTTTGAAGAAGTGTGATGTAGTCAAGTGTTCATGTTGTATATTTTTAATTCATCTATCAGTGGAAACAGAAGGTTAAGTTGACTGCAGTGCATTGTGGGATGTGTCTCTGGTTACTTGGCTGTAACCCTGTTCCCTGAAAAAAAAAAACGCAATGGAAGAACAGTCTTTGTTCGACCGGTTGTGAAGCACGTGTGTCAAATATGCCAACTTTGGCTTTAAATAACCTCGGCAGGTGACATGGCTAATTGCACCAGCAGCTGCAGGTTATAAATACGCGTGGCGCGAACGCGTCTTCAGGTTCCAACTTTGTCTGAAAGGACCTACAATGCGGCATTGATGCGCAGCATCTCGTTCCCGCTTTTTCAGGGAACAGGGTTACAGCCATGTAACCCAAGCTGTTCCCTATCAAAAGCTACTCTTGATGCTGCGTTTCAAACGCTATGGAATGAGAATACCAACCCGCACTGGAGGTGTCTGTGTAACGGAGGACAGCTAGTGAAGAGCTGTAAGTAAAGCCTCACTCCCCGACCAACAGAGACGCTCTAGCGATAGACGCTAGTAACTGTGGTTTTTAGGCTCTCCCATTCGGACCGACGTCGGTTTGAAACCTGCGCAGAACGCGGGGCGAGTAGAACCGGTTACATCTGGACACCCAAGGTTGTGTGGTATGTGTGCATAAGCCAAGAAATCTGACAAATGTGTGCGGAGAGGACCAGCCTGCGGCATCACACACTTGCTGCAAACCCCCTTGTTGAATGAGCTTTGACACCTAGAGGTGAAGCTTAACCGCAGGCTTCATAGGCCAGAGCGATAGCATCCCTCACCCAATGTGACATTGTTTGCCTGGTGGCAGCCACCCGTTGTTGCGGCTCTCATAACATATGAAAAGCTGCTCCGATTTATGCCACTGGCTAGTGCGGTGGATGTAATTCTGAAGAGCACGTACTGGACACAGAAGGTATAATCCTTCCTTCTCTGACGAACGCATCAAGAACAACCGGATGCACGGTGGAGAAGGGAACTTGAGGCGAAAATTAATTAGTATGTTATTGTGTGTGTGTGTGTGTGTGTGTGTGTGTGTGTGTTTCAGGAAAGGAGTTTTGGTTGTAAGATTTGTGGGAAAGTGTTTAAGAGATCATCGACGCTCTCCACACACCTGCTCATCCACTCAGACACTCGACCGTTTCCCTGTCCATACTGCGGCAAGAGATTCCACCAGAAATCTGACATGAAGAAACACACCTTCATACACACCGGTGAGACACACACGCGCACGCATGCGCGCACACACACACACACACACAGGTGAGACAAACACACACTCAGGTGAGACACACACGCGCACACACACACACACACACACAGGTGAGACAAACACACACTCAGGTGAGACACACACGCGCACGCATGGACACACACACACACACTCAGGTGAGACAAACACACACTCAGGTGAGACACACACACACACTAGTGAGACACACACACACACACACACACACACACAGGTGAAACACACACACTAGTGAGACACACACAACAGTGAGACATACACAAACACGGGTGAGACACTAACACACAGGTGATACACACACACACACACACACACACTGGTGAGACACACACACATACAGGTGAGACACACACACACACACACACATAGGTGAGACACAGACGAATAGGCGAGTGTGTGTTTCAAGCGAGATGTGTCACGTGTGTGTGATGATGTGTCTCATGTGTGTGTTTGTGTGTGTTTTAGGTGAGAAGCCTCACGTGTGTGTGGTGTGCAGTAAAGCGTTCAGTCAGAGCTCTAATCTGATCACACACAGCAAGAAACACAACAGTTATCATCCCTTCAGCTGTCCTCACTGTACGCTCAGCTTTCAAAGGAGACTGGAGCTACAGCGACACCTACAGACACACACTGACAACAACAACACCAGCGGACACCACCTGTACCACAGGACCTGAGAGAAAACAGCTGATAACTGTCTGATAACACTCACTGACAATAATCTGTTTAATCTGTCTACACCTAGCGTTCACTGCACCCCCGTGGCACAAACACCATTCCAAAGAGATCTTAGTAATGCTGATAATGAAGTCATTCTCTTACATAAGCAGAATAATATATTACAGAAGCAAATAACTGAACACTGCAGATCTTTTTTATTCTGTTATGATGAACTAAACTCATATGCGACCATGTGTAATGACTCTTACAAAAATGTTTTTAATACCAAACACATCAGCGGCAGAATTTTGTTGCATAAATGTCATGATTCTGCCTCCTTTGGTCATGAGTTTCTAGTGTAATGGTAGGATCACGACAGACCCACGTGTTTATTGTGGGGAGAGACGTGGAATTGTTTGTTTATTTCCGCCCCTTCGTTTATTTCCCCTCAGTGTTTCATTAACTACACCTGCATATTGTTAATTATAGACGCCCTTGTGTGCTGCCATGTGCTGTTGGATTTGCCCTGCCTAGTTCTTGTTAAGAAGCCTACCCCCACGCGGGAAGTCTTTGGTGTGTCATTTACATTGTTCAGGTTGTTGGTTTTCCCCTATTGTGGGTTTTTGTTTTGAATAAATAAAGTTTGAGTTTATTTGCACCACTGCCTGCTTGTGCATTCTTCCTCGTTCCTGACACATAATAGTAAAAGATTTTCCCAACCCATACATTTGTTCGATTAACCCAGAGAATGGTTAAAACGACCCAGCATAGGTTCATTCATCAGCCAACGGTTGGGTTCATCCGTTGGCTGATAACATGGGCTACATGGATACATGGGGAGTGGCTACACTGTGTCAGACATACGTCACGTTCTCACAGCTGATTGGTCCAGTTCTGGTTTACGAACTCTAACTCAGAATAAGTGGTGTAGGCTTAGTTACCATGGCGACGAAACCCTCTCAAACCCGATCCACTTTCTTGAGCACGAAGACTCCGAGCATGCTCAAACTAATTTACGCGAACTTACCTGGGTAAAAACCCAAACCGGCTCTACAGGCCACCGAGAGTGGATTTCCAAGCTTGATTGTGCAATTTAGGATTTCCTAACTAGAGAAAAGATAAGATTTGGTAAGATAGGATAGGAATCCCAAATCAAGTAAAAATTTGCTTCTGTAAATTAACTTTGTGAAAAATCCTAATAATCATATCTTAAGACCTAAGGTAAGAAACGTTCTGTAATATGCCCCCTAATGTATAACTCCATTAATACTTGGAGTTCTTTTTGCAGGCTGTTCAAAAGTATGATGTTCCCTCTCGTGTCTCAGATGTGACCATGGGGGCAAAAACAACTCCATCTGTGCATTTATGGAGCTCTACAGAGGTTTGAGAAGAAGCAGTGCTATAAGGGGAAGAAGCACACACAACCAACAAATAGAGAGACTTTGGGGGGACCTTTGGAAGGGGATTACAAACACATACTATAATTTTTCCTGTAGCTCAGTGGTAAGAGCATTGCTTGAACACGCCAAGGTCGTGGGTTCGATCCCACAGGATTGCACATACTTAGAAACCAATGTATAGGATAATGCAATGTAAGCCGCTTTGGATAAAAGTGTCTGCCAAATACCTAAATGTACATTTGTTTTCATTCCTTGAGGAACTGAACATTGTTGACCTAAATAATGAGATGCACCTCTGGGCTTTACACTTTATAAAGTCAAGCGTGACTTTTTCAACGTTATTATGTAATACGTGAAGTCGTGAACGCGCTTTGCAGAACAGAGCAAGGTGAGCATTCGTTTTTAAAAAGCATATACTTTTTTTTGGTAGAAATAGAACGATCGTTTCGCTAGATAAGACCTTTATTCTTCATCTGGTATCGTTTAAAGTCCTTTGAAGCTGCAGTGAAACTGTACCATTTGGAGTCCATTGAAGTCCACTGTATCGAGAATAATCCTGGAATGTTTTTGTGGTGAGGAAGGCGGGACGAGAGCCGTGACGCGGGGCCGGTGGCGTGAGTGATAAGTGGAAGCAGCTGTGCGCGCACCGGTCCCGCATCTTATCACGGAGGAGATTGGGAGCTACTTTTTTGTAGGCTCTACAAAGATGCTATGTTCTATAACCCTGTTGAAAAAACAGCATATGCTGGTAAGGTAGGTTCTAAAGCACGGTAGCTGGTTGTGTTAAGCTGGCAATGGTTAAGCTTGTTTAAAGTTTAGGGAAAGTAAAACGTCTCGGTTACGTCTGTAACGTTGTGTTGAGAGACTGACTGGGGTTTGATCTTGAGAACCTACCTTCTCCGAGATAATTAATTATAAAATGCCAATGGGCTTGGCGAATGGCACGTGCACGCCAGTCTCCGCCCCGTACATACGGGTATAAAGGAAGATGGTGGCGGTCATTCACTCACCCTTTGTACTGAGGAACCTGAGAGGGCACTCCCGGTCACTACAGTGGTTCGGCGCAGCGTTGTGGCATGAAGACACAACGTCTCGTTCCCTCCATCAGGGAACGGAGGTTACAGAGACTGACTGGGGATCTATCTAAATTTTACATTTACATTTATTCATTTGGCAGACGCTTTTATCCAAAGCGACTTACAAGTAGTTTTTTATACAGTGGCACATTACTGCAGAGCAATCAGGGGTTTTTCATGATTTTCATCACGCAGGTCTGCAAATGACTCATCTGTTCTTCTGGTGGCATGTGTTTCAGGATTTTCCGTGCCACATATGATCCCTCCTGTGTGCAACGATCGCAACCACTGTAGCCTCCATGCCCCTTTGTTTGCTTTATGAATGATCGTGCAGGAGCATCGCAAATAAAGCAGTCCAGGGACAAATGAAACTTCCTCTCACCCGCAGTAAATCCTTGTTCCAAAGAAGAAACTTCCACAACAAATTATTGTAGAAATTGGTTGGGATTGTGTGGTTTGCTTTTTCCAAAAAAGACCCCTATTACAAGTGGATCTCTCTCAAAAGGTAATTTCCCTAAAATTGGCCAAAGTTGCTTCAGAGAACTTTTGAATAATGGAAGTCCATCTATTTTGACCTGTAGTTTAATAGTGTCAGTTTGTGACAGAAGTCCATCTTTATTACGGAGCAAATGTTCCGATATGCCAAAATGCACATACTCCCCACCGTCAATTATTTTCAAATCATGTGGTAGTGATGTTTTCATCAAAGTTCTTATACATTTTGGGAGTGCGGGGATGTATTTGTTTAACATTTTTAGTAGGCTGTCTGCTGCATTTTGTGTTACACCAGACTCTACCACCCACTGGCACAGATCGTTTGGCAGGTCATCAAAGTTGCCGGTGTCATCTGTGTCACTGAAAAAATGATCTTCCTCACTGAAGTTGCTCAGACAGTCAGTGAATCTGTCATCATCATCATCATCCATATCACTGTAATTTCCAAAATCATTGTTAAAGTCAATGTTGTTGTCTGTGTTGTTTTCAGGTATTGAAATGACTGAATTGTCACAAGTGATGTCCTCATAACATGATGCTTCATAATTTGACAGAAGAGATTCCTGGGGACTTGTCACTTGGGTGTCTGTGTCATTTTCATGTGGAGCTTAAAGCTCATGAAGTATCTTCTTCATACGCCTCCATTTGGTAACAGAACTCGCAGCTCCAAATTGTTCCATGTTTCTCCAAAATGTAAGCAACATTCCTAAATCCTCATCTGTTCTTCAGGCTTTCTTTATTGGACATACCATTTAAGTATTGGACGGAACACACTTCTGGGTAGAATACCCTAATGCTAGCACTTTTTAGACTGTATTGAGTTATTTAGTTCTATTGTTCTTGTACTTTTCCATTAAAGTCTGGTTGAAGAATGTTCTCATCTAGGGCTGGGCGATAATTCGATCTCGATACGGGATCGCGAGAAAAATTTTAACGATTTCGATAATATGCTTGGGACATATTATTCGATATCACATGAAAAAGTAAGCGCAACAACTAGTCCGCCGGCTGCGGTATACCGGTAGTACACGCCCACTTCTCAGCGAGCCGCGTGGCTACAGTAAACAGAAGGAGACCGAGAGAGTGAAAAAAAAGTTGGAAAAAGGAGAAAAAATGAGCGACACTGAAGTTGAGGACAGCGAAAATAATGCCGAACGTGAAGGTGACATCACTACATCACTCGAGACCAATGACATTGTTGAAAAAAAAGGTAACACGACATCAATTGTGTGGACGTGGTTTGGATATGGCAAAAGTGACCAGGAGCAGGCGAAGCCGGTCTGCAAAATTTGCCGGCGGTTGGTACCAGCCAGGACGGGGAATACAACAAATCTTTTCCATCACCTGAGACGGCACCACCCCAGTAATTACTCTGAGAGTGTGACTCTGCGAGCTCAAACTGGCACGACACCACACACACAGCCAAGCAAGACCACTACGTCGCCTGTTAGCATTGCTAGCGGGAGCGGCTATGTTAAACAACAATCCATCCAGTCGTGCTTTGCAGGCATTTCCCCGTATGAAAAAAAATCAAAGCGGTGCAAAAATATAAAAATAAGTTGTTGTTTACAAATTAAAAAAAGTAAAATATATTGAAAAGTGACCACTGACCAGTCACTTACTAGTTTGCACTTGTTTGAAAGCATATAAAACTCTGTTTGAGCGAAAGAGCGCTGCTCTAAATTTTATTTTGCCAGTTGTAGGCCAATGCTCTCTTGACCAATGGAAAGATTCATACAATGTGGGTGTGTAATGTGAATTCTTTGTCTGCATGAAGACCTTAACAAAAATATGTTGTGCTCATTATTGGAAGGGTAAGGCATATTGATATTGTTGAATTTGTTATTAAACTTTTAACTTAAAAGTTTCAGTGAATCTCTTGTTTTTTCAAGCTTCAGGATGTCCCTTACACTGGCAGCATCTGCAAAAACGACATATCGTGAAAATAATCGAGATCGATCAATATGGAAAAACATATCGTGATAAAAAAAAATCCATATCGCCCAGCCCTATTCTCATCAGCTGCTTAATTTATTGAACTTATATATATATATACACATATTTTACAGTTGAAGTCAAAAGTTTACACCCCCCTTGCAGAATCTGGAAAATGCTAAACATTTTGGGAGAAATAAGAGGAATTAAGAAAATTTTGTAAGTCCTGCCTTTAGCAAGTTATTTCACAAAATACATGTTAACTTAAAGTTTACACCAAAATATAATAAGATAATTTCTTATCTTAAAATACAGGGACGTGCACAGGGGGGTTGCTCAGGTTGCCCGGGCAACTGCCCATAGGCCTATGCCCTTCTCGACTCACGTTGCCCTCCCGAGGTGGAAAATAAATAAATAAATCACACAATGAATGCAGAATTTCAAATACGTCTCTATAAAAAAACGCCTCATTCACCTCCGTATTCGGGCAACGAAAGTGAAAGTCCGAAGGGGAAGGGCAAACTCTGCCTACATGGCTGCAGCGCTGCACGTGACCGGCACCTGAGCTGAGCCTGCATGAGCGGCCCTAGAAGGAGATTGTCGCGGTTATCGGGTGATACGACTCATCGACATACGTCTGGATTTCGGCCGGACAGTCCGGATTTTAAGCCCCCTGTCATGCGTCCGTGGCAGCCTCAAACCGGACACTCGTTTGTCCTTCTTTTGTGCTGAATCGGCCTAAACAAAACCCGCTTTAGAACATTTATTGGGATGCAGCAGCATACCGTCTGACACCGTAAGATCTCCGGTCAAACAAATGATTTGCTGAATGAGATGTCAAATAAATATCTGATATATCATTGGTTAAAAACGTAAACAAGCCTCCACGATGTGGAAGTGGAGTCCACGTGCTGGCTTCGTCACATCATAACGGTAATGTGCTGAAACGTCAGACCTCATTTATTCCGGAATGGACAAAAGAGCACAACTTTATATAAAAAGGCTGTAGAGACACTTTTCGTGAATGTCGCTTTCAAGTGGACGTTAGTAGTCAAGGGACATGCGACATGCCAGCACAGAAAAACAAAAGTAACCGACGAGCTGCAGGTACATCTTCCCTTAAGCTTAGGTCAAATATTCATTGCCAGACAATTTTTGAAAAAATAGAGTAGACTGTTTCAGAATCACTGTATCATGAGACCATCGATATGATGCACACAATTGTATTGTAGTTGCGAGTACACCAGAGTCCTATGCTATTATTCTTGCCTCACTTAATGCTGCAAAGTGTCCTCCTATTTGGTGTTATGGAAATGGCCACTATTGCGTTGTCAGAAAAGGTGAGTTTGTGATGTATACCAAACAAACGATCATCATCATCAAGTTTTATGAAATGTATTCAAATCTTCATAAATCCAGGCTGAGTTTGCCACGTTTAGCCTAAATAATAAGACCGATAGATTGCAGACAAGCAGCCTGCTACTATTTGTTTGGTAGGTAGGCATTAGGCAAACTAAGCTACATGTCTGCTGATAGTTAGTTTCTCACATTTCGTTTTAGCAAGAAGAATGAATGATGGAAGCTATGCATCACATTAATTATTTTATTCTAAATGGTTAAATGCCTAAATCCTATCACTATTTTGGGTATTGTTTGAAGCCAAGATGCCCACTGAAGAGAGGCGGATTCAGGAGAGATATTTCAGGGAGTTATCTTTTTCTGTGTTATTATTAGTACTAGTTAAGGTGAATTAGTGTTGTATTTCAGTGTTTTACTTCTTTATATATATATTTTAATAAATACCCTGTTATTCTCAGTCCTTCATATAGCCTGTGAGGTTTTTTTGGGGGGTGGGGGGTTGCCCTTTTTTCAGGTCAGAGCAACTGCCCCTCAAAATTCCTGTGCACGTCCCTGTTAAAATAGCTGAGGTCACAATTTACACCCCCCTGATACTCAATAGTGTATGAAGTTACCTGAACAATCAATTACAGTTTTTACGTTTTGGTTTAGTTGTTTAAGGGTTTCTTGATTCTTGAGACATTAAACTTTCCACTGATATTCAGAAAAATCATCATGGTCCTCCAAAATCTTAGCTTTTTCATTATTTCTGTATATTTGACTTATATCTAGCAGTAACTGTATGATGTTGAGATTCATATTATTACAATAAGGACAATTAAGAGACTTATACACAACTATAACAATAGTCACATTATAGATAGAAACAGTCAGTGATGCTCATGAAGTAAACTGTCATGATCGGTGCAGGAACATGAACAAGAGGACCCAAGTGCAGACAGCGGGTAAGGGGTCAACAGACTTTAATAACATGACAAAACAAACACCCACGAGGGGGTAAAACAACAGGGCAAGGGTAACAGGAACAAGACTTACTACACTAGACTAAATTCAACACTAACATAACTACAACTAACTAAACTTACATACTATGACAAGACGGGTAGCACCACACACAATGATCCAGTACAAGACAGAAAACACAAGGGCATTAAATAAGGGAACAAATCAAAGAGGGGAACAGGTGTTGGGCATGAAACAATAACGAGGAGGCGAGAGTGTATGGAAGGCCATAATTGCCTCGCTCCACATTAAACATGATGTTCTGTCATGATCCTGCCACTAAACCAAGAGCAACCTGACATGATGCGGCAGAATCATGACAGAAGCCCCTCCTTAAGGAGCAGCAACCTGATGCTCCTCAAGGAACAAACAAGACAGGACAAACTGTGACAAAAACAAGGCAACATGATAATTAGAAAAACCAAAACGGGGAAACACAAGAGTCCAAGGGAAGGGGAACACAAGAGTCCAAACAAGGGCAGTTCAAACAAGGGCAAAACAGGGGAACACAAGTCCAAACAGCTGACACGGACACGAAAGCCGGCATGACACGGACTGGATTACCGGCATTACACGGACTGGATTGCCAGCAGGACAGCCGGCAGACACGGACAGGGTAGCCGGCAGGAGACGGACAGGATAGCCGGGGCTGGAATGGCCACATACACCGGGCTGGAATGGCCGCATGCACCGGGCTGGAATGGCCGCATGCACCGGGCTGGAATGGCCGCATGCACCGGGCTGGAATGGCCGCATGCACCGGGCTGCAATGGCCGCATGCACCGGGCTGCAATGGCCGCATGCACCGGGCTGCAATGGCCGCATGCACCGGGCTGCAATGGCCGCATGCACCGGGCTGCAATGGCCGCATGCACCGGGCTGGAATGGCCGCATGCACCGGGCTGGAATGGCCGCATGCACCTGCACCAACCGGGAATGCCCGGCTGCACCGACCTGGAATGCCCGGCTGCACCGACCTGGAACGCCCAGCTGGGGATCTGATGCGGTCACAGGATTCCGGCGACTTCAACCCTGGAGGGGAGAGCGTCAGCCTCGCCCTGAGCAGGAACACGGCAGTCTCGACCCTGGAAGGGAGTCCGGCGGCCCCGACTCTGGAATGGAGTCTGACGTTCTCGTCCCTGGAAGGGAGTCTGGCAGCCTCAACCCTGGAAGGGAACCCATGAGCCTCGACTGCTGCCACAACGATCCCTCTGTCTGCTGGTCCTGTGATGGCTGGTTCATTCTGTCATGATTCTCGAGTGGTGAGACAAGGACAGAGGACCCAGGTGCAGACAGCGGGTAAGGGGTTAACATATATTTAATTAATAATAAAACAAAGACCGACGTGGAGGTAACATAACAAAACATGACATGGGTACAATAACAAGACAGGACTAAAACTAACTACACTTAAACAAGACTAAAATAAACTTTAAACATTAACTACAAATAACTAAACTAACAGGACACACGAACTCACCACACAAACCACAATGAACCAGCACAAGACAGAAGACACAAGGGCATTAAATAAGGGAATAAAGTAAATGATATTCGATTAAATTCTGATTCAGGCAAGATATACATACACACACTGCATCATCTGCACTACAGAACTGTGTACTGGTACTGCATTAACTCATCTACTGCACTGTAACTGTAATAACTGCATCTATTAACTTTATGAGAATGTGGATCCCGTAATGCATTTGTGGATCCCGTGACGCGCGTTCATACATCCTGTTCGGTTCATTTGGATTTTGAGACTTTCTTTACGCGGTTTTGCATTGGACAATCCACACACACGCAACTGCAGATCCATGCACAACCGTGCAGAAAATAAGAACTACCACTAGATGGCAGGCTTACGGAAACCATAGGTGCTGGTCATATCATTAGAATATCATCAAAAAGTTGCTGACTGCCATTCTGAAATTATTTATCTTCTCAAGGAAAAAAGTTGCCAACTTATCATCAGAGCATTTAGAAGGGGACTTGACTTGGGGGTTTGTTAGTCTCTCTACAGTAGCAAAAAGCATATGACTGTTGTTGCAGTTAATAGAAATAATGTCTAGCATTGCCTAATTCGATATTAAAGGCATGCAGGCTGTCTTTCTAGATATTATAGTAAACTTCAAGTTTGGTTTTTCGCCAAATATGTTCAGCATAAGTTTTTTTTCAGTTTGGACAGTTATTTTATTTATTTTAGGAAATGATTTCAGAATGGCAGTCAGCAAAGCCCTACATGGCACTCAGGTCAGTATGCCTTTATTACAACAATCTAAGAAATTAGTAAAGTTTGATCAGAAAACTTTGGCATCTTAAGTCCTCAACATGCAACCTGGACACACTCCCCACATTCTTTTTCAAAAAAGTGTTTAACTGTTTAGAAGCAGATCTTTTAAAAATAGTAAATACTTTATTTCTCTCAGGAACTTTCCCAGAGTCCCTAAAAACTGCATTTGTCAAGCCTTTTCTAAAATAAGAGCAATCTAGACAAAAACTTACTGTCTAACTACAGACCAACAAATCTTCCTTCATAGGCAAGATCATTGAAAAGGTTGTCTTCAATCAGCTGAACAAATTCCTAAACTCAAATGGCAATCTGGACAATTATCAGTCTGGTTTCCGTCAGCATCACAGCACAGACAAAGTAAATGATAGTCGATTAAATTCTGATTCAGGCAAGATATACATACACACACTGCATCATCTGCACTACAGAACTGTGTACTGGTACTGCATTAACTCATCTACTGCACTGTAACTGTAATAACTGCATTAATTCATCTACTGCACTGTAACTTTAATAACTGCATTAACTCATCTACTGCACTGTAACTTCAATAACTGCATTAACTTATCTACTGCACTGTAACTTTAATAACTGCATTAACTCATCTACTGCACTGTAACTTTAATAACTGCATTAACTCATCTATTGCACTGTAACTTTAATCACTGTATTGACTCATCTACTGCACTGTAACTTTAATAACTGCATTAACTCATCTACTGCACTGTAACTTCAATAACTGCATTAACTTATCTACTGCACTGTAACTTTAATAACTGCATTAACTCATCTACTGCACTGTAACTTCAATAACTGCATTAACTCATCTATTGCACTGTAACTTTAATCACTGTATTGACTCATCTACTGCACTGTAACTTCAATAACTGCATTAACTCATCTACTGCACTGTAACTTCAATAACTGCATTAACTCATCTACTGCACTGTAACTGTAATAACTGCATTAACTCATCTACTGCACTGTAACTTCAATAACTGCATTAACTCATCTACTGCACTGTAACTGTAATAACTGCATTAACTCATCTACTGCACTGTAACTTCAATAACTGCATTAACTCATCTATTGCACTGTAACTGTAATAACTGCATTAACTCATCTACTGCACTGTAACTTCAATAACCGCATTAACTCATCTACTGCACTGTAACTTCAATAACTGCATTAACTCATCTACTGCACTGTAACTTTAATAACTGCATTAACTCATCTACTGCACTGTAACTTCAATAACTGCATTAACTCATCTACTGCGCTGTAACTTTAATAACCGCATTAACTCATCTACTGCACTGTAACTTTAATAACTGCATTAACTCATCTACTGCACTGTAACTTTAATAACTGCATTAACTCATCTACTGCACTGTAACTTCAATAACTGCATTAACTCATCTACTGCACTGTAACTGTAATAACTGCATTAACTCATCTACTGCACTGTAACTTTAATAACTGCATTAACTCATCTACTGCACTGTAACTTCAATAACTGCATTAACTCATCTACTGCACTGTAACTTCAATAACTGCATTAACTCATCTACTGCACTGTAACTTCAATAACTGCATTAACTCATCTACTGCACTGTAACTGTAATAACTGCATTAACTCATCTACTGCACTGTAACTTTAATAACTGCATTAACTCATCTACTGCACTGTAACTTCAATAACTGCATTAACTCATCTACTGCACTGTAACTTCAATAACTGCATTAACTCATCTACTGCACTGTAACTGTAATAACTGCATTAACTCATCTACTGCACTGTAACTTCAATAACTGCATTAACTCATCTATTGCACTGTAACTGTAATAACTGCATTAACTCATCTATTGCACTGTAACTGTAATAACTGCATTAACTCATCTACTGCACTGTAACTTCAATAACTGCATTAACTCATCTACTGCACTGTAACTTTAATAACTGCATTAACTCATCTACTGCACTGTAACTTTAATAACTGCATTAACTTATCTACTGCACTGTAACTGTGATAACTGCATCTATTAACTTTATGAGAAAATGCTTTGTCTTTGAGATTAAAACGCCTTATCAATTTGGTATTTTAATTAGTCGTCAGTTATAATCATCACAATTAAAATAAATAAACATTTGAAATATATCAGTCTGCGTGTAATGAATTTATATAATTCACAAGTTTCACTTTTTTAATGGAAATAGTGAAATGCGTCAACTTTTTGATGATATTCTAATGATATGACCAGCACCTATGGTTTCCGTAAGCCTGCCATCTAGTGGTAGTTCTTATTTTCTGCACGGTTGCGCATGGATCTGCAGTTGCGTTTGTGTGGATTGTCCAATGCAAAACCGCGTAAAGAAAGTCTCAGAATCCAAATGAACCGAACAGGATGTATGAACGCGCGTCACAGTATCCACAAATGCACAACTTCTCATTGGTATGCGCAAAATCAATATACATGAACACAAAATAAAACATTGCAATCACAAATCTGCCTCTATTTGTACAAATCGCTTCGTGTTTATTCAAATCTAAATTTCACAGAATCAAATCATAAGGCATTTTTTTGTGAATCGTAAAATACAAATGAAACGTGTATCACGTTCACGGATGACTGTGCGTGCATTTGTTAATCATTTTGAGTCGAAATTCATCCCATAGTCTGTCATGACCCAAGAAGAGACCAAGTCACTATATTAAACCTGTAAAGAAGATGACTTCTAGGGAAAACCAGTTCGGTTCAATGGTTCGGTTCAATTGCAGACGGGCTCTGGGCTCAACTGTTTCTCCTATCCTGGGTAGCCCGGATGTTACCATGTGAATATTTAACTTGAATTTTTCGATCTGAATTTGAGCAGTCGAATTAGACCAGTGGTGTGCGGTGGACTTAAAAAATGAGGAGGCAGATTTCTACCCATGTCATTTTTGTTCATCTCTGCACTATTAACAAGTGCGTTTGTCAGTCGTTTCAGTGTTTATGTGTGAAAAATTCCTTTTAATTACTACAAGTTCATTACAGTATGTACTTCTGATTTTTTTAGTTTTTGATTTTCCCTGCTTTGGGAAAAGGTACATCAACCAGGGGCGTTTCCTCCGAGGAGGCAAGGGAGGCAGTGTCTCCCCTCCCCCTCGAAAATAATCGAATGAGAATATTACTAACAGTTCAGAAATAGAATAGGACAGCGGATATAACGTATTGAGCTAAATATGAGATCAATCAGCGTATAAAACAGTGTGAAACAGCGACCCCGCTCGAAAGAAATCCAAAGGGAGGCAGCGTTTCTCTTGCCTCCTCTAAGCTCATTGACTTTACATATACCCGCTAAAGCGTGCCGTGAGTTTGAGTGGGGGTAATTGCAAAGAATGGAGAAAAGTCACGTGAGAGGAGGCAAGAGAAACGCTGCCTCCCTTTGGATTTCTTTCGAGCGGGGTCGCTGTTTCACACTGTTGTACACGCTGATTTATCTCATATTTAGCTCAATACGTTATATCCGCTGTCCTATTCTATTTCTGAACTGTTAGTAATATTCTCATTCGATTATTTTCGAGGGGGAGGGGAGACACTGCCTCCCTTGCCTCCTCGGAGAAAATGCCCCTGAATTAGACATATTTTCTTTGAAAAATATTAACTTGAAATTTGAGATCTGAATAAGAGCAATCAAATTTGATCAACCTGAATGTATTTTATCTGAAATTCTGTAAGTTGATTTTTTTTTTGTATCTAAATTTGTGAGCATTAAATTCAGGTTTTTAAAATGGAAATCAAGAATTTTCATATTTAAATTTCATAGAGGTAAATTCGAAACAAATAAATTCAGATACATGGTTTCCAAAGTAAAATAATTCAAAATCAAGTATTCATTGGCTGTTAAATTTCAAAACATTATGTCTCTTATTTGCTTCCATAGATACAACATGAGTTGCATTTCAAAATAGTGTTAGTGCATTAAAGTAACTAAAAAGGCTACTAATTTGGCAAACTTTAGCGATAAAACCCTGTCATTATAAATCACATCTACAGATCGCGTGAAGAGTTCTTTAAAGATATATATGACTGAAACACATAAGATCATGATTCAGTCTGAACCCTGAAAGTTATAATAAACTGAAAACAAGACATTTTGTTCTGATATTACCTCAAACATTGAAGAGAAAACAGTCCGCTTTTGTTAGCGCTGCTTCTGCGTTGTTGCTGATATTACCGTAAACACAGTGAAACTGCCGCATACGCTTCAGCAGACACGATATTACCGTAATGATTATTATACACGCGCACGCCACAATCAATCCGAATATTAAAAACGTTAGACAAAATAAATGGGCAACAGTGCCATAAAGAAAGTTCAAATAATGGGCAAAAATTACACTAGTTACCTTAATTAAATCCTTATTTTACATAATTTCAAAGTGTTTAGTGTGAAAATGAAATGATTTCTATGCTGTCCACAGTGAAGGCCAAGACAAGTGCAAAACTAAGTAAGAACTCCGCTTCGCGTCGTGCCTAACAACGCCCCTTAGCTGTTATAAAATGCACTGTAACCCACAGCTTCTTGGGGCTTATTGCTTTATTATAGGGGAACACGCAGCGGAAAAATCTTATGGACTGGAAATTGCTTTGCTGTTGCACATACATGACCTGAAACGTTGAACTATTTTAACTGTATTATTACTATTTGCACTCCATTTTGTGTTATTGTTTTTATCTTTGAGTCTGTAAAAAGGAAGTAAAGTGAAAAAATAAAACTGAAGCTTTATGTTAAGTAATTTGTTTTGTAGTCTTTCATAACATTTTATGTAATTGGTAGCATATCAAAAAGTATCGTTCAGGAACCGGTACCGAAGTCAAGGTATTGACATGGGTATCGACATGGGTATCGATTTTTCTTTTTTTAACAATACCCAGCCCTAGGTGACGGCAACCAAAATGACTTTTTCATTGGCCTCTGTAATCTCAGACGGCGGTAACAGTTCACTCTGGTCTATGTGTGCACACAGTGATGAGCCGATACAATGATTTGCCATTTGTATGCAATTTGAAGATCATGAATCACGGGCAGTTCTGCCAATAACATATTAATCTTGAGTGCCTATACTATAGGGATGCACCAATACTACAACACTAGCATCCCTTCGTTTTTTTTGTACATTATGCCAGTACATTCCGATTGCTAACAAAACACAGGCGTATGACTTAGTTTTACTTACCGCGTGCAGTTCATTAGCAATGCGACTGCACCATCTATCAGTAACAAACAATCTTTAAATCCAGCGTTATATCCACCCTTTATGTAATGTAGGAAACTTGTTCAGTTGTCGAAGAAGAGACCAGGAGACGTTGGGATATCTTTCATAAGGAAGTTACTCTTCATTGAGGACTCGCTGTGAGTTTCTGCAGTCATCCAAGTCTGACTATAGCTCAGCACAGTAGAGCTTATACCTTTCAAGGGGGAGGGATACATAGAGGTGGAGACGATTTAAACAAAGCATGCAAACGCAGTCCAGGGGTCCGGGACCCGTTTCAATAAGGAGGTTCAAGCAACACTGAGTTAAAATATGAACTCTGAGTTGATTTACTCAGATAATCGCTACTCTGAGTTTTCTGTTTCAGAACAGCTGGTTTCAATCAGTTCAATCCACTCTGAGTAAGTTTACTCGAGGTTACGCGTGTTCACCGCGGCTTTAAAAAGCCATCATCAATTGAGCGAAGATAACACGATTCACCATGACAACGCCACGTGACAAAAAGCGTTCCGTTTATTTCTCGCAGTCGAATTGGAGGCACTATATATATGTGTATATATACACATTTACATGTAAGATATACATACATATAAACACATATATACCTTCGATTTTTGTCATGTAGGTGCAATCCTTCTGCAATAAAAAGAACATGGCAGCAGCTGAAAATAAAATATAAAAACATCATTCAGTCCGGTGAGTTTAAATGCTCTTGCTTGTAGGATGCCTGACTGGGAAATGCTTGATATATTTAATAAACTGGCTTTGAAAGTTATGAGGATATGAGAACCGAGCACTGTGGCTATAGAAGACAGAAAACTGGCCATGCTTGCCCCTGATCCAGCTGTGTTTAACGGAGTGAAGAGCTGTGCAGTGTGTAACCGGCACTCCCCGACCAACAGACAGAGACGCTCTACGGCTCATCGTTAGAGAGCCCGTCTCCAATTCGGGCCAACGTCGGATCGAAGACCGCGCGAGTGGGACCTTTTAAATGTGCACCCAATCACATTGGGAAATCCTAAAGGGTATTTGAATTATTAGCTACTTCCAGAGGTGGCAGCAATACTACATTAATTTGATCAGCTTAATTCAGAAAGACGTTCACCATTCACCTGCAATCCTATGAAACTCCTCTTTGATGGCTCTCACAGGCAGGGCTGGACTGAGACAAAAGAAGGGCCCTGGCATTTTTACTCAGACCGGCCCACCACAATGGGTCGGACACAACCAACCAGTACACCATCCTTGCGGTCCCTGTAGATATGCATATCTACTGTTCCATTCCCCCAAAAACCTACAAAGCTGAGAACTAAGTGCCATGGACCAGTGTACTCACTCTCTCTTGACTGACTCCCTGGTGATAGACCTATACCTACTTGTGGTGTGATTCGCGCAAATTGAGCGTTAGTAAGGGAAGCCAAACAATCCAATAGTGGGATGAGACAGCAGGGTATTACAGAGCTCGCGCCGTGCTGACATGTCATCTGCGCGATTCAATTTCCTATCGCCAACCGATGGGCAGCGTGGCACCAACCAATCCGCTGCACTGACCACTTAAAACATATACAATGTTCATTTGGCGCCACTCATTTACATTTTACCCATAAACCTCTGCTATTATTAACATAAAGAGTTGAGGTAAAATGGCTAGGCGCAAAACGTACTACAATAATAAAATAAATTACCTGAACATGTAAACTGTCCTATATAATTTCCAGGAGGTTGGCGTGCTCCTCAAGACTACGATATTGGAAGTCATTGAAGTTTCTGCTTTGTACAGGTCTTTCCGTAGCCTCTATAGTCTATACATATGTGCAGTTCTTCAAAGTATCGATGCAAAACAATACCGTTTACTTTTACACAATTAAAGATAATAATGTGTAAATGTAAACAAATGTAAATGTTTTTAAGGAATGAGGGGTTTCTTTATTGTACATTTGAGTGTACGGTTTGCGCTGTTTAAATAACGTGTGTGCTGACGAGGAATCGGCTGGCTGGGCGATTGAATCGCGCAAATGACATGTCAGCGCGGCGCAAGCTCTGTAATACCCGCTGTCTCGTCCAACTTTTGGATTATTTGGCTTCCCATAGTTCGCGCGATTTAAAAAATATGAACTTTGGCGAAAAATTCGCGCCGCATTTACGAACCAGGAGCTTGCTCTAGTAGGGACGTGATTATGACATAGCGAGCGGAGGCAGGAATCCGAAATAACAATGAAGGAACTGCGCCTCTGAAGGATTTGATGGACCCAGACATGGCACCGAACGAGTCTACGTCGTTCTTCAGCCTTCCATAGCACATAATGCGCAGCTATCCTCTCAAATAAATCCATGTCCGCCATTTCGCAATTAGACGGGCGCCGCCTGACAGAAGCCCCTCCATGACGCGAATGAAGCGAGTAAAAGCAAAATGTTCAAGCGTCCAACTAGACGCTAAAAGCACGATTTACTGCGTTTGGTGTGAACACTCTATAAGACACTGACTGCATCTGACACGAGAAACTGGGGGGGGGTGGAGTCTGTTAAGAGATGATTGGGCCAGCCCAGTGTCAGTATGGAAAATGAACCAATGGGCCGCTGTCCCTGCTTTATGGGCCAGTCGTTGGCAGATTAAAAAAAAATAACATTATATTATATCGGCCCCCAAGTGCGTCGGCCCACCGGGCATTTGCCCGGTATGCCAGATTACCAGTCCAGCACTGCTCACAGGAAGCTTAACACAAATGTATAAAAAGAGCTTGAGAGCGATTCACACTTTTCTTACTGCTCTGCCTACAGTTGCCTTGCTAACGTGTTCTGCATCCCCCGTGTTATATAGAAAGCTTCCGTTAGCAAAGAAACGTGACCATAAAAATAATCTGCTCAGATGTAAGAGCGCGGCCACGACGAGTGAGGTTTGTGATGTAAGGATGAAGCAGATTATGAATATATTTAATGGACTGTAAAGAAAAACTGTATCGCTCAAATAAAGAATCCTCCGGATATGATAAAACATCCAAACGGGGCTTCACCATATATTCTCTCCCGACGTAAATTTAACTCTCTCCAAATGAATGCAGCTTCCTCATCTACGGGTTACTGAATAAACGGACATTTAATGTCTGTGTTACGAACTTGTGCGCGATTAAGGAAAACGAATGAAAAAACAAACGGCGAAGGCAATTCCAACACCGCTTGCGCTTCTAAAAGGGGCGGAGATTTATGAAATAAAATCACTGTCAAAAATAAATGTACGTAACTGAAAGAATTTGTGTGTAATATTATTTTATTCGTGCGTAATTTTAAAAATTGTATGTAATTCAACTTTTTGTGAGACTTTGATTTCAAAATCTTCGGCCACAACAGTTTACAAGTACGACAATTTGTTTTATTTGTTAGATTACAACTTCAAATTCTACGACTATGACATTTTACAGACACAACCGCAACTCCGTTACGTGCACGAAGTGCGAATTACGAACACGAAGCACTGTGTGCGAAGAGACTGTCAAAAATACGTCATCAGCTCACAGGCATTACTATCCGAAGGAAGATTGATCGATTCCACGACGTAGTGCGCATGCGCCCCCGCTTAAACAACTAGCGCCAAAATGACAGCTCAACAGCCAAGCGCTCACTCATCGTCTCAAGTTTTAATTCGGACACTGTTATGTATTCATGAAGCAGACAACCAAATGCTATCGAACATGCTTTACTGCAAGCATAGGAATTAGGGTGGCCATACGTCCGGCTTTTGGCCGGACAGTCCGGATTTTAAGCCCCCTGTCTGGCGTCCGGCGCAGCCTCAAGCCGGACACTCATTTGTCCTCCTTTTCGGAGTTGCGCTGAATCGGCCTTAAAAAACGCGCTGTAAAACCTTTATTGGGACGCAGCAGCATCGCGTCTGACACCGTAAGATCTCCTGTCAAACAGATGATTGGCTGAAAGAGATGTCAAATAAATATCTGATATATAATTGGTTAAAAATGTAAACAAGCCTTCACGACGTGTAGGTGGGGCACGTACAGGCTACGTCACATCATAACGTTAACATGCCGAAACGTCCAACATCATTTAGTCCGGAATGGACACAAGACCACGAATTCATATCAAAAAGCAGTAGAGATGCTTTCCATGGATTTTGCACACTATGTAGCTGTGTAGTGGACGTTAGTAGTAAAGGGAAAGCCGCCATTGACCGACATGCCAGCACTGAAAACCATAAAGGTAACCAAAGAGCTGCTGGTGCGTCTTCCCTTAGGTCTTAATTTCGAGAGGCAGCATCACCTCAGGATGACAAAATCTCCGCTGCAGAGCTTTGTAAAGTCTATCATGAAGTCAAGCATCAGCAGTCATACAGGAGTGTCCTGAAGAAATACAAATACTGTGAACAAACACTTTTTTGCCTCTTCTGTTACACAGGTCTACATCAAGATATGTTGTTGATCAAATTGTCTGGCAAGTAATAGAGTAGGCTATTTCAGAATCACTGTATCATGATACCATAGATATGATAGACAAAATTGTATTGTATTTGCGAGTACACCAGATGCAGTTATTCTTGCCTCACTAAATGCCGCAAAGTGTCCTCCTTTTTGGTGTTATGGAAATGGCCACCCTAGTAGGAATGCAGTGAAGACCTCCTAAACCAGCGCGTTAATCAGTAGGTTCGCGAGACATAATAAAACCTGATTAAGCTTGTTTGTGTTTGTTTTATTAGAGTCGGGGGCTAAACTATTCTTTGAGCAGCTAAACGTAACCGAATCTGTCTCTATAATATATCTCCTATCTGTTACTAGAAATAAGTAACTGTTAATCGTGTCCGAATTAAAATTAAAACTTGAGACGCTTGGCTGTTGAGCTGTCATTTTGGCGCTAGTTGTTTAAGCGGGGGCGCATGCGCACTACGTCGTGGAATCGATCAATCTTCCTTCGGATAGTAATGCCTGTGAGCTGATGACGTATTTTTGACAGTCTCTTCGCACACAGTGCTTCGTGTTCGTAATTCGCACTTCGTGCACGTAACGGAGTTGCGGTTGTGTCTGTAAAATGTCATAGTCGTAGAATTTGAAGTTGTAATCTAACAAATAAAACAAATTGTCGTACTTGTAAACTGTTGTGGCCGAAGATTTTGAAATCAAAGTCTCACAAAAAGTTGAATTACATACAATTTTTAAAATTACGCACGAATAAAATAATATTACACACAAATTCTTTCAGTTACGTACATTTATTTTTGACAGTGATTTTATTTCATAGAGATTGAAACAAACCTCGGGTTAGTGAAATAAAACCTGCTCCAGACCTGGGGCCCGTTCTTCGTACGTCGTTTATTACATCCGAGATCAAAAGACACATCCAAGATAATATCATCGTGCTA
The DNA here is from genome assembly GCF_947034865.1 of Barbatula barbatula. Classification (NCBI taxonomy): domain Eukaryota; kingdom Metazoa; phylum Chordata; class Actinopteri; order Cypriniformes; family Nemacheilidae; genus Barbatula; species Barbatula barbatula. The sequence goes on along the minus strand of NC_136769.1, from coordinate 877,029 downwards.
ATCATGATCCGGCTAATTGGGTTCTTCGAACACACCTGTTGTTTATGATTAGTATCGCTGGATTGAGTTATCTGAGATCATTGCGCGTTCTTGCTTTGGTTTAAAAGGGGATATGTATCGATAGTAGAAACAATGATCAGCAACGCTGTGATTGGCTGTTCAGCATGGCTAAAGAACACGTCCAGTTTTCCTCTCAAGCAGAACAAGAGCTTTTAATGGAAGGTTATGCCCAATTTGAACATTTAATTCAAACAAATTAAATGCATAAATGGTGTCCATGTCAGATGTTTCTTTCAATCACTTTCTACAGTATGTATTTTTTATTTATTTCATATTTACATATGTCAGAGCCACCACGGGACCCACTAGAACATGGGAACAAGTAAATGTGAAGTACAAGAATATTCTACAAAATGGTAGCCTTCACTTCTTATACAGTCCTTATGTAAAAAGCCACTGTTAAATGATGTGTCTATTTATGACAGCCACAAAGAAAAAGGCTGAAAGATTACAGGTGGTGGTCCTGCACCCCCACAATATACCCCAGCAGAAGAGCTGGCCCTTGGGTTGAATTCAAACCGACCCAGTGTGGAGGGCATCCCTGGGGGCAGCTCTTCCTTATACCCAAAGCCAGGGACCAGTAGCAGCAACACCTACATTACTTTTAGGCTAAATGAGCTTTTATTTCTCTTAGTATACTGTAAAATGGTTTGTTGCTGCATTAAATGAATTTGGTACAGTCATTTCAAATGTTTGTGAAAGTGAAAACTAATAAACTTTGTTCATATAAAATATGTTGCCATGAGTAATTGATCACATTATTTTTTTACAGTGTAGTTAATTGTAATGACATTATTCCCCCCCCCCAAGAGTGCAACACATTGTAATACCCATTTATTTCCATTGCACGACCTGTGAAGAAATCCTCTCAGATGACTGTCCTTTGGAGGAAGAACCTGTAAGTGCATAAATAACTTAACTATAATTTGTATGTACTTGTGTACCTATTCTTTCTGTCTGCAACATGAGTTGCAGGAGTCCACACCTAGAGAAAGGTCTACAGAAAGGCTCACAGAACAGTCTGCACAAAGAACTGCTGATACAGAGGTGGGCAGTGTTATACTTTTACTTTTGTCTTTTGTTGCATGAGGCATGTTTTGACCCTTTTTTCACAAAATTACACCGGGTGACATCCGTTCCCTATATAAACGACATCTTTAACCAAAAATAGAGTATTTTAAGGTGAAAAAAGAGAAATTAGTGGAGAAATTGAACTCGACAACTTGAAAGAGAGAAAAATTTCACTGGAGATAGAGTTGCTTCAGAGTAAGTGCTAATACACTATTTCACACATAGTAGTATTGCTGACTTTCCATAACTATCTCTTATTGCAGGCAAAATATGACTTGCTGGCTTTTCTTTATAAATAATCTTTTAAATAAAACTCAAGAAACTAAGCATATTTGTCTTGTCTTTTATTCAGTAAAAAAATGGAGTTCCACAATTCTGTCCCGTGCAGCTCTGCCACTAGGTTGGTTCAAGTGCACTGGCTGGAGGTCATCATCAGGCTGCACCCCCACCACAGGGGTCCTCTCCTTTCTGATGGTGGCAATGTTATGCAATATGGCACATGGAACAATTCTGTCACAGGCCCTGTCAGGTGCAACCCTCAGACTTTTCAGACACTGAAATCTTCCCTTTAGTTGCCCAAAGGTCATTTCAATGCTTGTCCTGGCTAGAGCTGCATTGTAACGGGTTTGTGGTCCAGGGTTTGGCTCACGGAAGGGCGTCATAAAATACTGCCTGCAGGCATAGCCCCTGTCTCCAAGCAGGATCCCGTCAACATCCCCTGTATAATGGAAAAATGCAGTTCTGTTAGGCTCAGCATAATACTGTGTATAATACTGTGAGCTTGAAATGTATGTTCCCTTACCACGTTCAAATAATGTGCATAAATGTGACTCTCTGAAAATTCTTGAGTCATGTACTGATCCTGGCCATTTTGCTTCCACATTGGTGACGTGGAGCATAGAGTCACACACCATCGAAGAGATTTGAGTCAGTCAACTGCTTACTTTTTGATTTCATTACTTTTTTTCCATGAAATAATCTGAAGTATTATAAATTGTAATAGTAATTTACCTGCACATTTACACTATGAACGCCCTTTCGCTTCACAAAATCCCCCTCATTATATTGATATTTTATAATTATAAAATTATATTTTGCCTGGGGGGGGCCTTGATGGGGACATATGTGCTGTCTATGGCACCAATCACGTTAGGGAAGCCTGAAGGACACAAACTGTTATTCATACTTATTGGTATGGTCATGATTGCATGTCATTAACAATTATAAATGTACTTGCAATAGCTAAAAAAATCCTGTGGTCTTAAGTGGCTTAGAAATAACACAAAAACCCCTAAAAACTGCTTGAGCGCCAGGTAAAGTTTGCGAATGCACACAGTCTGTGGTGTTGTTAAAGCCCGACTCCTCCGTGTTAAACACGTAATGTGTGGTTCCAAATGAATGATGTAAATAACACCCTTACGAGAAAAACGGTATCTCTCAACAATGACGCTATCGCGCTGCGCTAAATGATCCTGTCTATTCATTCGAAAAGCTCTGCGAATTACTCTCGCACCTTCCGCAACAGGTTGCTGTCGTATAAATGGACAAGACATGGCTGCGACAGACTTACCCATCTCCTCCGCTTATAAAGCCGCAATCTAATCCTGTTTACATGAAGTTAGCCTGCTCCCGAGCAGGTTCAAGCTTACGGACCTGTTGCTATGACAGCAAGTCCAGGATGAGCGTCCAAGAACCGAACAATCCAAGATCATGCCAAATCGTCAACAATCAAATCCAGCTAACCGAGTTAGCGACGTACGAAGAACGGGCCCCTGGTTAGGTTCACAGAGTAGGTTACTATGGTTACTCACTGTAAGTATAAGATACCTTGATTTCTGAAACGGGCTTGACTTACCCCGCGGTCACGGGTTTGATATACCTCGCGTTCTGAAACTGAAAACCCAGAGTATCCCGTTTTCTGGGGTTAACTTACTCTGAGTTTGCACTTACCCTGCTTTCTGAAACGGGTCCCCGTTCTTCGTACGTTGTTTATTACATCCGAGATCAAAAGACACATCCAAGATAATATCATCGTGCTAATCATGATCCGGCTAATTGGGTTCTTCGAACACACCTGTTGTTTATGATTAGTATCGCTGGATTGAGTTATCTGAGATCATTGCGCGTTCTTGCTTTGGTTTAAAAGGGGATATGTATCGATAGTAGAAACAATGATCAGCAACGCTGTGATTGGCTGTTCAGCATGGCTAAAGAACGCGCTCAGTTTTCCTCTCAAGCAGAACGAGAGCTTTTAATGGAAGGTTATGCTGAATTTGAAAGTTTAATTAAAACACCAGGGAACACCTCAAAGTGTGCAAAAGCCAGGAGAGAGGGCTGGCAAAAAGTAGCAGACAAATTGAATGCGTAAGTGGTGTCGATGTTAGATGTTTCTATCACTTTGTGCATTTGTGTTTTTTTTTTTTAATTTTAATTTTTAATTTTATTTCATAAAAAAATCATTTTTTTATTTTATTTCATAAACTTTGTTCTTTTATGTCAGAGCAACCAAGGGACCCACTAGAACATGGGAACAAGTAAAAGTGAAGTACAAGAATATTCTACAAAATGGAAGCCTTCACTTCTTATACAGTCCTTATTTTAAAAAGCCTCTTTTTTCCTCTTTAAAAGCCACTGTTAAATGATGTGTTTGTCTATAACAGCCACCAAGAAAAAGGCTGAAAGAAAAAAAACAGGTGGTGGTCCTGCACCCCCACAATATACCCCAGCAGAAGAGCTGGCCCTTGGGTTGAATTCAGACCGACCCAGTGTGGAGGGCATCCCTGGGGGCAGCTCTTCCTTATACCCAAAGCCAGGGACCAGTAGCAGCAACATCTTCATTACTGTTAGGCTAAATGAGCTTTCAATTCTCTTAGTATACTGTAAAATGGTTTGTTGCTGCATTAAATGAAGTATAATACAAATAGCTGGTACAGTCATTTGAAATGTTTGTGAAAGTGAAAACTTCAACTTATATTTCATATAAAATGTTGCCATGAGATATTAATCACAATTTTGTTTACAGTGTAGTTAACTGTAATGACATTATGTCCCCCCCTCTTTTGTGCAGTTTTAGATAAAACACCAACACTTTTACCTGTTCCCAAGCAAGTGGTGGCTGCAGCATATGCAGTAAGTTGTGTTTTTCTAACTTTTACATCAAAAGGAAAGAGTGCAACACTTTGTAATACCCATTTATATCTATTGCACAGGACTGTGAAGAAACCCTCTCCGATTGTCCTTTGGAGGAAGAACCTGTAAGTGCATAAATAACTTAACTATAATTTGTATATACTTGTGTACCTATTCTTTCTGTCTGCAACATGAGTTGCAGGAGTCCACACCTAGAGAAAGGTCTACAGAAAGGCTCACAGAACAGTCTGCACAAAGAACTCATACAGAGGTGGGCAGTGTTGTACTTTTACTTTTGTTGCATGAGGCATGTTTTGACCCTTTTTTTTCCACGAAATTACACAGGGTGACATCCGTACCCTATATAAACGGCATCTTAAACAGAAAATAGAGTATTTTGAGTTAAAAAAAAAGAGAAGTTAAGGGGAGAAATAGAACTTGACAACTTGAAAAAGAGAAAAATTGCACTGGAGATAGAGTTGCTTCAAACTAGGTCTATTTAATAGTAGTATTCAAGATGAAAACTGAATGGTCAATAAAAATAGACACTAAACAGTCTGCACTATATAAAATAAGGCAGCGTATATTTACACTAAGTTTAAATAGTAGTCAATTCTGTTTACACTAAGTGCAAATAGCAGCATTTCTTAGCGATATCCTATTAACACTAACCAAAAACAGCTTTAGGGCCTATTTTCTTTAGATTGAGATGCTTTTTACCTATAAATAGTGGCAGATAACATTACTATTTGCACCTCAGTATTGTTGTGCATTAAACAACATGCAATAATAACAGACAGTTAATCAGTATATTTATAAAAATTACTAAAATGATGGCAACTCATTGAGATAGTAAAGCCCTATACCTACCCCTAAACTTACCCTTAACCTAAAGTTTATGAATAATGAATTTTAAGTCTTCAATAAATGTTATTGAAAAAAAGTGCCTTTATGATCTGTAAAGTAATAAAAAAGGTCTAAGAAGGCTTTCAGTGGGATAAGAGCCCAGTCTCCCATGCAGCTCTTCAAAGACTTTACACTTGATGCCACTCAAGTCACTGTTCAAAATCTTACACTTTCTCTATGTCACAAAATGGTTTGGAAAGAACCCAGATGCAGGCAGACGAAGGGTTATTCAGAAATCTTTATTAAATAAAACGCCCACAACGGGGAAAAACAAGCACAAAAAACACTAGCAAAACAAACACCTCCCACGAGGGGGACAAAACAGGGGCTATATAAAAGATAAATAATAAGTTCACAAACTGTCACAGGAACCAGGTAACATCCAATCACAGGGGGATAATACCGTGCATGCAAGACATCAGTGTTGGGCATAGAGACAATAGACAATGCACCGACACTGAACAGAGGGCAACTGAGACTAAATAATGGAGACACTAACGAGGAGTGATTACATGGGGAGAGTGGTGACAGGTGATGGGAATAAAACCCTAATTAAAGTGAAACACCAACCAGACGATGGGAATGAAACCCTAATGAAATTACAGGAGATCGGAGGGTGGGGCTGAGAGACATAACAGGAAGACACGTGGCGCCAAGTAACAACATAAGGCCACATGTCTCCACACATAACACAACAGAAACCCGAAAAACGTGGCAATGTCATGACTCTGCCCAGGGAGCTAGAAAGCTCGAGACAGGAAGGACAGAGTCCTGACACTCTATTCCAATCACATATTGGTGTGTGCTACTAGTGTTAATAGTCTCTGCCAACAAGTCGGGCTATTTGTACTCAGTGAAAATAGAAATTACGAAAAATAAATATGCAATGATATAAAGCAAAAACGTTAAATTTTCTCTTTAATAAGTGACACAGATTTATTAAGTTACTGTCACTTTAAGGCAAATAATTTTTTAAAAATGTTTCCGATTTTGACCTAACTGCATGTGTATTTGACAGTATAAGAACATATACAAGACGCGAAAGAACTTCATATGATCCGTAGGCTAACTGAGATGCGTTTGAATGGGGATGTACAGACGCATGGCAGCATGTAGAATATGCGTTACACTGTAAAACAATCTAAAGATCTCTCTGCTAAAGCAGAAAGAGACGAATTTGTAAAAGATCACTCACAGTGTCTGGTTGCAAAAGTGCTTGTAGAGCGATACATCTTGTTACGTAGGAACCGTTCTAAATTTTATTTTATGATCATTTCTAAATGTGCACAAGTGTGTTTCATAGAAGGAATGGATAAAGTATTTGCATGTGCTACTCTTGAACTGTGACAATAAAATATAATTGAGTGTTTCTTACAGTGACTCACTGTGTGTGTCTGTGTGTGTTACACAGAGACACTGAGGAGTAATCAAACACAGTTAATCCAGCATACAGCGGTTCAGTGAATGTTGTGTAGAATGTGTGTAAGTGTGTGAGTGTGTGTGTGTCAGAGACGCTGTAGAAGGACAGAGTACCCGCTGGCCAGTCCACATACACTCCTACTCGATTAGACACACGTGAAGAGACAGATATGACGGTTTGAATATTATTGTGCCGAACAGTGAGTCTGTCATCAGTGCACTCCAGACTCCAGGATTTTTCATTGTATCCAAACACACTGTCATCAATCCTTCCTTTCCTGCTGATGCTTTTATATGACACTGCTATATAAACATCTGATCCGCTCCATTCAGCCTCCCAGTAACAGCGTCCAGTCAGACTCTCTCTACACAAAACCTGAAAACTATCAAATCTCTCTGGATGATCAGGATATGACTGACGCTCAGACACACGTGTGATCTTTCTGTTCTCTTCAGACAGTATGAGGCGAGTGCTTGCTGTGTTTGGATCCAGTGTGAGATCACAGACCCCTGAACACAAGAAGAGACATTTATAACACAACAAATCAACAATCACTAAATCAATCTGTGTGCACATCAATTTATGGGGTCCACATGGGCAAAAAGGGTCTAATGCGGCCCACCAATCATCTTCACCTGGCCTGCCTTCACATTTCAAATAACTGGAGAGACTTTTAAGAGGGTTTGCTTAAATGCATGTCCTGAGATGCCACATCTTTGAACTCCACAACGCTGCTACATTCAATACAAAAGTAATAATCATAACAATACTGACGTCTTATAAAGCGATTTTATTTGCAGAGCCACAGGCAGCTGGTTTGCGCACGCTACAGGTCGTGTCTTGTGCCCTTGAAAATTACTGCAGGAAGGGTACACCACGTGAACGGTTGTCTTAGATAAAGGAAAAAGGTTTTGTTTTTATTGCAGTATTCATTACCTATGTATGATTTAAACGGCAAAATTTACGAAAACAGCTGTTCATCCCCCTCCAGAACTCTCACTACAAAGGATCTTCCCTTTTAAGTGCGCAGGGCACATGAGTGAGTTACCTGAAAGTCTTCAACTGAAGATGCGATATAGCGTTCAGATTTTTGCACAGGTCCACTGATTCTTTTTATAAGACGCCAGTTTAACGTCACAAGGGGCAGGATTACTTTTGTGCTGGAAATATTACTGTTTTTGACTTTCAATGATTTGAGTTTTATTACTTCAACCAGATATATTCATAAATATCTTCTTGAAAAAACAATGCCACCCACATCTCAGATGGACTGGGGTGAGTAAATGAACAGCACTTTTATCTTTGGGTAAACTAATGGATCAAGGAATATAAAATACAATTCAAAAGACAATATCCCATTTGATTAAAAAGGCACCTGCAATATCTGACTGCATGTTGTAGTATATGATCTAAACGTAACAGCAACAAAAACAGTATAAAAGTAACAGAATGCAATAAATAACAGAAATACAAAATTACAGAAGAAATGAGGACATGGTAAAAATAACTGTTCCGCTTCCTGTTTATACTTTTAGGATCTGGCCCTCAAGGAAAAGAAGTTGAAGACCCCTGTTGTACATTCTCATTAAGCCTATAGACTGTTTCTATGAAGATAATAAACCAGACGTGTGTGTGTGTGTGTGTGTGTGTGTGCATGCGTAGACTTACACTTGCGTGGTCCTTCTGTGATTCTGAACTCTCCTCCATGATCCACACTACACACAAACAAACGTGATGTGACAATCTGCTCCTCTGACACACATTTATACACTGAGTGACAAAAATAGATTCATAATTTGTATATTTCACTTTGATTACAACACTACCCGTTTGATTTTTTCAACAATACACAAATGTTAGAACAAAATAAAACCTGAACCAAATTGGAATAGTAGCTGTTTCTAATAAGGACGCAATATATTTTCACAATATACACATATTTTTACTTCGAAATCTCTTGTATGGTCTTTTTATATTAGTCTCTTGCCCTAACTCTCAGAACAAGTGTGCCATAGTATCTCAGATGGAGGATCTAACGGCCTGGCAAGGCATGGTGGTGGACACCCTTCCACCTAGAACTGCTGATGACCTTCCAAACCAGAAACAGGGGCAACTGGACAACGAGGAAAGAGGACCAATGACACACGGCCCAAGCCAGAGTTATGACCACAAGGAGCTGACCAGCATCATCCTCTCCTTAGCCCACAACCTCACAGACTTGAGAAAGGAGGTTAAAAGACTTCAGATGGTCCTGACAGTTGCTGAGGAAAGAAAACTGCTGGAAAAAGTAGCCAAAGAAGTGCTGCAAAAGGAACTATTCTTTAGAACTATATCACTCTGATCAGTATGATGACCCTTAATTACGGTATTATGAGATTCGATTGTTATGAATATTCATGAGAAACAATTAATATCCAAATAGGGCTCAAGAGCTATAACTGAATCAAAATCAAGCAACTATATTAAAGATTAGATATTGAAAAGTGAAAAATATAAAGGGGTCTCAATACATGTAAAAACAATCGTCACAACTGTCTCTCTCTACCTCTCTCACACACGCACACAAACAAACACACACACGCAGGTCAGTATTAGTGTTGTGTGTCTTACTTGAGTTTGTTGAGTGTGTAGTTTGGATCATTGAGTCTCTCAGAGAGCAGCTGAACACTGAAGGGTCCAGGATGATTGTAGCTCAGGTCCAGCTCTCTCAGACTCAGAACTGAAGCCAAATAACAACAACCTTCATCTGTCACCATACAACCTGATAACCTACAAACACACATCAACATGTGATCAAACTCTTCAGTGTTCTTAAAATAATGCTTTTGTGTATCTAGAGAGAAACACCTCAGTGTGTGTAGTAGACAGTTGTGAGTCTTGAGGGCATCAGAGATCAGCTTCACTCCTGAATCCTTCAGATCATTGTTGCTCAGGTCCAGCTCTCTCAGAGACTTTGATGATTGTAGACATGAAGACAAACTTTCACAACACTCAGCAGACAGATCACAGCTGGACAATCTAAACAGAGAAACCAAGCAAGAATATACTGTAGGTGCAAGCAGCATTTATAGATTGCAGTGTTTCTAGGATTTGAAAACTTCAGGGACAAATTGCAGTATAAACAAAGTTGTGTTTAATGCCAAGACATATATTTCACAACATGCTTTCATTTATTAAACTGGGTCAATAGTTTAATTTATTAAATGTTTTAATATCAACCGTTTTGACCACGCTTTCATGACAATACAATTCACGAACAGAGTTTGTGTCCGAGTTATGCACACTCACTGCCACATTTAAAAACTTAAAAGCTTCACATTATGAATAAAGCCAAAGTAGAGATATTTCTTGATTTATAACTTGAACGGTCATGAATGTTTATAATAATCTCAATCCTGGGTTAACAGCAGAGAAACGCAGTGCTATGTTTGTAGTCAAATTAATTCTATAAGGGGGATTTATGGTTGATAGGGTTGGGCCGATAGACAATGCCAATTTTGTCCATCATAAGCCAGCGCTGTTGCTACTGTCGGATTGATAAATGTTAAGCTCCTGTATGTGATAGAAATGGTGAAAATCTCCAAAAGAGGACATGGGTGCCGCTCATAACTGATACAGTTTCCTCCTATAGAATTGTCCAACTGATAAGTGGATGTCTAACTCAACATTTGGAGGTTGCACGCAAAATTGCCTATTCAAAAATCTGAGGGGGCACGAGCAATATAGCATTTATGATATTAATAGCATGAATAATCAGCATGTTAATGTTTTGTTTCATGTTTTAATTAGAAAGACTATTTAGAATTAGATCTTATAGAAAAATCCTAAAATTCTAAAATTAGAATTTGTATAATTAGGACTATAGCTATAACAGTCACATTCATTTCTAATGTTAAAGTATTTTCAGTGAGAATGTCTGACCTCAGTGTGTTTAGTTTACTCTTGAGAGCATCAGAGATCAGCTTCACTCCTGAATCCTTCAGATCATTGTTGCTCAGGTCCAGCTCTCTCAGACAGTTTGAGGATTGTAGACATGAAGACAAAGCTTCACAACACCCTCTTGTGAGATCACAGTTCTGCAGACTGAACAACACAAACAATACATTTACATTAAACCTTTAACTTTACTGGTGGAATATACAATAAACCGACGATACAAACCGTTTGTTTGTATGACTTATTCTAACAGAAGACTCACAGAGCTCTTGTGCAGTTGTTGACAGCTGGTATGAGTCTTCTTCTCCCCTCCTGTGTTGTGTTGTATTTCTTCAGATCAAACTCATCCATCACCTCCTCTGACATCTGAAGCATGTAGGCTATTGCTGAACAGTGAGCGGCAGAGAGTTTCTTCTCTGAGTGTTTGTCTGATCTCACAAACTCCTCGATCTCTCTGTACAGAGTCTGATCTTTCACTTCAAACAGACACAAGAACAGATTGATGGATCTTTCAGCTGAGAAATCATGTCCTTCTTTGATTTTCTCTTTTATATATATACTAGTTTTCTTGATGGTTTGTGATGTGTCCACCGTGTGTGTCAGTAGATCCTGTAAGAGTCTCTGATTGGACTCCAGTGAGATGCCCAGCAGAAATCTCAAGAAAAGATCCAGATGACCAATTTTACTCTCGAGAGCTTTATCTACTGTCTCTCTGTGCATAGTGTGAACTACATCAAAAAACTGTAAAGTGTCTGTATGTTTGATGGCATAATAGTAAAACACGTAGAACGCAGCGAGGAACTCTTGAAAGCTGAGATGTATGAAGCTGTAGATTTTCCTCTGATGACTGACAGATTCCTCCTTAAAGATCTCAGTACAGATGCCAGAATACAGCGACGCGTCAGTGATGTTGATCCCACACTCTCTCAGATCCTCCTCATAGAACATCACATTGCCCTTCATCAGCTGTTTGAAAGCCACTTCAGCCAGTTTCACAATCACATCTCTGTTGATCTCTGGATCTCTCTCTGGATCAAACTTCTCATTCCTCCTCTTCATCTGAATCAGCAGGAAGTGGATGTACATTTCACTCAGAGTTTTGGGGATTTCTTCAGTGTGATCTTGTGTCAGGATGTTCTGAAGCACAGTGGATGAGATCCAACAGAAGACGGGTATGTGACACATGATGTGGAGGCTTCTCGCTCTTCTAATGTGGGACATGATTCTGCTGAACTGATGCTCTTCGCTGATTCTCTTCCTGAAATATTCCTCCTTCTGAGCGTCGTTGAATCCCTGGATCTCTGTCACACGCGTGATGTATTTGGAGGGGATCTGATCGGCTGCTGCTGGTCTGGAGGTGATCCAGATGAGAGCGGAGGGAAGCAGATCTCCTCTCATGAGGTTTGACATCAACACAGCCACTGATGAAGTGTCAGTCACATCAGAAACTTTCTCACTGTTGTTTGAGAACATCACAGTCATTCTGTTTTCATCCAGACCATCAAAGATGAACACAACTTTACACTCCTTATAAATCTGCGAGTCCACATCTTGAAGTTCAGGATGAAAGTCCAGCAGAAGATTGTGAAGACTGTAGCGATGCTCTTGAATCAAGTTCAGCTCTCGAAACGGAAGCAGGAACATGAAATCTACGTCCTGATTGGCTGTTCCCTCGGCCCAATCCACAATGAACTTGTGCACAGAGACGGTTTTTCCAATCCCAGCAATGCCTTTAGTAAGAACACTCTTGATTTTGTGTCTTTGATGTGATTGAGGTTTAAAGATGTCATTGCAGTAGATTGGAGTGTCTTGTAAGTCTTGTGTTCTTCTGGGCTGTTTCTCCATGTGTAAAACCTCATGTTCTTCATTCACTCCTTCACTCTCTCCCTCTATGATGTACAGCTGTGTGTAAATTATCTTCAGGAGGGTTTGATTCTCTTGTTGTTTGATTCCCTCAAATAAACTCTCATACTTGTTCTTCATGATGCTTTTGTGTTTGTCTTTGACTCTTTGAAGAACATCATCCACTGATTTATCATGACAAACCTGATGCATATATTCAGACGGACCATCATGTTTACATCTAATGTTTGACCTACAGATAAATTAACAAGAGAAAGTAAACAAACGACAAAAACATCTGTGAATGTAAAGGATTTATTACATTTGAATGTAATAGTGTATTTTTAGTTCTCACAGAGAGTCAGACGGTACTGATCCATCACTGAGTTCAGGTGGGATATTCAAGGACACGTCACTCTTCAGGGACACAACACTGGGTTCTGGATGAGCTCTTCTCTGACGCTTTAATCTAAAAATATTTCGTTGAATATAATAATTGTATAAAATCTTCTTAAATACTTTTCTTTCTTGAGTTGAACTCTTGTTATCTCTAACTGACTTGATCCTAATGATCTGAGAAGTCTGTTTGGTTTATACTCAATAAGCATATCTGAAATGTATTTAGGTTCTAGACCACTGAGTGATTTATAGACAAGTCAAGTCAGCTTTATTTATATAGCGCTTTTTACTATTTTCATTAATATAAAGCAGCTGTACAAGAAAACATTAACTATAAGCAAAACATATGAGGTTATACAAGTCAAAATACAGGTCAGATATCAGACAGACTATAAATTCCTATATGCGGTGTAAATGAAATAAAACTATAAAATTCTATTAATAATACAATTAATAATATTTTGAAGAGATACTCACAGAGAGTCAGACGGTACTGATCCATCACTGAGTTCAGGTGGGATATTCAAGGACACGTCACTCTTCAGGGACACAACACTGGGTTCTGGAGATGATGATGATGTATTCTGTCTCTTTCTTTCTGAATGTTTTATTTCAGAACCGCTCTCCGTATTCTCCATAATGAAAAACTGACCTCAGATCTGTGTACAGAAACACAGAAAACACTCAATTAAACAGCTATGACTTTATATCAGGGTGTTGTCAGCTATTTTTTATTTTGGTATAAATTTTAGTCCCACAACGAATACACTTTTTAGTTTTTATCTTATTTAGTCATTCTTGTCCTGTTTTTGTTTAGTCCAGTTTAGTCGACTAAATGTCTATTCATTTTCGTCTCGTTTTAGTCAATACAAACTTAGTCACATTTTCGTCTTGCTTTATGGTTAAAATGACAAAAATTACAATCACAGTGATCGTTGTCGTTTGAGAAATTAGTTTTTAGATTTAATTTTAAGTATCACTTAATTAGTACAATTAGCACAAATCAAGAGAATATCAAATCATCTGCATAGTTTATTAAAGTTCATAACAAGTATTTCCACAGAGATATGTTAAGGGCATACACCTATTCATAGACATCCAACATCTCCCTTAATTTCTCCCGCAAATTATTAGCGTCTTCCTGATGTTTGCAAAATACTGACTGACTGTCTGACCGACTGAAGATCGATAAACTCTTGTTTATTGACTTGAGATCCACAGTGAGAGCACTTTCTTATGGTTGCCAGATTGCAGAACTTATGTCACCCACTGGCACAAAACGTATACTTTTTAAACCTTTCATCCCTGTTTGGGGATCTGAGCTCCTGTTATCTGGCGACCGCCGCAAACATGAACGCTCGCACAAAATCTGTAATATTTATCTTCAATTATTTCTCGACAAGACCAAAACGAGTTTTTGGGTAAGTTTTATTTTTATAACTAGATAATAATCTCATCATTTTTCGTCAACGACATTGCGTGCTGATAAAGTCTTGTCGTTGAATGGCCTTACTTTTCGTCTCGTCACGTCTTCGTTCTGGGAAAATTGTCGTTGACGAATATTTTTCGTTATTATTTTCGTTAACGAAATAAATTAACTCTATGCTATAGACAGTCTGCTGTGTGTTTGTATTTCTTTAGTCTCTTTTTTGTATCAATGTGAGAAGAGAGCAGTCCAGTCCTGACATGTGAAAGTGAAAGTGTCTGTATTTCTAGTGAATTTAGGTTGTTGTGTAGCCTACATAAAAACACGACGCTGTTGTGTATGTATTGCTGGATTCAAGTAGATCTAAATAGAAACATAACAGATATCAAACACGCGTCTGACAGTAAAACATCTTACCTGATCAACCCTCTCTTTACACCTGTAATCACGTGACCACAAGTCGTTTCACAATGAATTTAGAATGACGCTTTAAGATCATTTACACGACAGCAAGTGTATCACAAACAAGATAAGATATAAAGACATTATTTCAGACGCTGGAGGGAAGTGTATTGTTAAGTTCTTACCGTGAAGAGTGTGTTTGTTTGACGACAGTTTGAGTCTCTAAATGGCGGCGTTTACTTTCAGTATCAGACTGATCTAATCTTATTCTTGTGTTTTTCAGCAGGTGTGGCATCGGGACGTTCAACAATGACACATCAAATCTAAGCACGAGTGAGACTTCCTGCTGATTATAATAAAAATAATAAAAGCTTATAAAAAGCAACATAATATCATATAATAATACAATAAGATGGAAAAGAATAAAGCTTAAATCACATTTGCACTTTCCTATACCGTTTACATAAAAGCCGTATGTTGTAATATGTCTAACCTAAAACTTCAGCACTTCAAACATAAGAACAAGTGTCAGTCGACAATCTGCCAGATTACAAGAAAATTGTTCATTGTTGTTGTTGGCTGTTAATGTATTCAACTTCAGGCCATCCATGATTTATGTGACATTGTAAGAATCTTTACTGTTCTGCTTGAAACAAACGACCTGAAATCCTGCATGGTCATTCATTAAATGAAAGTCCACAGGTTCAATGTTTTTCAAATTGAAAATACACATACAGGCAACATAAAAGTAATATGTGCGTCTCCTGGTGATTTATTAACGTCTTATTAAGCAAACTGATCGATCTGTTCAAGAAACTGAACAACATTATGACTGGTGATCTACAGTCTCCCAAACTTGGCGAGTCTGAAACATCAGATGATTTTCCTTCTCACTAAGAAGGGCAGTGTTCAATTTCTTATAAATCTTGCGATTCGCTTCATAAGACATTAAAATTACACCAGGAGGTGCAGGGATTGCGTTTGTGTTCCCCATGTCTGCTTTGTGAACTTTCAAAGACACTGTAAAGTGAAAGTGACCTATTTGTCAATTATGGTGAACCATACCTGAAATGTGCCCTCTGCATTTAACCCATCCAGAGAGTAGTGAACACACGCACAGCAAGTCGTGAACACACGTACACCCGGAGCAGTGGGCAGCTATCACTGCAGTAGGGAGCAAGTAGGGGTCAGGTGCCTTGCTCAAGGGCACCTCAGTCATTACCTGCCGGCCCTGAGGATCCAACTGGCAACTTTCTAGTCACGATTCGACTCTATAACCATTAGGCCACGACTGCCTCATACAAAAGACATACAACAGACATTGTATGAATTACCAAAGCACACGATTTCATCTAATTAATTTCTTTACTGGTCTACTTTGGAAACAATGTCTGTTGTATGTAGAGACATTACACCTGTAATGATACACTCGGCTCACAATTCGGTACACATCTTGATGCTGGACTCACGATACACATCACGATATTTTAAACAAAATAAAATATTTATTTAAGAAAATTAACAACTTCAGTAACTTTTTTTGTTGCACATACAACTTAATAAATAATCTTTACTGTTCAAGGCTTAAATTAACCATATTTACTGCAAGTTTGCGCATCATTTAAGTTTTAGTCTAGTTGTAGTCCATAAATGTACATTATATTTAGTAAACTAAAATCTAACTGGTTTAGCTAATTTAATTGGTGTAATTACATGTGCCATTCAAAGATTGAACTGTAAAACATAATTTACTTTACCTTGGAATTAAATTAAGCCAGGTCACATCCTTTTAATTTCAGAAAAGTTCAGTAACTACTCTGCAACACAGAAAATATTAGACCATAAGGACATCACCACCCGTCCCACATTGCGATGTACCGCACGCCGCAAATTGAGAAAATTTCTGTTTTTCACCATTGTTGGTTTTTAGTAATCACATTAAGAAAATGCGTTATTTAATCCGAAAAGCATACAAACGCTATCTTGCACCATTGTTTATTCAACTATATAACAGCGCTGTGCCAAGAGCAGCAACCTGGTGCACACCATGTGTCCAACGGGCTCATACAAACACTAAAGTCTTTTATCCAGTGGATAAGACAGCAGTGAATTCGGTCATCAAGAGGCTGCGACGTCCGTGAATCCAACTGTAGATTGGGTGGCAATTCCTCGCTCTGCTTTTTGTAGGTTTAACATCTAGTGAGTTTGGCTTCTCCCTTCGCAGAGTAGTAAGGTAGATGCTGAGAGGTGATCCCTTGTCTGGGAAAGCGAGGCCTTGCACTCGCGGGGTAGCAGTGCTCCCAGATAGGCTACTTCTCTCTCTATCGCATATGTGAGATTAGCACAAGTGACACGCTGCCACAGAGTAGGTAGCGTCTTGACCGCTCAACGAATAGAGTTAAAAGAACATCATATCGTAAAATATCACATTTTTGCATCGCAAAACTTCTGACAACATCGAGTAAACGAAATTTTGATTAATAAAGATTATTCTTATTTTTTTTATATAAAAAGTGAAAAGACAAAATCCAAATATAATAAATCATCATTAATAATAGTGCAAGAAAAAGAACGGACTGTGACGAACTTGCGATGTTGTCAGAAGTCAGGATCGCAAAATAAAGCCCCGCCCTACATTTTTTTTTAAATTCCTCTAAGAGAGCGAGTAAAATATAGGCTCATTTTATTTCTCAACTGAAGTGTTTCCTGAAGAGAAAATCTTCATTATATGGTGAGGGCATGTTCATGGTCGCACTTCAGGGTGAATTTTCTTGTGCACCTCCAGACGGGTTTTCTGTATGAATCTCTTTCCACACTGAGTACACATGTATGGGCGCTCTCCAGTGTGAACTCTCATGTGGACATTAAGATGAGTTTTCTGTCTGAAACTCTTTCCACACTGAGGACACGTGTATGGACGCTCTTCGCTGTGGATTCTCATGTGAACCTTAAATGTTGATTTCTGTCTAAATGTCTTTTCACACTGAGGACATACGTATGGATGCTCTTCACTGTGAATCCTCATGTGGACCTCAAGCGTTGATCTCTCCTTAAAACTCTTTCCACACTGAAGACATGGGTATGGACGCTCTACAGTGTGAGTTGTCAAGTGCTCATCAAGCGTTGTTTTGTGTGTGAAACTCTTTCCACACTGATGACATGTGTGCGGTCGCTCTCCAGTGTGAATTTTAATATGCACCTTAAGATGATTTTGCTGTGTGAATCTCTTTCCACACTGAGGACATGAGTATGGTCGCTCTCCAGTGTGAATTCTTATGTGCTCTCTGAGATTATTTTTCTGTGTGAAACTCTTTTCACACTGAGGACATGCGTAGCTGCGCTCTTCACTGTGAATTTTCATATGCACCTCAAGCGTTGATCTCTGTTTAAAACTCTTTTCACACTGAGGACACGCGTATCTGCGCTCTTCAGTGTGAATTTTTATGTGCTTATCAAGAGTTGATCTCTGTTTAAATCTATTTCCACACTGAGTACACGTGTATGGACGCTCTCCAGTGTGAGTCCTAATGTGCTCATCAAGCGTTGCTTTGCGGTTGAAACACTTTCCACACCTAGGACACGTGTATGGACGCTCTCCAGTGTGAACTCTAATGTGCTCCTCAAGCATAGACTTCTGTTTAAAACTCTTTCCACATTGAGGACATGTGTATGGTCGCTCTCCAGTGTGAGTTTTCATGTGCTCATCAAGATTATTTTTCTGTTTGAAAGTCTTTCCACACTGAGAGCAGGTGAAAGGCTCGTCTGCTTCTGTTATTTGTTTCCGTATTGGAGAGAAAATCTTGTTCTTCTGCAAACTACTAGAAGACATTTCTAGCTTTACAAGATTCTGAGGTTTCTGACACTGATGTTTCTCCTCAACTTCATTCATGGCTTCACTGATCATCACTGTGTGGTATGCTGGAACAGACCTTCAAAAAGAAATAAAAACATGAATTTTCACATTAACAACTTAATAAAATATTTGAACAAAACTGTTAAATTAAGACAGATAATATGCTAATTGGGCTGCAGGTTTAAGAACAACTGAAGTTTAATCAACTCTGAGCAGTCTGACTCTCACCGAGCATTTCCATTCTACACGTCCTCAATAGTATTGGAAATAAAGATTAGTATGTGTTTAAATAATAATAAAGAAATAATAATTGATCTGCGTCTATAATGCTTTTCTGCACACTAAAAAACATATACTTTTCCATATCAAAAAAATGCATACTTTAAAAGTCAAAATGAGACTCAAAATGAGTTGCACGACTGCAAAACGTGCTTTTAAAGCTAGAAAGTGTAAAGCAATAAAGTAACTAAAATCAGTAAGACCAATGTGGCTAACATTAGCCAATAACCTCTTCATTATAAATCACATCTACAGATCGCTTGAAGAGTTCTTTAAAGATATATATGACTGAAACACATAAGATCATGATTCAGTCTGAACCCTGACGGTTATAATAAACTGAAAACAAGACATTTTGTTCTGATATTACCTCAAACATTGAAGAGAAAACAGTCCGCTTTTGTTAGCGCTGCTTCTGTGTTGATGCTGATATTACCGTAAACACTGTGAAACTGCCGCAAACTAGTGACGCACACCCTTCCGTTAACATGATATTGGTGTATGTGGGTGTGTCCACAGTCAAATCCAATTCTAAATGTATTTATACAGCAATAAGACGAAATAAATTGACCACAGTACTGTTCAGAAAATTCACACAATCGGGAACAAAGTAATACTAGTAAAAACTTTTTATTAGCACCTATCATACTATTGCTCTTGTATGACATAATGTTATTGCTCCCTGAACTCTTTGTAAGTCGCTTTGGATAAAAATGTTAATTTCCTAATGTTTATTGTCAAATGCACAGCGAGGAAAGCAATCAAAACCAAACACACAAAAATTGGGGAAAAAACTGAAATCTATGTCTAATATATGCCTCACATATTATTAACACATGTTCGATGGTTTCAGCAAAAACACACTTGTGACATAAACCGGATTCATGTTTCCTTATTCTGAATAAACATTGATTTAATAAACAATGACCAATAGGCATTCAAGAAATGAATAGGCCTACGTCCTTTTTTCTGATACCAAATTTGATTCTATCTTGAATATGAAATAAATGTCTACCTTTGTTTCCGTTTTACCACTCCTTCATATTTCATTTGTAGTTAGACATTTAAATTCTTACTTAATGCAATTTGAAAATCAATTTCCGAAATTTTAGAACTCGTTTAGCCAAACTATCCACCTCTTCATTACCTGAAACCCCCAGATGTGCAGGAATGCAAAGAAAGTTGATGAAACTTCCAGCTTGTCTAGCTCTGAAAAGATTCTGTTATATTTCATTAATCAAATCTTGTCTAGCTGTGGAGGTTCCACTTAATTTACTGTAAAGAGCAGATAAAGAATATGTGCAAATCACTCACCTAATTCCTTGAACTTTTTCAACCCACTGAAGCGCTAATGATATTGCTATTAATTCAGAAGTAAATACAAACATATAATTTGAAGTTCTTTTCTGATTTCTGAGTTTAAAAGGGGAAATAAATACAGCTGCAGATGTAATACCAGAATTTGGGTCTCGATCCATCAGTGAAAATCTGTATTGTACTATAATAAACATGATCAATATACCGTTGTACTGTTCAGAATATTGTAATAATTTGTAAGTAGCTTTGGATAAAAGCATCTGCTTAATGACTAAATGTAAATATAATTTTCCTTATGTCTGTCATCATGTAACTGGGTTTCAACTTAAGGCATGGGAAAAAGCCACTGGCCGGGGGGGGCTGCTAGAATTGTATAGTTTTATTTAATAAACACTGCATATAGGAATTTATAGTCAGTCTGATATTTGACCTGTGTTTTGACTCGCATAATCTTATAGTCAATGTTTTCTTGTACAGCTGCTTTGTAACAATAAAAATAGTGGAAAGCGCTATATAAATAAAGCTGACTTGACTTAAATCAGGACTACAGATCGACCATGTAATGAAATGTCACTACATCTTGCTGATATTTTTTAATTATAGAACATGATAAGATATATCAACAATCTCTGCGCTAACTAGCCACAGAACGAAATGAAACAGTCTCGACTTTACTCTTGGCAGTCCTATGAAATTGAACCAATCACTTCGAACCTCCTAAAGGGTTTCCAGAAAAGTGTGCCTTATGCATCAGACATCTAACCAACGGTCCATGGGCGTGACATCAGAGGCTGAGACTTCAGACCCTCCATAAAACACAACACCACATAGTTTGATGATCCTTCAGCTGACTTTACTGTATAATAACATATAGAGCTCAAGAGAAGACAACACACACCTGAATGAATTAAGTATTTGCATAAGAAATAAATTCATTCAAATTCATCTCATAATTCAAACACACTTTCAGGATGACCTCCTCTTACTTAACTTACAGACACAAAACACAAAATCACGATTGTTCTTTTAGTGTCAGATCAATGTTGAGACACTGAACATGAAATGGCCTCTGACATCATTCACACTGAATCTGAGGAGAAAAAAGGTCCGGGCAAAGCTTTTGAGACATTACTGATAATTTAATTTAAAACATTGATCTAATTTATGTCTATGTAATTGTACATATTTTACTGATCTCTAAAAAACATTATTACTCTACTGAAGAAGCATCTTGATAAATAAATTAACAGCAAATCTACAATTAATGGTGAAAACTCTTTCCACACTTAAGGCATGTTCATTGACACTCTCCAGTGTGAATTTTCTTGTGCGTCTCAAGACTAGTTTTCTGTCTGAAACTCTTTCCACGCTGACGACGTGTGTATGGACGCTCTCCAGTGTGAATTCTCGTGTGATCCTTAAGCGTTGTTTTGCGTTTAAAACTCTTCCCACACTGAAAACACGTGTATGGACGCTCTCCAGTGTGAATTCCCATGTGATCCTCAAGCGTCGATTTGCGTTTGAAACTCTTTCCACACTGAGGACAAGCATATGGACGCTCTTCTGTATGAATTCTCATGTGCCTCTGAAGCGTTGATTTGAGGTTGAAACTCTTTCCACACTGAGGACACGTGTATGGACGCTCTTCAGTGTGAATTCTCATATGTACCTGAAGATGACATTTCTGTCTGAAACTCTTTCCACACTGAGTACATGTGTATGGACGCTCTCCAGTGTGAACTCTAATGTGCACCTCAAGTGTTGATCTCTGTTTGAAACTCTTTCCACACTGAGGACACTCATATTGGTGTTCTTCATTATCAGTTTTCATGTGTTCCTCAAGTTTCCACACTGAGAGCAGGTGAAAGTCTCGCCTGCTTCTGTATTTGAACAAAACGAAAAATGAATTAGGACATATAATATGCTATTTGAGACCCAGGGTTTAAGTTTTCAGTTTAAGAACAACTTTAGGATAATCAGTAAGACACATTTGGCTAACTTTAGCGAATAACCTCGTCGTTATAAATCACAAATACAGATCGCTTGAGAGGTCTTTAAAGAGAAGAACATAAGGTCATAATTTAGTCTGAACCCTGACAGTTACAATAAACTGAAAACAAGACATTTTGTTCTGATATTACCTCAAACATTGAAGAGAAAACAGTCCGCTTTTGTTAGCGCTGCTTCTGTGTTGTTGCTGATATTACCGTAAACACTGTGAAACTGCCGCACACTCTTCAGCTGACAAGATATTACCGTAATGATTCTTATACTCGCGCGTTCTCACTTGTCCACAGTCAACTTTATTTTTAAAGCACATAATAAGACCAAATAAATTGACCACCATGATTCAGAGAAAGCTCACACAATGTGAAAAAGAATACTTGTTATACCTAACCACTTAATAAATCCTTTTGCTTAAATAAAACTCACAAATGGACGTCCATGTCCAATGATATTATATTCAAACGTTTTCCACTTTTCCTGACTTCAACAGATTTCTTTAATGCAGATTTTAAGATCATAACGGTCTAATCATTAGAGAGTCGGACTCGTGACCAGTAGGTTGCTGGTTGGATTCTCAGGGCCGGTGGAGAACCACTGAGGTGCCCTTGAGCAAGACACCTGGGACCCGTTTCAATAAGGAGGTTCAAGCAACACTGAGTTAAAATATGAACTCTGAGTTGATTTACTCAGATAATCACTACTCTGAGTTTTCTGTTTCAGAACAGCTGGTTTCAATGAGTTCAATCCACTCTGAGTAAGTTCACTCGAGGTTACGCGTGTTCACCGCGGAATTAAAAAGCCATCATCAATTGAGTGAAGATAACACGATTCACCATGGCAACACCACGTGACAAAAGCGCTCCGTTTATTTCTCGCCAGTCGAATTGGAGGCACTATATATATATATATATATACGCTATAGGGACTGTAGTCTTTAGGCTCGTCGTTAGAGCGCCCGTCTCTCATTCTGACCGACATCTGTTCGAAGCCCGCGCAGAACGGGGCGAGTGGGACCTTTTAAATGGGCACCCAATCACAATGGGAAATCCTAAAGGGTATTTGAATTATTAGAGGTGGCAGCAAGACCACATTTATTTGATCAGCCTAATTCAGAAAGACGTTCACCATTCACCTGTAATCCTATGAAACTCCTCTTTGATGGCTCTCACAGGAAACTTAACACAAATGTATAAAAGTGCTTGAGAGCGATGCACACTTTTCTTACTGCTCTGCACACAGTTGCCTTGCTAACGTGTTCTGCATCCCCGTGTTATAGGCCTATAGAAAGCTTCCATTAGCAAAGAAACGTAAAGCCAGAGAATCTGCTCAGATGTAAGAGCGCGGCCCCGACGAGTGAGGTTTGTGATGTAAGGATGAAGCAGATTGTGGATATATTTAATGGACTGTAAAGAAAAACGGTATCGCTCAAATAAAACATCCTCCGGATATGAAAAAACATCCAACTGTGCTTCACCATATATTCTCTACCGACGTAAATTTAACTCTCTCTGAATGATGCAGCTTCCTCATCTACGGGTATTGAATAAACGGACATGCCATTTTAATGTCTGTGTTATGAACTTGTGCGCGATTAAGGAAAACGATTGAAAAAACAAACGGCAAGTTCAACACCGCTCGAGCTTCTAAAAGGGGCGGAGATTGTAACAAACCTCGGGTTAGTGGAATAAAACCTGCTGCCGACCAGGTTAGGTTCACAGAGTAGGTTCCTATGGTTACTCACTCTAAGTATAAGATACCTTGATTTCTGAAACGGGCTTGACTTACCCCACGGTCACAGGTTTGATATACCTCGCGTTCTGAAACTGAAAACCCAGAGTATCCCGTTTTCTGGGGTTAACTTACACTGAGTTTGCACTTACCCTGCTTTCTGAAACGGGTCCCCGACCCCTACTTGGCGCTGCAGTAATGTGCCACTGTAAAAAACTACTTGTAAGTCGCTTTGGAGTCTGCCAAATGATGTAAATGTAACTAAATCCACTGAGGGTGCAGTAAACCCTCAGGGCCCCCAGTGATGACCTAAACTAAAAAGTCACTTCAGTCATCTTTTAGATTAGTTGTTTCTCAGAGTCTGATATATCTAGACTATATTATTGTTATCAGATAAATGTAAAGTCTGGGAAAAGTGATACCAAAGGTTGTAGCAAAAAACATCTTGATGAGTAAATTAACATCAAATCTACGATTTATGCGGAAAACTCTGAAAACTTCCACAATGAAAACATGTTCGTGGACACTCTCCAGTGTGAATTATCATGTGGACCTCAAAATCTGATTTCAGTCTGAAACTCTTCCTTCCACACTGAGTACATGTGTATCGGTGCTCTCCAGTGTGAATTCTAATGTGATTCTCAAGCGTTGATTTCTGTATGAAACTCTTTCCACACAGAGTACATGTGTATGGACGCTCTCCAGTGTGAACTCTCAAATGCTCATCAAGATTTGATTTGTGTCTGAAACTCTTTCAGCACTGAGTACACTCGTACGGACGCTCTCCAGTGTGAATTCTCATGTGGACCTGAAGATGACATTTCTGTTTGAAACTCTTTCCACACTGAGAGCAGGTGAAAGGCTCGTCTGCTTCTGTTATTTGTTTCCTTATTGGAGAGAAAATCTTCTTTCAAAGAAGATTCTGAGGTTTCTGACACTGATGTTTCTCCTCAACTTCACTGAACACCAGGTAAGGTGGAACAGACCTTCCAAAATAAAATTAAAAATTCAGATTAACAACTCTGAACAAAATATTTGAACAAAACGGTTAAAATATTAATTAGGACAGAAAATATGGAAATTGGGCCTAAGAACGACTGACTTTCATCCAAAATAGGCTGAACAGTTAAACCAATGGCTAACATTAGCGAATAACCCTGTCATTATAAATCACATCTACAGATCGCTTGAAGAGCTCTTTAAAGATATATATGACTGAAACACATAAGATCATGATTCAGTCTGAACCCTGACAGTTATAATAAACTGAAAACAAGACATTTTGTTCTGATATTACCTCAAACATTGAAGAGAAAACAGTCCGCTTTTGTTAGCGCTGCTTCTGTGTTGGTGCTGATATTACCGTAAACACAGTGAAACTGCCGCAAACTCTTCAGCTGACAAGATATTACCGTAACACAGTGAAACTGCCGCAAACTCTTCAGCTGACAAGATATTACCGTAAACACAGTGAAACTGCCGCAAACTCTTCAGCTGACAAGATATTACCGTAAACACAGTGATAGTGACGCAAACTCTTCAGCTGACAAGATATTACCGTAATGATCATTAAAAACTAAGTAAGAATAAAATAAACACACATCTATGGTTTATTATCTCCGTGAGGACAGTCCATGGGCGTAATGATTTTTAAACAGTACAGCAGTAAATTTTACCCCTAAACCCAAAGATCATATAAATCTCTTTGCATTTTTAGATTTTCAAAAAATATAGTCCTGTGCGATTTATAAGCTTTTCTGCCCGTGCAGGGACCTACATTTTGAACACACACACACACACACAATGCATGGGACAAATTGAAATGCATTCCTTGTTAAGAAAAACATTCAAGCATATGTATTTATGACTAGAATTACATATGATTACTTGAGTCTGTGGATTTAAGTTATTTTAGCCATGATGTTGTAGACAGCGATTGTCTTTTTACGCCTGAATCTCTCAACTCTAGCGATGTAGTTAAGGTGCAGTTCACGAGTTCGCCCTCGCCGATAAACAGCTCCTTGTTGGGATAGATGGTAAAGCATATGAAGGTTATCAGGTTCTGATGGAACATTGGGCTGATTTATATGCTTAGGTTCCTCCCGAACTTTGTTAATAAAACATAATTTAAGACAACGAGCTTGATGTGTCAGCTTGTGCCGAGCGAAAGAATAGACCATTACTTACTGATAAACAATAGCAAACCCATTAAGGGCATTATTGTGGTTGAATACCATATGTAAGGTCATTAATCTGCCCATGAACCCTCCCGTCAAAGAAATCAGGACAGAAGTGTCCAAATCACAAAACACCAAGTGTAGATGGGTATGTGCCTCCTTCGTCCACTAGTGATCCGATCAACCAAATGTTGTTCAGGCAGCGGCAGACAAGCAGTCAAGCCTGGTCTTAATGGTAAATTGCTAACTAGTTTGTGAAATACTTAACTTACTGTAAAGTTATTAAACAATGACCCCAAATGTTTCTTGTTTCAGTTTAAAACAGTAATACGTCACTCAACTCAAATTTACATATAAAGTGTTATGATTTTTCTAACTAGTCTAGGGGAACACGCAGTGGAAAAATTGAATGGCCTGGAAATTGTTTTGCTGTTGCACATACTGTACATGACTTGAAACGTTGCACTATTTGAACTCAATTTTGTGTTTTTATCTTTGAGTCTGTAAAGAGTTACTAAACTGAAAATATAAAACTGAATCTTTATGTTAAGTAATTTGTTTTGTAGTCTTTCGTAACATTTCATGAAATTGGTAGTCTATCAAAGAGTATCGTTCAGGAACCGGTACTGAAGTCAAGGTATTAACATGGGCATCGATATTGAAACCAATTTAACAATACCCAGCCCTAGGTGACAGCAACCAAAATGACTTTTTCATTGGCCCCTGTAATCTCAGACCGCCGTAACAGTTCACTCTGGTCTATGTGTGCACGCAGTGATGAGCCGATACAATGATTTGCAATGACGGGCAGTTCTGCCAATAACATATTAATCTTGAGTGCCTATACAATAGGGATGCACCAATACTACAACACTAGCATCCCTTTGTGTTTTGTACATTATGCCAGTACATGCTGATTGCCAACAAAACACAAACGTATGACTTAGTTTTACTTACTGCGTGCAGTTTATTAGCACTGGGACTGCACCATCTATCAGTATCAAACGATCTTCAAATCCAGCGTTATATCCACCCTTTATGTAATGTAGGAAACTTTTTTCTGCAGAGACCAGGAGACGTTGGGATATCTTTCATAAGGAAGTTACTCTTCATTGAGGACTCGCTGTGAGTTTCTGCAGTCATCCAAGTCTGACTATAGCTCAGCACAGTAGAGCTTATACCTTTCAAGGGGGAGGGATACATAGAGGTGGAGACAATTTAAACAAAGCATGCAAACGCAGTTCAGGAATCAGCCCATTCCCACCTGAATTTTCCCCAGCTCTGATCTCATCAGCATAACAGTGTCATTTAAATGCATAGGTGCTACTCCGATCTGCCTGACATTACTTCACATTATCATAGAGACCAATACACAGCTGTGCCTTGAGCTTTGCATTCACCTTTAACTTGGGATCCTACCAAATGGTCAGGACGTGCAGAAAGACAAAAGGGTAATGTCTCAGACACCTGGGCTGCCTGACATGATCTCCTAAGAATGTTATTACCTTTACCTCAAAACGTGAAACACAATGTACACACTATTACATGAAGGCATTGATGACATTGACTAGCCCCTCACTTTCCCCAGACCTAAAACCAGTTGAGAACCTCTGGGATCTCATGTATCCAAAGCCATTAATTAGCACCATAGACTGCCCAGGAGCTCACTGATGCTCTGGTCCAGGTCTGAGAGGAGATTCCACAGGAGACCATGTGCCATCTCATCAGGGGTACGCCCAGACATTGCAGGGAGTTCATTTAGGCACGAAGGGCACTGCACATTAATGACTAACATTATGAGTTACTGTGGTAAAACTTTAAAAGTTGAATGAACCAATATTTCCATTTTTTACAGTGATTTTACTGTAATTCCTGCCCTGAATGTGTTTATAATTTTGGCTTTCATTGACCACTGTCACATTATTGTGTTCTTGCAAGTTATGCAAAGTATGTAAGTGAAGAGATTTAACCTGGATATTTTGTTCATTGAGATCTGTACTGCTTGAGAAGGGCTTGTGTAACTAAGTGATGTGTTGTCAATGTAATGTCAAAAGCTCATATACATACCTCCATTCATTATGACAATGTACTGCTTTACAACATACAAACCTAATGTGAAACTGAACACTGTTCTTAAGGTTAAGATACTATTTTGCTCTCGTGTCAACATGACACAACCAGAGGAACAGACGGACAACATGTTGGCCTACCAGACGTCAATTTGTGCTCATGACATGCTGTATTTTTATGCTTTCTTTCTTTCTTTCTTTCTTTCTTTCTTTCTTTTATTAAATGAACAAAAAAGTGAAAATAAAAAATCCAAATGTAAATCTTTATTAATAATAGTGCAAGAGAAAGAAGAATGCAAGGCTACACTGTGACGAACTTTCGATGTTGTCAGAATTCGGGATATTAGATACCAATTTAATTTCTAAAACGACTTTACAAACCTAAACAACGACTGGAGAAAACAAAATTTATATATTAATATATATATATACATATTATTAATAGTGCAAGAGAAAGAAGAACGGACTGTGACGAAGTTTCAATGTTGTCAGAATTCGGGATATCAGTTTCCAATTAAATTTCTAAAACGACTTTACAAACCTAAACAACGACTGGTGCACATTTCTGTCAAAATGTATTTGCCGCTGTGGCTGTACTGCTGTGTCCAAAAAGAAAAAAAGACACAAGGTGTTTGACTCTGAGAAATGTCAGGTGTATGTTTATGAAAAGAGTATTTCACCTTTAAAATTTGAATTCTGTCATATTTTACTCGCCCTCTTGTCATTTCAAACCAGCATGACTGTTTCTGCCGCAGAACACAAAAGAAGATATTTTGAAGAATGTTGTTAACAGCCCTCCACTCACTTGCACTGGTTACAATAGAAGTGAACGGAGGCTGAACATTTTTCACAATTATTACTTTTGTGTTCTGCAGAAATAAGCAGTGTGTAAATGATGACAGAATTTTCTTTTTGATGGTGAACTACTCCTTGAAAGAGTGTATGAAGTGTCACCACAAAGATTATTGATGTCACTTGTAATGATCATATATGACGATTAAACCAGACAAACACCTAATAGTAGCAGAACACCATGAGACAAACGGAATATTAAGAGATATACTAATGTATGATGTACCTGGAAGAAGACACTAGAGGGCAGTAAAATATACAGGTAACAGTCTAGAACTCAACATATAATCAATGTAAATAAATGAAAGAAAGTCCGGAAGTAAATTAATGTCTTTGTCAACACTGCTGAACATTAAAACCATGTTCGGCGCGTTCAAAATTGGAGAGAGGCCAGTTAAGAAAATGTTGAAATTTATTGATCAGAAGTCTCAAAAAATACAGCTGCTGGGTGAGTCCTCAGACGCAAAGTCTTACACAAAGGACCGACCCAGAAAAACTAATTCACAGCCTTTTTATAATATTTCACGACGTGTCTCTGGTTTCAGATGGGGGTTGGGGACGCTTGGGACTCGTCCAATCAGCTTTCTCTCTTTTGTTCTGCCTCAGCCAACCAGCTCACACTCCTTTGCTCTCTGACCTTCTGCAAAACATCACATGAAAACACCCCACCACATTCCAACGAGCTCCTTGTGTGTAATCTGATCTTTACACACACACATACAATTCTGGTACACTTAATATCAGCTCTTAACTCTTGGTTAACTCAACTCACACACTGGTTATATTTTCAACATATTATGCACAATTAGTAATCAATAATGAAATCATAAAGCATATTAAATGTAAAGGCACGTTTAAACCACAATATAAATCCTTCAACACCACATAGTTTGATGACCGTCATATCTACAGACTTCTCCTGACTTTACTGTCATATCATATAGAGCTCAACAGAAGACAAGCACCAGTACAATAACAAGCTGAAAGATCATTTAAATGCTTTATTTTCTTAATTTCTTATTCATTAAATGACTTGCATCTTTGCATGAGTGAAAAGTGTGTCACAATTGTTGTGTGTATTAGTTTTATGATGGATCTATGTACTTTTGAGTTTTGAAATAATGGCTGCCATCCCCCACTATTACCAAGCTGGGAAAAGCTAGGATATCATTTAGTATAACTCTCCGTATGGTGAGCTTAAAGTCACCATGACATCAAACGGGAATATGAGTGATGCAGTGATTAATATAAACTTTTTCTTTTTCCAAATTCATTTGAACTTGTAATCTTTATAAAAACATTAAGCTCCTCTCCCTCTCTCAACAACAACTGTACACCACATGATGTCAGCAACTAAAAAGTGGTATGACTATACTGACTGTCCAACAGTGAGGCATTTTTAGCCCTCCCCTCCAGGCCCAAATAACAAACAAATCAAAAAGGGAAGAGCAAAAAAAAGTCCGGCCCTAATTCTTTTTTCTAATTCATCTAAAAGAGCGAGTAAAATATAGGCTCATTTTATTTCTCAACTGAGGTGTTTCTTTAAGAGAAAATCTTCATTATATGGTGAGGGCATGTTCATGGTCGCACTTCAGGGTGAATTTTCTTGTGTACCTCCAGACGGGTTTTCTGTTTGAAACTTTCTCCACACTGAGGACACATGTATGGACGCTCTCCAGTGTGAACTCTCATGTGGACATTAAGATGAGTTTTCTGTCTGAAACTCTTTCCACACTGAGGACATACGTATGGACACTCTCCAGTGTGAATTCTCATGTGGACCTCAAGCGTTGATCTCTCCTTAAAGCTCTTTTCACACTGAGGACATGGGTATGGACGCTCTTCACTGTGAATTGTCAAGTGCTCATCAAGCGATGTTTTGTTTCTGAAACTCTTTCCACACTGAGGACATGTGTATCGGTGCTCTCCAGTGTGAATTCTCATGTGAGCCTTAAGGGTTGATTTCTGCCTTAATCTCTTTCCACACTGAGGACATACGTATGGAAGCTCTCCAGTGTGAATTCTCATGTGAGCCTTAAGCGTTGATTTCTGCCTTAATCTCTTTCCACACTGAGGACATACGTATGGTCGCTCTCCAGTGTGAGTTCTCATGTGAGCCTTAAGCGTTGATTTCTGCCTAAATCTCTTTCCACACTGAGGACATGGGTATGGAAGCTCTTCAGTGTGAATTCTCATGTGGACCTCAAGCGTTGATCTCTCCTTAAAACTCTTTTCACACTGAAGACAGGGATAAGGACGCTCTTCACTGTGAATTATCATGTGCCTCTCAAGTGTTGTTTTCTGTTTAAAACTCTTTCCACACTGATGACATGTGTGCGGTCGCTCTCCAGTGTGAATTTTAATGTGCTCCTTGAGAATATTTTTCTGTCTGAATCTCTTTCCACACTGAGGACATGTGTATGGTCGCTCTCCAGTGTGAATTGTTATGTGCTCCTTGAGATTATTTTTCAGTTTAAAACTCTTCTCACACTGAGGACATGCGTATGGACGCTCTTCAGTGTGAATTCTCATGTGGACCTCAAGCGTTGATCTCTCCTTAAAACTCTTTCCACACTGAAGACATGGGTATGGACGCTCTTCACTGTGAGTTGTCAAGTGCTCATCAAGCGATGTTTTGTTTCTGAAACTCTTTCCACACTGAGGACATACGTATGGATGCTCTTCACTGTGAATTCTCATGTGGACCTCAAGTGTTGATCTCTCCTTAAATCTCTTTTCACACTGATGACATGTGTATGGTCGCTCTTCACTGTGAATTCTCATGTGATCCCTGAGATAATTTTTCTGTTTAAAACTCTTTTCACACTGATGACATGCGTATGGTCGCTCTTCACTGTGAATTCTCATGTGATCCCTGAGATAATTTTTCTGTTTAAAACTCTTTTCACACTGATGACATGCGTATGGTCGCTCTTCACTGTGAATTCTCATGTGATCCCTGAGATAATTTTTCTGTTTAAATCTCTTTTCACACTGAGTACACTCGTATGGACGCTCTTCACTGTGAATTCTCATGTGATCCTCAAGCGTTGATCTCTGTTTAAATCTCTTTTCACACTGAGGACATGCGTATGGTCGCTCTTCACTGTGAATTCTCATGTGATCCCTGAGATAATTTTTCTGTTTAAATCTCTTTTCACACTGAGTACACTCGTATGGACGCTCTTCACTGTGAATTCTCATGTGATCCTCAAGCTTTGATCTCTGTTTAAATCCCTTTTCACACTGAGGACATGCGTATGGACGCTCTTCACTGTGAATTTTTATGTGCTTATTAAGCGTTGATCTCTGTTTAAATCTATTTCCACACTGAGGACATGTGTATGGTCGCTCTCCAGTGTGAACTCTAATGTGCTCCTCAAGCATAGACTTCTGTTTAAAACTCTTTTCACATTGAGGACATGTGTATGGTCGCTCTCCAGTGTGAGTTTTCATGTGCTCATCAAGATTATTTTTCTGTATGAAACTCTTTCCACACTGAGAGCAGGTGAAAGGCTCGTCTGCTTCTGTTATTTGTTTCCTTATTGGAGAGAAAATCTTGTTCTTCTGCAAACTACTAGAAGACATTTCTAGCTCTGCAAGATTCTGAGGTTTCTGACAATGATGTTTCTCCTCAACTTCATTCATGGCTTCACTGAACATCACTGTGTGGTATGATGGAACAGACCTTCAAAAAGAAATAAAAACATGAATTTTCACATTAACAACTTAATAAAATATTTGAACAAAACTGTTAAATTAAGACAGATAATATGCTAATTGGGCTGCAGGTTTAAGAACAACTGAAGTTTAATCAACTCTGAGCAGTCTGACTCTCACCGAGCATTTCCATTCTACACGTCCTCAATAGTATTGGAAATAAAGATTAGTATGTGTTTAAATAATAATAAAGAAATAATAATTGATCTGCGTCTTGATGAACATTAAAACAATGTTCTGCGTGTTCAAAATTGGAGAGAGGCCAGTTAAGAAAATGTTGAAATTTATTGATCAGAAGTCTCAAACAATAGAGCTGCTGGGTGAGTTCTCAGACGCAAAGTCTTACAGAAAGAACCGACCACGAAAAACAGTTTCACAGCTTTTTATAATATTTCACGACGGGTCTCTTCTCCAGTTGGGGGTTAGGACTCATCCAATCAGCTTTCTCTTCTTTGTCCTGTCTCAACCAACCAGGTCACACTGCTTTGCTCTTGAATCATCTGCAACACATTATATAGAGGCCCCCACAATCCACCACATTCCATGGGGCTCCGTGTGTAATCTAATCTTTACACACACACATACCGTTTCCTGTGGAAACACACTCAATATCATCCTAACTCTTGGTTAGCCCAACTCACACACTGGTTATATTTTCAACATATTATGCACGGTTAGTAATCAATAATGAAATCATAAAGCATTTTAAATGTAAAAGCACGTTTAAACCACAATATAAATCACAATAAAAACCCTACAGTCTATACTGCTTTTCTGCACATTAAAAAACATGTACTTTTCCATATCAAAAAAATGCATACTTTAAAAGTCAAAATGAGACTCAAAATTAGTTGCACGACTGCAAAACGTGCTTTTAAAGCTAGAAAGTGTAAAGCAATAAAGTAACTATAATCAGTAAGACCAATGTGGCTAACATTAGCCAATAACCCTGTCATTATAAATCACATCTACAGATCGCTTGAAGAGTTCTTTAAAGATATATATGACTGAAACACATAAGATCATGATTCAGTCTGAACCCTGACAGTTATAATAAACTGAAAACAAGACATTTTGTTCTGATATTACCTCAAACATTGAAGAGTAAACAGTCCGCTTTTGTTAGCGCTGCTTCTGTGTTGATGCTGATATTACCGTAAACACAGTGAAACTGCCGCACACTCTTCAGCTGACAAGATATTACCGTAACACAGTGAAACTGCCGCAAACTCTTCAGCTGACAAGATATTACCGTAAACACAGTGATAGTGACGCAAACTCTTCAGCTGACAAGATATTACCGTAATGATTATTAAATACACGCACGCCACAATCAATCCGAATATTAAAAACCATTAGACAAAATAAATGGACAACAGTGCTGTAAAGAAAGTTCACATAATGGGCACATGTTTTTTCTATATTTATTAATTTCTGTATTTTTGCACTTTATTTATACACTTTATTAAGTCAGTTCTTATCCTCTATAGAAAACCAACATTTGTGAGAACATCTAGGGAAAAAATACTCTAATGTTATTACACAGCCATGATGGCTGATGTTATTGATGTAAGGAGGGATGAGATATATTTTGATGTATCTAATTCACTGCACAGAAAAATGGTACAGTTTAAATAAAATTGCACAGAAAAATGGCTAAATTCCACCCTGGTCCTAAACTGTTCTCCTGAAATCAAAGCACATCCCGATGAATGAATGCAGCCTCTTCACATACAGGATCCTCTATAAAAGCACATATTACATTTAAGTCACTGAGTTGGTCTCTGTGTGATCTAATGTGTGCCACGAATGACTGTATTAATGAATTAATGAGTTATACCACTTGCGCTTTAAAAAGGGTAGGAGATGGAAAGAAACTCTGGGTTTACCAAAGAAAACCTGCTCCCGACCTGTCTTTTAGAATTGGGGTTGAGTTTATACGTTTATATATTCATAAATTAGGTGTTAATAAATAAGAGTTTATATTTTTCTGGTTTGACATACCTCGTTTTCTAAAACGGGCCCCAGGTCTCTTCTGAGGTGCCTGATTAAAATGCTCAGAATGATAAAACGATCACATCACAATGCTTATATGTCTAAACCAGAAGAGAATCTCACCACGTCTATAACAATCAAATATATTTTCTATGAGTTTAAAATTAGTGTGACACACACCAGAGTGTTACACACCCTCCAAAAACACACAACACCACATATATTGATGATCCTGCAGCTGACTTTACTGTATAATAACATATAGAGCTCAAGAGAAGACAACACACACTTCAAGAATATGAAACATTAGGAGAAAATGATATAAGTATTTGCATAAGAAATAAAATCTAAATAATCTCATAATTCAAACACACTTTCAGGATGACCTCCTCTTACTTAACTTACAGACACAAAACACAAAATCACGATTGTTCTTTTAGTGTCAGATCAATGTTGAGACACTGAACATGAAATCGCCTCTGACATCATTCACACTGAATCTGAGAAAAAGGTCCGGGCAAAGCTTTTGAGACATTACTGTGAATTTAATTTAAAACATTGATCTAATTTATGTCTATGTAATTGTACATATTTTACTGATCTCTAAAAACCATTATTACTCTACTGAAGAAGCATCTTGATAAATAAATTAACAGCAAATCTACAATTTATGGTGAAAACTCTTTCCACACTGAAGACATGTTCATTGACACTCTCCAGTGTGAATTTTCTTGTGCGTCTCAAGACTAGTTTTCTGTCTGAAACTCTTTCCACGCTGATGACGTGTGTATGGACGCTCTCCAGTGTGAATTCTCGTGTGATCCTTAAGCGTTGTTTTGCGTTTAAAACTCTTCCCACACTGAAAACACGTGTATGGACGCTCTCCAGTGTGAATTCCCATGTGATCCTCAAGCGTCGATTTGCGTTTGAAACTCTTTCCACACTGAGGACAAGCATATGGACGCTCTTCTGTATGAATTCTCATGTGCCTCTGAAGCGTTGATTTGAGGTTGAAACTCTTCTCACACTGAGTACATGTGTATGGACGCTCTTCTGTGTGAATTCTCATATGTACCTGAAGATGACATTTCTGTCTGAAACTCTTTTCACACTGAGTACATGTGTATGGACGCTCTCCAGTGTGAACTCTAATGTGCACCTCAAGTGTTGATCTCTGTTTGAAACTCTTTCCACACTGAGGACACTCATATTGGTGTTCTTCATTATCAGTTTTCATGTGTTCCTCAAGTTTCCACACGGAGAGCAGGTGAAAGTCTCGCCTGCTTCTGTATTAGAACAAAACGAAAAATGAATTAGGACATATAATATGCTATTTGAGACCCAGGGTTTAAGTTTTCAGTTTAAGAACAACTTTAGGATAATCAGTAAGACACATTTGGCTAACTTTAGCGAATAACCTCGTCGTTATAAATCACAAATACAGATCGCTTGAGAGGTCTTTAAAGAGAAGAACATAAGGTCATAATTTAGTCTGAACCCTGACAGTTATAATAAACTGAAAACAAGACATTTTGTTCTGATATTACCTCAAACATTGAAGAGAAAACAGTCCGCTTTTGTTAGCGCTGCTTCTGTGTTGGTGCTGATATTACCGTAAACACAGTGAAACTGCCGCAAACTCTTCAGCTGACAAGATATTACCGTAATGATTCTTATACTCGCGCATTTCACTTGTGCTAACTGTACAGCTCCCCCACGGTTCAATTAGAACTTCGGTTTCCCACCCAAGGGTTTCTGTTCGGTTCTTGTAGTTCGTTATAGAAATAGAGACGTTTGGATGCTGAGAAACAACTTGTTTATTATCTCACAACGGGAGCAACTTAACAGCACGTGCCTCCAGTATACAAAATGTGTATTACCACCAGGGGGCACTCCAGAACCACATATGAACATGGCTTTCTAATACACAGCCTATATGCAACTAGATTGCATATCATCATTTATCTACAGTTCTGATGGCTTGGCACATTAAAGTGTTTTTTCATTGCTCTATGTTTATGACATACAATAAAGCCAGCCGTGTCTGTTCGTCAGCATTATACTCAACAGCACATTGCTTCTCGTGTTGCAGACAGTGCCGCTTCAGACCGGACCACCACTCGCTATTAGATATCACTCGTGGGGATGCGGTTATCTTTCTCAGCGCACAGACCAACAGACAGTTCAGAGTGTTATTACGCTCACAGAAATAAATAATAAATACCAAACAATTATTCATTCTTTTGATTTTTAACCCTTTAAATGTATTTACGTAATGCCACATACAGTCCATTACTGTACTGAGGGACTTCTGAACTTCTACATCAAGATCAAAGCATACAGCCGGTGAGTCAAGTGAAATAACGGAATCTCAACAGGTTAAAACAAATGTAGAGGAACAAGCCAAAACTGAAAAACACATAAATCGGTGAAAAAAACACAATAGGCAGACATGAGATTCTCACGTATATCTCATATTGCTGCCGTAGTATCCTCTTCCCCAGATACGGCTTTAAAGGGGTGTTAAACATGATCTTCTCATGCTAAATTATTAATTATTATTGTTCTGCGTAGTTTGAAGAGAACCATTTTTAAATCTTTATCCCGGATATATATATTTTAATATATATTAAATGTTTTTTAATCAGGAAGGGGGTGGGGGGTCATATGTGCGGTAAAGGCGTTACACACATTGTGTACTTATTTTCACAATTAACCTCAATAGGAAAGATGTGACCATACATGTCATCAGGCTAAGATTGAAAGACCTATGTATTCTTCATCACATTGAAGTGTGACTTTTTCCCACATGACTTTACATCATTTTTGACAATAGTTTTTAATCATAAACAATTATTTTAATAATAATTCTGTGTATGTGTGCATATTTACAAAAGGGATATCTGATCATAGGTTGGAAAAAACATCACTCAGTAGAGGAGCAATGGAAGACCATCATGTACTACATCTTGGGAAGGAAACCAGTTCCTCTTAAGTCTTCATTATTGTGGGAAGCATGATGCTGGAGTAAAACCGTCTTTTACAAGCAGTTGATACGTGTTGCTTATTTACATTTGGAGTATGCTAAGCTTGTTGGTGTTGCTGTTTGGTAGCTTTTATTAAGGTAGTTTATAATTATAAGCTAGACTAGCCTCTATTCTGTTTATTTATTTGATACTTGCAATAAAATATAAATAAATAAGATGGACAAAAATAATTCACAGCAATTTATTTGGTTAAAATAGATTTGTGCTGTAGTAACCCAGCATAGGCATATTTGTTTGGTCAATTTTCTAAGCACCTTGGACATCATGAGTGTTGGCTTCCTGAAATCACGATTTCAGTCCCTGCACCACCCGAGGGTCTCCCAAGACAGGGCTTGTGACGTGTACTGCATAACATTGCCAGACTAAGAAAACAAAGGGCTCACAGAGTTGCTTTAGATATTTACTGGGACAATGCTGCAATCTTTCCAGATAATAGAAATGGTGAACTGGTCAGAGAACAATATATAGCAAATAATTTCAGTTAAAGGGGTCATATTGCGCGAATACGTGTCTTTGGTGTGTTATAAGGTGCCCATGCACGTATTAGACACGTAAAATTGCAAAAATGTAAGTGTTGGAACAAAAGATGCATTCTATCTTAAAGCGAATGCTCACCCAGACCTGCCTGAAATCTACATCAGTTCGGGGTGTGATTCGACTAAGACCGCCCAAATGTATACGCAAGTACCTGTCAGTACAATTGCTTTGGAAGCTGATGTTCCAAATATGGTAAGAGGCGAAACATACGTTTCAGAGAGGCGGTGCAAAGAGGAGATACAAACATGCATGGTATGTGGAAAATACACTGTTTTTGAACCGTGTATACATGTTGCATTACATCGAAAACTAATTATAATTTTTTTTAGCCGTGTCATATGACCCCTTTAATTTGATTTATCCTGTCTTTTAACAAACAATAATGTATGCCACTCTTTCATGTGTACATGCTTTTTATTTGGCATTGGTAGCACACATTGTGTGGTTATCTTGCCAAATTCTAGTTCCACTTCCTTTCAACATTAAATATACAACAAATACATTAAATGTGGACATTCACGAAAAAGGTAGGAGGAGACCACAATGTTTTCGGAATTTTTAATATTTTTTTTTATTTTGTTGTCATCTCTTGAGATGGACAATTTACCTCATAATAAAGCCATTTTGGATTAAATATGACGAATGAAAAAAAAAAGTTAAAGTGACCTATTCGTCAGTTATGGTGAACCAAACCTGAAATGTGACCGCTGCATTTAACCCATCCAGAGAGTAGTGAACACACGCACAGCAAGTTGTGAACACATGTACACCCGGAGCAGTGGGCAGCTATCACTGCAGCGCTCGTGGAGCAAGTAGGGGTCAGGTGCCTTGCTCAAGGGCACCTCAGTCATTACCTGCCGGCCCTGAGGATCCAACTGGCAACTTTCTGGTCACGAGTCCGACTCTCTAACCATTAGGCCACGACTGCCCCGTATAAACACAGATTTCTGTTTATATCAGACGAACCTTCGCGTTCTTTCCTGCAGTGACTTTCAAGTCTTTCTTTCAAGTTTAGTTTATAATTGTTGAAATACAAATATTTCTGTTGTTACAAAAACTGATCGATCCACTTCAGAAGAGATGTGATACCCTCTGGAGGCGTGTGAATTAGTTTTAAGATGGATGTATGTGCATTTTGAGTTTCAAAACAATGGCTGCCATCCACCACTATTCCCAACTGGGAAGAGCTAGGTTATTATTCAGTATAACTCTGACCTTCTTCTTTAGGCGAACCACAGTTGAATACACCTGGGACAGCATGAGAGAGAGTAAAATATAGGATAACTTAATGTTTCAGATGAAGTGTTCCTTTAAGAGCAAATCTTCATTTTATGGTGAGGGCATGTTCGTGGATTTTCTGGTGTGAATTTTCTTGTGTACCTCCAGACGGGTTTTCTGCTTGAATCTCTTTCCACACTGAGTACACGTGTATGGGCGCTCTCCAGTGTGAACTCTCATGTGGACATTAAGATGAGTTTTCTGTCTGAAACTCTTTCCACACTGAGGACACGTGTATCGGCGCTCTCCAGTGTGAATTCTCATGTGTACCTTAATCGTGGGTTTCTGCCTAAATGTCTTTCCACACTGAGGACATACGTATGGACGCTCTTCAGTGTGAATTCTCATGTGGACCTCAAGCGTTGATCTCTCCTTAAAACTCTTTCCACACTGAGGACATGGGTATGGACGCTCTTCAGTGTGAATTATCATGTGCCTCTCAAGCGTTGATTTTTCTCTGAAACTCTTCTCACACTGAGGACATACGTATGATTGCTCTTCAGTGTGAATTTTAATGTGCACCTTAAGATGATTTTGCTGTCTGAATCTCTTTCCACACTGAGGACATGTGTATGGTCGCTCTCCAGTGTGAATTCTTATGTGCTCCCCAAGATAATTTTTCTGTGTGAAACTCTTTCCACACTGAGGACACACGTATCGGCGCTCTTCAGTGTGAATTCTAATGTGGTTCTCAAGCGTTGATCTCTGTTTAAAACTCTTTTCACACTGTGAACATGTGTATGGACGCTCTTCAGTGTGAATTCTTATGTGCTCGTCAAGTGTTGATCTCTGTTTAAAACTCTTTTCACACTGAGTACACTCGTATGGACGCTCTCCAGTGTGAACTCTAATGTGCTGCTCAAGTGTTGATTTGTATTTGAAAGTCTTTCCACACTGAGAGCAGGTGAAAGGCTCGTCTGCTTCTGTTATTTGTTTCCTTATTGGAGAGAAAATCTTGTTCTTATGCAAACTACTAGAAGACATTTCTAGCTCTACAAGATTCTGAGGTTTCTGACACTGATGTTTCTCCTCAACTTCATTCATGGCTTCACTGAACATCACTGTGTGGTATGATGGAACAGACCTTCAAAAATAACAAAATACATACAGTAACAACTATGAGAAAAATGGTTCAAATATTAATTCGGACAGATTATTTGCAAATCGGGCCGCAGGGTCTGAGTTTTAGGGTTTAAGAACAACTGACGCAAGTTTAATCAACTGTGGTCTGACATTTACACTGCATTCCAATTCCATACTACCTTTCCTAAATAGTATTGGACATAAAAATAGGAGGCTATGGCCCAGATCATAGTATGTTTAAATAATTAATTAAGAAACAATTGATCTACGTGTATACTACTTAGTTGCACAACATATACGTTCCATAACAGAAAAAAACGCAAACTTTTCGGGCATATTCAAAGAAGTCAAAATGGGACACAGCATCAGTTGCACGGCTGCAGAACGTCCTTTAAAAGTTACACTTCATTAATTGTGTAAATGCATTCAAGTAAATAAAATAGGCTAAACTTGGCTAACATTAGCGAATAACCCTGTCATTATAAATCACATCTACAGATCGCTTGAAGAGTTCTTTAAAGATATATATGACTGAAACACATAAGATCATGATTCAGTCTGAACCCTGACAGTTATAATAAACTGAAAACAAGACATTTTGTTCTGATATTACCTCAAACATTGAAGAGAAAACAGTCCGCTTTTGTTAGCGCTGCTTCTGTGTTGGTGCTGATATTACCGTAAACACAGTGAAACTGCCGCACACTCTTCAGCTGACAAGATATTACCGTAATGATTCTTATACGCGAGCACGCTTACATATATATATATATATATATATAGGCAATTTTAATGTTTATTTACTGTGAAAAGTCTTCGGTAAGGACCGAAATCAATGAATAAATAAATGAAACATATTTTTTTCTTGTGAGGGAGATATTTTCAATATGAATTTTTTGGACCTTCATATGATATATATATATATATGATGCAGGGAATATACAAACAATGCAGTCCGTCCAGCCTTTTGCAAATTTGTGGTATTTCAGTCTCTTAAGACCCCGGCTTGTAACATAGGCCTCAGGTTATTTTCTGAAAATAAATTATAATATTTGCATGTAATTAAAATGTTTATACTAGTTATAGTATTAAGCAAAAATGAATTAAATCAATAAGGAAGTTGACAGACTAAATCTATTAGATGGTGTGTGACCTAACGTGCACTTGCAGAATCACAAGTACTGAAGCAAAATTACCAATCAACAATCTTCAGTCACATTTATGATGGGACTGTGTTTGAAGACCCAAACCCGTTTGTTACACTGCAGCTCTGGCCAGGACAGCATAATGAAATGATCTTTGGGCAATTGATAGGAATTCAAATTGCGTCAAGCTGCGTCGGCAAAGCAAAACCTCAAGCTCAGGGGGCTGTACTGGCAAGAGTTTTCTACTGCATAAAAGCTATAGTTTATCTAAGCATTTTACCTAATGAAAGAATTCACTGCAACACTGGTTTATGCATGTGGCGTGTCTGTTAGTGTGTGCACGCGTGCGTGTTTGTCTGGCACTTGGCGGGTCCAGAAATCCCCCCCCCCCGTCCATATCGGACACAGGCGTAAGCCTGCTTATTTCATCAGCGTATGACATCAGTACGCTGATCATCTGCGCAACGTTGCTTGAAGTCAAACACACCTAAAATTATCGGGCATCAAAGAGTGCAGAACAATACTCTACTTTCAGCCAGTCTCCTCTCATTGTTCCAAGGTTACCAGAGCAGGTAGGACGCAGTTCAAGGTTACTAGAGCGAGCAGGACGCAGTCCATGCCCAGACCTGACAAAAGCTGTGATGATAGAGCTAAAAAATTTAAGCCGCTATTAGATTATTAATGATAATCTTGAATCAAAATTGTATTTTATTTTATTTTGCCT
The DNA here is from genome assembly GCF_947034865.1 of Barbatula barbatula. NCBI lineage: Eukaryota > Metazoa > Chordata > Actinopteri > Cypriniformes > Nemacheilidae > Barbatula > Barbatula barbatula. The sequence goes on along the minus strand of NC_136769.1, from coordinate 834,627 downwards.
TGTTGTACAGCACTGTCGAGCTTGTGCAGAGGCTGCAGCTCTTGCCAGAGGAGAACTGGAATCCCCTGGTTAGGCCTGGTTTCGATCTGAGGTTTTTTTTCTTCTCCAATGGAGTTTTGGGTTCCTCGCCACCGTTTTCATACTGTTTTGCACTGTTTGCCTGGCGGGGGGGGGGGGGGGGGGCTGCTAGAATTTAATAGTGTTTTTTAATTAACACTGCGTATAGTAATTTATAGTGTGTCTGATATTTGACCTGTGTTTTGACTCGCATTACCTCATATGTTTTGCTTATAGTCAATGATTTCTTGTACAGCTGCTTTGTAACAATGAAAATTGTAAAAGCACTATATAAATAAAGCTGACTTGACTAAAAATATAACAGTCCAGAAGTCAACAAAGTACTTAAAAAACATGAATGAAATCGCCCCTTAGACCCTCATTCACTATTCCCTAAATTAGTTCACTAATGTAGTCCAGTTTAAAGAGCAGGTGAAAACGAGTGAGTAAATTCTGACACTCGGTGCTCTTGATATGCTGCGGGCGCCATCTTCGACTGAGACGCAGGAATTCATTCAGCACGAGCATCACGATATAAGGCAAGCAGCTAGCATACATCAGTTGTACACTCGTTAATATGATGCATCATAGGATTGAATGAGTGCACTGAATAATGTCCACTATGAATTTGTACACCACTTAAAGTGGATGTCTCCTCAATTAGTGCACTATATTAGGGTAGGCCTAAAGGGGGCTATTTCGGACACAGCCTTACAGAACCAACAGCAACAGAGAGCAACCAACCAGAGAAATACAACACAACAATGATCAATTCAAATAAACAAAACAACAGACACATCATTTACATGCAGGCTATCTTTAAAGAAAACTATCGAAACAAACACACTGAAATGACTGAAAAACACTTCTAAGTAGCTTTTTCAAATTCACCCGCCTGCTTTAAATATCCGCCATCTAAAGGTCTCTTCAGATGCGCCTGATTCAAAATGCTCAGAATAATTAAATGATCACATCACAATCCTCGTATGTCTACAGAAGAGAGATCTCACCACATCTATACACATTTTCTATGAGTTTGAATTGAGTGTAACACACACCAGAGCTACACACCCTCCAAAAAACACACATCATCACATAGTTTGATGATCCTTCAGCTGACTTTACTGTATAGAGCTTAATAGACAACTTCAAACACCTCAAGAATATGAATCATAAAGAAAAAATAACAAGAGTATATGAAAAATTATTAGCAACTTTATTGATCATTTAATTTAAAACATTGATCTCAATTTATGGTTTTGTAAGTGTACACATTTTTACTGATCTTGATACCACAGCAGCTAAAAGCCCATACGGTTATACTGATGAAACATCTTGATGAATTAACAGCAAATTTATTTTGAGAACTCTGCCACACTGAAGGCATGTTCATTGACACTCTCCAGTGTGAATTCTCATGTGCTCATCTAGCATTAGTTTGCGTTTGAAACAGTTTCCACAGTGAGGACACGTGTATGAACGCTCTCCAGTGTGAACTCTCATGTGATCCTTAAGCGTTGTTTTGCGTTTGAAACCTTTTCCACACTGAGGACATGTGTATGGTCGCTCTCCAGTGTGAATTCTCATGTGATCCTTAAGTGTTGTTTTGTGTTTGAAACTCTTTCCACAGTGAGTACACGTGTATGGACGCTCTCCAGTGTGAATTCTCATGTGATCCTTAAGCGTTGATTTCTGTATGAAACTCTTTCCACACTGAGTACATGTGTATGGACGCTCTCCAGTGTGAATTCTAATGTGCCTCTCAAGCATTGATTTGAGGTTGAAACCTTTTCCACACTGAGGACACGGGTATGGTCGCTCTCCAGTGTGAATTCCCATGTGCTCCTTAAGCGTTGTTTTGCGTTTGAAACCCTTTCCACACTGATGACAAGCATATGGACGCTCTCCAGTGTGAATTCTCATGTGATCCTTAAGTGTTGATTTCTGTATGAAACTCTTTCCACACTGAGTACATGTGTGCGGTCGTTCTTCAGTGTGAATTCTCATGTGATCCTTAAGAGTTGATTTCTGTCTGAAACTCTTTCCACACTGAGTACATGTGTATGGACGCTCTCCAGTGTGAACTCTAATGTGCTCCTCAAGTGTTGATCTCTGTTTGAAACTCTTTCCACACTGAGGACACTCATATTGGTGCTCTTCATTGTCAGTTTTCATGTGTTCCTCAAGTTTCCACACTGAGAACAGGTGAAAGTCTCGCCTGCTTCTGTATTTGAACAAAACGGTTAAAATACTTGTTAGGACCGATAATATCCAAATTGGGCATGTTTTAAGAACTACTGACTTCCAACTAAAATAGGCTAAACAGTAAAACAAATTTGGCTAACTTTAGCGAATAGCCATGTCACTATAAATCACATCTACAGATCGCTTGAAGGGGTCTTTAAAGATATAGAAAGGATAAAGCATAAGACCACGATTCAGTATGAACCCTTAAAACCATTTTAACAGCTAAAATGACCTGAAAACATTACATTTTGTTATTATATTACCTCTGCTTTGTTAGCGCAGCTTCTGTGCTGTTGCTGATATTACCGTAAACACAATGATAGTGCCGCATACTACTCTTCCGCTGACATTTTGATATTACCGTAATTATACACGCGCATTTTCACTTATCCGCAGTCAATTTCAAATCCAATATCATTTATAAACCATAATACAAAATAAATTGACCACAGTGCTGAACAGAAAGTTCACACAAAGTGCAAAAAAACATACCACTTAGCTTAAATCCTTAGTTTACATCATTTCAAAGTTCACAACGTTTATTGATATATGATAAGGCACTTCAAAAACGCGTTGTTACGGCTGTCAGACGACAATCTGTCGGACTACAAGTAAATATTTGATTGGTTTAATGTTATTTTAACTCTTATAGCCGAATTTAATTGAAGCAGCAGAGACAGAAGCGATTGGTCCTGTCAGATGCAGTTTTGCTGCGCGCGCTGTTCTGTTGAGCCAAACGCGGGAGGCGCGTGCTGTTATGTTCCCATTCATCAAAATCGACACATACATACACTGTATATATCATGCATATCAGGCGTTAAGTAATTAAAACAAGCTAATTTTCATACATTTGATGCAAGGCGTTGCAGATGAACAGGTCAAACATCTAATTTGTGTTTTTGTAATTTTGAAAAAGAAGAACTAACAAGACTAACAAGTTAGTCAATGTATAGCAAAACTGAACACTATGAAGTGTCCTGCCTTTAAGGGTCAAGAATAAAAACATGATTACCTTGTGTTTATGGTGTAATAACTTTTACGTTGGAAAAAACTCATTATCTTTGACATACTGTACATTATTGTGGCTGCTCTATGCCCCGCCTTTCTAAAATGCTTGGATTTTGACAAAACTCATTGCAAAGTGCGGCGTGCTCTGATTTGCCAGTTGTCCATTGGGTTGTGATTGGCTGAATAACTCAAGCGTGTGTGGCGGAAATGTTACGCCTCCGGACGAGACCGATTAGCCGACATTTGCAAAAGCAGTACAGTCATAACAGCCGTGTCAAGTTAAATAATGACATGATCAGATGAATGTATGAGAAGTGCCCTTTATTCCTTTTGAGCCTGGGTGGTATAACCATTAATGCATATAACACTATTTTCCAGATTTCTTTTTTACCACTTTTTATACTGATTGAGAGAGGAAATGGCCTTTCATACTGTCATATGGTGAATGGATATTGTAGAAAAATGCCACACTAGTATTGTATAGGTTAGCAAGTCCCACAAAATGATGGTGTTTATAAAGAGGTGTCACTCACGACGAAGGGAAGGAATCAAGATACATGACAGTTGCAGTCAAAATACAGAACCTTTTAATTGTGCAAATTTCGCAAACAACTTGTAACTACACAATGTAAACAATCACCTTCCCCTGTTATAACTGCAAAGTTGTGACTACATTAAAAACTGAATAGTACGCAAAGGTAACTTGCATACATAATATTTAAGCCAATAAATAGAGAAAAAGCGCTTAAAATTAACTTTTTCCTTGGTTGCACCATATATATGGGTAGCACTGGTGCTCCCAACTTCAACAGAATGTGCACCCACACAAACATTAATACTATCTGTCTGAATAGTTGAATACAAAACACTTTTACCATTAAAACATGCATGTGATGTCTGCTGTGTTTACATAGTCACAATGGCTTCATGATTTCCTGAAATCATATTTTAAATCATGAAACGGCATCTTAAATTAGAGATGTGAGAGGAAATCAGTCATAGCATACAGAAAAACAGGTAAACCTTGAAACACATCATGTTATATGCTTATATTGAGCAGGTATGAGGGGAACACGATCGCTTTTTGAAGATGTCTGCGGGAATTTCTTGCATTATTAAAGCTAGACTTTTGGGAATTACTTAAATTATGCCGAGCCGATATATATATTTGTAATTAAACTCCTGTATGGATTATCTTAGTTGCGTCTCAGACTCTGATATATCCTTACAATGTTTCTGTACAATATATATCAACATATGTAACCATTAAAATATAAATTCAAAGTCTGGGCAAAGCTTTTAGAGACATTATGGTGATTATTTAAAAACAATAACCTAAATTATGTATCTGTAATTCTACGCATTATACTGGTCTTGAAACCACGGGTTACAGCAAAAAACATCTTGATGAGTAATTTACATTACTTCTACAATTTATGTTGAAAACTCTTTCCACACTGAAGATCATGTTCATGGACACTCTCCAGTGTGAATTCTCATGTGGACCTCAAAATCTGATTTCTGTTCGAAACTCTTCCTTCCACACTGAGTACACGTGTATCGGCGAGCTCCAGTGTGTCCTCTCACATGGTCCTCAAGATTTGATTTGTGTTTGAAACTCTTTCCACACTGTGGACATGTGTATGGACGCTCTTCAGTGTGAATTTTCATGTGCTTCTCAAGCGCTGATTTCTGTCTGAAACTCTTTCCACACTCAGGACACGTGTATGGACGCTCTTCAGTGTGAATTCTAATGTGCACCTCAAGATTTGATCTCTGTTTAAAACTCTTTTCACACTGAGGACATTTGTATGGTCGTTCTTCACTGTGAATTCTAATGTGCTCATCAAGATTTGATTTGCGGTTGAAACTCTTCTCACACTGAGGACAAGCATAGGGTCGCTCTCCAGTGTGAATTCTCATGTGCTCCTTATGCGTTGATTTGTGTTTAAAACTCTTCTCACACTGAGGACACGTGTATGGACGCTCTCCAGTGTGAATTCTCATGTGATCCTTTAGCGTTGATTTGTGTTTAAAACTCTTTCCACACTGAGGACACGTGTATGGACGTTCTTCACTGTGAATTCTAATGTGCTCCTCAAACGTTGATTTATGTTTGAAACTCTTTCCACATTGAGGACACGTGTATGGCCGTTCTTCAGTGTGAATTCTAATGTGCACCTCAAGATTTGATTTCTGTTTAAAACTCTTTCCACACTGAGGACATGTGAATGGACGATCTTCACTGTGAATTTTCATGTGCTCTTCAAGCGTTGATTTGCGTTTGAAACTCTTTTCACACTGAGTACATGTGTATGGACGCTCTCCAGTGTGAATTCTAATGTGCTCCTCAAGTGTTGATTTCTGTTTGAAACTCTTTCCACACTGAGAGCAGGTGAAAGGCTTGTCTGTTTCTGCTCTTTGTTTCCTTTTTGGAAAGAAAATCTTGTTCTTCTGCAAACTACTAGAAGACATTTCTAGCTTCACAAGATTCTGAGGTTTCTGATAGTGCTGTTGCTCATCAACTTCATAGGTGGCTTCACCGAACACCAGGTATGGTGGAACAGTCCTTCCTAAATAAATGACATGTTCACATTAACAACTCAAAATATTTGAACAAAACGGTTAAAATATTAATTAGGACAGATGATATGCAAATTAGGCCACAGGGTCTGAGTTTTCGTTCAACTCTTAGTAAGATGAATCTCACCCTGCATCCCAATTTGCATACTTGTCTTAAATAGTAGACGTTAGTGTTGGCCGATATTCTCTATTGTCATCGCCAGCCTGTGGTTTGCCAACACACGATGGTATTGGGGGCGGGACCATTACGCATTTATCTACGAGTAGATGGATTTGTGGACCAAAACAGAAGCTTGTGTGTCTAGAAAATACTCATGTGTGACTGCAATTAGCATTCGATCAGTTAGTTCAGTGCAGTTGGCAACATTGTGACTTCCCACCACAACCTTCTAAAAGAGAGAACGTAAACTATTGCTGCAATACAGATTGCTTGAAAAAATCTTTAAAGATATAACTGAAAAACATACAATGATTAATTCTCAATCCTAACAGTTAGAATATCCTGAAAACATGACATTTTGTGACGCTATTACCTCAAACACTGCAGGGTAAAAAGTCCGCTTTGTTCTTCTTCTGGTTTCATGGCGGGTTGCGCGAACCAAATTAAAGGTTGAAACACCGCCACCTGCTGTGATGGAGTGTTTCCTTAGATTCTATGTATACTGTTCCACACTGCATTCACTAATCTACTTGCATCATACAAAATATAATTTCAGGAAAATTCCATGAATTCTATTTGATTAAGTTCTTATTTCATAAACATCCTTTCTGTATCATATGTAGGACGTGGTTGTTAGCGTAGCTTCTCTGTTGTTGCTGATATTACCGTAAACACCGAGATAGAGTCGCATACTCTTCGTTGACATATTACCGTAATGATAGTTATACACGGGTTCTCACTTAAATTTACTTATAAAGCACATAATAAGAAAAAATAAATTGACCACGGGGATGTACAAAAATTTCAAACAATGGGCAAAAAATCTCTGAATACATTTTGGTGCATCAATTTAAAAAACAACAACTAAAAACATTCCTCCATTCATTATGACAATGTTACAACATACACACTTTCCAACAAACTGAACACTGTTTTTTAGATTAAAATACTATTTCCTCATTGCCTGTTTATAAAACTAATTTTAGGATCATTACTTTCCATCACGCTACTTAAAATCAGTAGATGTAACTGTCATATCAAATTTTAATATCGCGCATTGGGTAAATGTACTACTAGAACATATATCTAATATATATTCCTAAAGTCTTCAACATGGTCATGTGTTGTGTTTCTTTATTGTGAATTTAATTTAAAACAATGATCTCATTTATGTCTTTGTAATTGTATACATTTTTACTGGTCTTGATACAACGATTTACAGCAAAAACATCTCGATGAGTAAATCAACAGCAAATCTACAATTTATGGTGAAAATTATTTCAATAATGAAATCATGTTCATGGACACTCTACAGTGTTGATTCATGTGAACCTCAAAATCTGATTTCAGATTTTTCACACTAAGGCCACACTAGATGCCTATGGTCGCTCTCCAGTGTGAATTCTCACGTGATGCTCAAGTGTTGATTTGCGGTAGAAACTCTTTTCACACTGAGGACAAACGTATGGTAGCTCTCCAGTGTGATTTCTCACATGGTCATCAAGCGTTGATTTGCGGTTGAAACTCTTTCCACACTGTGGACATGTGTATGGACGCTCTTCACTGTGAATTCTCATGTGCTCATCAAGCGTTGATTTCTGTGTAAAACTCTTCCCACACTGAGGACATGTGTATGGACGCTCTCCAGTGTGAATTCTCACATGGTCCTTAAGCGTTGATTTGCGATTGAAACTCTTTTCACACTGAGGACACGTGTATGGACGCTCTTCACTGTGAATTTTCATGTGCTCATGAAGTGTTGATTTGCGTTTGAAACTCCGTCCACACTGAGTACACTCGTATGGACGCTCTCCAGTGTGAATTCTAATGTGCTTCTCAAGCGTTGATTTGCGTTTGAAACTCTTGCCACACTGAGGACACGTGTATGGACGCTCTCCAGTGTGAACTCTCATGTGTCTCTGAAGAAGACATTTGTATTTGAAACTCTTTCCACACTGAGAGCAGGTGAAAGGCTCGTCTGCTACTGTTATTTGTTTCCTTTTTGGAGAGAAAATCTTGTTTACAGGATTCTGAGGTTTCTGACACTGATGTTTCTCCTCAACTTCATTCATGGCTTCAATGAACATCAGGTAAGGTGGAACAGACCTTCCAAAATAATTAATTTGCAAATTAACAACTCTTAACAAAATATTTGAACAAAACAAATATGAAGTAGAGATAATATGCTAATTGGAGCACAGGGTCTGAATTTTCCGGTTTACAGGGATATTTCAGACAAGCAACTACATTTCCCCATGTTTGACTCACCCTCATGGCATCCTGACTGAATATGGCTTTCATCTTGAAAAAAAGGCTGCGTGTTCTCACCGGAACTTACTGCGTCATTTGCTGGGAAAACAAGCCTCAGGGATAACAGAAGCTAGACATTATCTAGAAATTTATCTTAAACATCAAGCATCGATTCACTTCAGAAGACCTTTGTTGAGACCAAGGATCCGTGTCAAGACGTTCTTTGATCGATGGATGCACTTTTAGGAGCTTCAGAAAATTGGCCCCCACTCCTATTCTTCCAATTGGAAGTAAAACAATATGTGGTAATATAACTCCGGCTGAATTACTTTCAAGAAGAAAGTCATAATCAGCATATTCAAATAAGTCAAGATGGGACACAACATGAGTTGCACGGCTGCAGATCGAGCTTTCAAAAGTGTTAATGCATTAAAGTAACTAAAATATTCTACAAAGTAGGACAAATATAACTTTAGCGATTATAAATCACGTCAACAGATCGCTTGAAGAGGTCTTTAAAGATAGATAAAACAGAAAAACATACGACCATGATTCAGTCTCAACCGTGACATTTAAAATAACAAGAAAACGTGATATTTTGTTCTGATATTACCTCAAACATTGCAGTGGAAAATATCCGATTTCCTCTTCTTCTCATTCTTCTTCCTTCTATTGTTTAATGGCTCAAATTAAGAGGCGCATTACCGCCATCGGCTTTTGTTAGCGCTGCTTATGTGTTGTTGCGGATGTTACCGTAAACACAGTGATAGTGACGCGTACTCTTCCGTTGACATGATATTACCGTAATAATACTTATACTCGCGCATCATACTTGTCCAATTCCAATTCTAAAAGTATTAATCAACCACATAGTTTAGGTTACATGTATGCACACCGCGGTCAAGCCAGCCGCAGTTCGAAAATACACGGTCAAGCCAGCCGCCGTTTAGATTAATTATGCGCCCATACTTCGTAAACTACGGTACTTTCTAGAAACACCGCTTTAAAAGCTTTATTTAAATGCGGATCGTCTGTGTGTCTCCTCAATATTATATATTGCGTTTTACGTTTAGAATATGTCGTTTTTGTAGTAATTTATGTATTTTTTCGGAATGTTTGCATTATAATTTCTGTAGGCTAAAGTAGGCCTACTTTATTGTAAAAACAATTTGTTCAAAACAAGTTTAGTGGTTTTAATACACGATTTCTAATAAGTTTCACAAACGGATGGTCTCTTCCTGTTGGGGGCATCCCACACTATGTGCACACCATATATGGTCTCATTTTACTGAAGCATTTGGGAGAAATGGTCATTTTTTCACTTTAAATGCCTATAGAAACTTGATTTCTAATAAGTTTCACAAACGGATGGTCGGATCCTGTAGGGGGCATCCCACACTATATGCACACCATATATGGACTCATTTTACTGTAGCATTTGAGAGAAATTGTCATTTTTCCACTTTAAATGCCTATAGAAACATGATTCCTAATAAGTTTCACAAACGGATGGTCGGATCCTGTAGGGGGCATCCCACACTATATGCACACCATATATGGACTCATTTTACTGTAGCATTTGAGAGAAATTGTCATTTTTCCACTTTAAATGCCTATAGAAACATGATTCCTAATAAGTTTCACAAACGGATGGTCTCTTCCTGTAGGGGGCATCCCACAGTATATGCACACCATATATGGACTCATTTTACTGTAGCATTTGAGAGAAATGGTCATTTTTCCACTTTAAATGCCTATAGAAACATGATTTCCAATAAGTTTCACAAACGGATGGTCGGATCCTGCAGGGGGCATCCCACAGTATATGCACACAATATATGGCCTCATTTTACTGTAGCATTTGAGAGAAATTGTAATTTTTCCACTTTAAATGCCTATAGAAATATGATTTCTAATAAGTTTCGCAAGCGGATGGTCGGATCCTGTAGGGGGAATCCCACACTATATGCACACCATATATGGACTTATTATACTGTAGCATTTGGGAGAAATTGTCATTTTTCCAATTTAAATGCCTATAGAAACATGATTTCCAATAAGTTTCACAAACGGATGGTCTCTTCCTGTAGGGGGCATCCCACACTATATGCACACCATATATGGACTCATTTTACTGTAGCATTTCAGAGAAATTGTCATTTTTCCACTTTAAATGCCTATAGAAAGATGATTTCTAATAAGTTTCGCAAGCGGATGTTCGGATCCTGTAGGGGGCATCCCACAGTATATGCACACAATATATGGCCTCATTTTACTGTAGCATTTGAGAGAAATTGTAATTTTTTTCATTTTAAATGCCTATAGAAACATGATTCCTAATAAGTTTCACAAACGGATGGTCTCTTCCTGTAGGGGGCATCCCACACTATATACACACCATATATGGACTCATTTTACTGTAGCATTTGGGAGAAATTGTCATTTTTCCACTTTAAATGCCTATAGAAACATGATTTCCAATAAGTTTCACAAACGGATGGTCGGATCCTGTAGGGGGCATCCCACACTATATGCACACCATATATGGCCTCATTTTACTGTAGCATTTGGGAGAAATTGTCATTTTTCCACTTTAAATGCCTATAGAAACATGATTTCCAATAAGTTTCACAAACGGATGGTCGGACTCTGTAGGGGGCATCCCACAGTATATGCACACCATATATGGACTCATTTTACTGTAGCATTTGAGAGAAATTGCAATTTTTCCACTTTAAATGCCTATAGAAACATGATTTCCAATAAGTTTCACAAACGGATGGTCGGACTCTGTAGGGGGCATCCCACAGTATATGCACACCATATATGGACTCATTTTACTGTAGCATTTGAGAGAAATTGCAATTTTTCCACTTTAAATGCCTATAGAAACATGATTTCTAATAAGTTTGACAAACGGATGGTCTCTTCCTGTAGGGGGCATCCCACAGTATATGCACACCATATATGGACTAATTTTACTGTAGCATTTGAGAGAAATTGTAATTTTTCCACTTTAAATACCTATAGAAACATGATTTCTAATAAGTTTCACAAACGGATGGTCGGATCCTGTAGGGGGCATCCCACAGTATATGCACACCATATATGGACTCATTTTACTGTAGCATTTGAGAGAAATTGTAATTTTTCCATTTTAAATGCCTATAGAAACATGATTCCTAATAAGTTTCACAAACGGATGGTCGGATCCTGTAGGGGGCATCCCACAGTATATGCACACCATATATGGACTCATTTTACTGTAGCATTTGGGAGAAATGGCGATTTTCTCAATTTAAATGCCTATAGAAACGTGATTTCTAATAAGTTTCACAAACAGATGGTCTCTTCCTGTAGGGGGCATCCCATACTATATGCACACAATATATGAAGTCATTTTACTGTAGCATTCGGGGGAAATTGTAATTTATCCTATTTAAATGCCTATAGAAACTTGATTTCTAATAAGTTTCACAAACGGATGGTCGGTTCCTGTAGGGGGCATTCCACACTATATGCACAAATAATTATTATTGTGACTTTTTTTCGGCCCGTAACTAGTCGTAACAAATCGTCTGGCTTATTGAGGAATGGTGAGCTATGACCTTTATAAGCGATCAGGCGTTGGGGGTATGATAGGGGGGCAAAAACTCGCCCCAAAAATCCCATTGACTTAACTTTACGACAAATTTCAGCGGGTCGTAGCTCCGAGCGAGAATTTCGTTGAGATACATGCTGGTAACGACATTTGAAGAGGCTGGCAGGCCCTGTAAGAACATACCTCACAATGGGGTGTAAGTTGCACCCCTGGGGCGTAGGAGCACCCCCAAAAAGCCCCACTGACTATAATGGATGCCCATATAAGGAGTTAAAATGTCCCGCATGATATAACTTAGCAGTACCAGGCAACGAATCAGCATCCCAGGAACTTCAAAAAGATATGAAGCCACGCCCATAGCAACCATTTACATGGACTTAGCAACCGATCCTATAGACTTCCATTATAAATGGCCCACATTGATATCTTGTCCACACAGTGTCGTAGAGACAAGGGGTGGTCTCATTTGACTCAGGCATTCAATTAATCTGTCACAGGATCATTGTGAAGCTTTTAATCCACGCCCATTGCAACCAAATAGGTTTACTTATTTTACAAGATGTATATCTCTGCATCAGAACATCGTAGAGACATGGGAGTTGGTTCATTTCACTTATACCTCAGAGTTTTAAAAAAAAAATTTTAATGCCAAGCCACGCAACCGTTAGGGCCAATAGCAAAACCTTCATCTTTGCATCAGAACATCGTAGAGACATGGGGGTTGGCTGTTTCACTAGTGGTTTGAAGGGTCATCCCCCTAGCCCAACACCAGCATTTTGCCACATTAGCACCACTTTACAATTTCTTCAGAGAATGTACCTTTCAATTTATAATTAATGTGTCTATAACTTTTGAAGCAGAAAAATGACAATTTTGGCCATCCGTTTTTGAAACTTATTAGAAATCATGTTTCTATAGGCATTTAAATTGGGGAAATCGCCATTTCTCCCAAATGCTACAGTAAAATGAGTCCATATATGGTGTGCATATACGGTGGGATGCCCCCTACAGGAAGAGACCATCCGTTTGTGAAACTTATTAGAAATCATGTTTCTATAGGCATTTAAATTGGGGAAATCGCCATTTCTCCCAAATGCTACAGTAAAATGAGTCCATATATGGTGTGCATATACTGTGGGATGCCCCCTACAGGATCCGACCATCCGTTTGTGAAGCTTATTGGAAATCATGTTTCTATAGGCATTTAAAGTGGAAAAATGACAATTTCTCCCAAATGCTACAGTAGAATGAGTCCATATATGGTGTGCATATACTGTGGGATGCCCCCTACAGGATCCGACCATCCGCTTGCGAAACTTATAAGAAATCATCTTTCTATAGGCATTTAAAGTGGAAAAATGACAATTTCTCTCAAATGCTACAGTAAAATGAGTCCATATATGGTGTGCATATAGTGTGGGATGCCCCCTACAGGATCCGACCATCCGTTTGTGAAACTTATTAGAAATCATGTTTCTATAGGCATTTAAAGTGAAAAAAATACAATTTCTCTCAAATGCTACAGTAAAATGAGTCCATATATGGTGTGCATATACTGTGGGATGCCCCCTACAGAGTCCGACCATCCGTTTGTAAAACTTATTAGAAATCATGTTTCTATAGGCATTTAAATTGGGGAAATCGCCATTTCTCCCAAATGCTACAGTAAAATGAGTCCATATATGGTGTGCATATACGGTGGGATGCCCCCTACAGGAAGAGACCATCCGTTTGTGAAACTTATTAGAAATCATGTTTCTATAGGCATTTAAATTGGGGAAATCGCCATTTCTCCCAAATGCTACAGTAAAATGAGTCCATATATGGTGTGCATATACTGTGGGATGCCCCCTACAGGATCCGACCATCCGTTTGTGAAGCTTATTGGAAATCATGTTTCTATAGGCATTTAAAGTGGAAAAATGACAATTTCTCCCAAATGCTACAGTAGAATGAGTCCATATATGGTGTGCATATACTGTGGGATGCCCCCTACAGGATCCGACCATCCGCTTGCGAAACTTATAAGAAATCATCTTTCTATAGGCATTTAAAGTGGAAAAATGACAATTTCTCTCAAATGCTACAGTAAAATGAGTCCATATATGGTGTGCATATAGTGTGGGATGCCCCCTACAGGATCCGACCATCCGTTTGTGAAACTTATTAGAAATCATGTTTCTATAGGCATTTAAAGTGAAAAAAATACAATTTCTCTCAAATGCTACAGTAAAATGAGTCCATATATGGTGTGCATATACTGTGGGATGCCCCCTACAGAGTCCGACCATCCGTTTGTAAAACTTATTAGAAATCAAGTTTCTATAGGCATTTAAAGTGAAAAAATGACCATTTCTCCCAAATGCTTCAGTAAAATGAGACCATATATGGTGTGCACATAGTGTGGGATGCCCCCAACAGGAAGAGACCATCCGTTTGTGAAACTTATTAGAAATCGTGTATTAAAACCACTAAACTTGTTTTGAACACATTGTTTTTACAATAAAGTAGGCCTACTTTAGCCTACAGAAATTATAATGCAAACATTCCGAAAAAATACATAAATTACTACAAAAACGACATATTCTAAACGTAAAACGCAATATATAATATTGAGGAGACACACAGACGATCCGCATTTAAATAAAGCTTTTAAAGCGGTGTTTCTAGAAAGTACCGTAGTTTACGAAGTATGGGCGCATAATGAATCTAAACGGCGGCTGGCTTGACCGTGTATTTTCGAACTGCGGCTGGCTTGACCGCGGTGTTATAAATGTATCTCCCTCTGTTAGACGGAGCAACTCACATTCGACAGCCTTTCCGGCTTAAATGTGCCTGTGGGTCGGACTCTGTAGCCTACTTGCCATGAAGATGCATTTTAGTAGATCTTTCAATCAAAAAGACAAAATAAGTGCACACAATTTACATATAAACATACAGAGAGAAGCGTTTTTTCAGCTCTGACAGCCGCGAAACACACTGTAAAGTGCGTGTTAGAAATCTAAAAATAGAGAGAAAACATTCTGCTTGCCTTTTACGTTTTTCGTTATTAAACCAAACTTCAGCCAAAGTTTAAATCCTGACTCTTTTCCTCTCGTTTACACATTATGTCCGCAGGCAGTCTTTTGTGGCTGTTAAATGCATTCGACCACAAGAGCGTCTACTTTCCTGTCAGGCCCAGAACTGGCATCGAATTATATATAAATAAATCCTAGGATTTCTGATTAGAGGTATAAATTATAATTCACAATACAAATACAAAACAATGTAATGAGATTAAATTAATTCTAAAAGAATGCAGATTAAATAAATTATCAAATATAATGAAAATGTTGAAAACATAATTTAATTCTGATAACAAAAATCACTGATGCTGATTATTGCCCTTGATGTTGTAATCTTGATTATTACTTTCAGATATTAGAATACAGGAACACTTTTTACATTCTGAAAAACAAGCTGAGAAGCATTTATGAATTATTTTATTGCTGTATCAATTCTGTAAGGAACATAAAAATCAGTTATTCAAAGACGAAATATATATAAAACAAAAAAAAGAACATCCAACATCACTAAAACTCTAAGGCTTCAAGTTATACACAAAGAATCTGACTACTCTAATTCATCTCTTTCTACATTGTATCTGTGCGCGGTTGTTAACGATAAACTTTTTTAGCTTGGAGCACTTCAGCACAGCTCTTCTTCACCGGTGAATCATTCAAGCGTGTCTGATTGGCCAGTATATTCATACCATGAACTTGACGGGCTGTTATGCCCAAAGCTGTATCAGACCAAAGACGCTGTCATCCACATTTGTTCATTTTCCTCTCATCTAATTTAGATTGTGACTTTCATAGCTAGCATTTTATTATCCAGGGACTGCTTTTACTCTTTTATCTTGAATTTGGAGCAGTTTTGTTGACCTTGATGTCAATTATTTTCCTATGCCTCTTTTAATTTCTGACCCTGATGTCAACAATGTATGTTGAGAATCAATACTTTCTGTTAACTTTTAGAGACATTTTCAATTTTATTTAAATCAATGATGTAAATTATGTATTTGTTACTGTACACATTTTTACTGGTTGATACTACAAGTAGCAGCTAAAAACCCTTACTGTTAAACTCTTTCCTCACTGAAGACACGTCTATGGACGATCTTCAGTGTGAATTCTAATGTGCTTCTCAAGTGTTGATTTGCGTTTAAAACTATTTTCACACTGAGGACATGTGTATGGACGCTCTTCACTGTGATTTCGAATGTGGTTCTCAAGCGTTGATTTCTGTCTGAAACTATTTCCACACTGAGGACATTTGTGTCGGCGGTCTTCAGTGTGAGTTTTCACATGCTCATCAAGTGTAGATCTCTGTGTGAAACTCTTTCCACACTGAGTACATGTGTATGGTCGCTCTCCAATGTGAATTCTAATGTGCTCATCAAGCGTTGATTTGCGGTTGAAACTCTTTCCACATTGAGGACACTCGTATGGACGCTCTTCAGTGTGACTTCTAATGTGCCTCTCAAGCATTGATTTGCGTTTGAAACTCTTTTCACACTGAGGACACGTGTATGGACGCTCTTCACTGTGAATTTTCACATGCTCAACAAGATTTGATTTCTGTCTGAAACTCTTTCCACATTGAGGACACGTGTATGGACGCTCTCCAGTGTGAGTTCTAATGTGGTTCTCAAGTGTTGATTTGCGGTGGAATCTCTTTCCACACTGAGTACACTCGTATGGACGCTCTTCATTGTGAATTCTCATGTGGACCTGAAGATGAATTTTTTGTATGAAAGTCTTTCCACACTGAGAGCAGGTGAAAGGCTCGTCTGCTTCTGTTATTTGTTTCCTTATTGGAGAGAAAATCTTGTTCTTCTGCAAACTACTAGAAGACATTTCTAGCTCTGCAAGATTCTGAGGTTTCTGACACTGATGTTTCTCCTCAACTTCATTCATGGCTTCACTGAACATCACTGTGTGGTATGATGGAACAGACCTTCAAAAAGAAAATAAAACATGAATTTTCACATTAAAAACTATGAACAACATATTTGAACAAAACTGTTGAATAGGCGATTAATAAGGAAATATAATATGCAAATTGGGCAGCAGGGTCTCAGTTTTCCGTTTAAGAAAAACTGACTTTCAAATAAACATAAATAGGCTAAGCAGTAAGTCAAATGTGGCTAGCATTAGCGAATAACCTCTTCATTATAAATCACATCTACAGATCGCTTGAAGAGTTCTTTAAAGATATATATGACTGAAACACATAAGATCATGATTCAGTCTGAACCCTGACAGTTATAATAAACTGAAAACAAGACATTTTGTTCTGATATTACCTCAAACATTGAAGAGAAAACAGTCCGCTTTTGTTAGCGCTGCTTCTGTGTTGGTGCTGATATTACCGTAAACACAGTGAAACTGCCGCACACTCTTCAGCTGACAAGATATTACCGTAATGATTCTTATACTCGCGCACTTACAATAAGACAAAATAAATTGAACACGGTAGTAAAACTCACACAAAAATCACAGAAAAACAATACTTGTCTACTAACCACATAATTAACCCTTCGAACAGTATAATGACGCATAGAGCTCAACAGAAGGCAACAAAAACCACAAGAATATGAAACATAAAAAGAAAATGACAAAAGTAATAAGAAAAAACAAAAATTAATCTCAACATTTAAACACACTTTCAGCATAATCTCAGACACATGAAATCGTGGTTGTTCTTTATGTTTTCCCAGACTAAAATTAATGTTTGAGCTGTCTTAACTGAAAATAACATCTTAAAATATGTCAGTGCCATTTGTTTCCACACCAGTAATGTTTTTACTAGGATATTTTATCATTTATAACGGTATAGAGGTATAAAACTTACCTTAATTAAAATAAATTACATAAAAATATAAATTCCTGTTGTATGAGGTTATTTAAAACACAAAACAACATTTTCAGTGCACTGCAAACAAACAACTGTGTGTGCAAGGGTCTTAAACTTTTGGACATTCTGCTAACATGTCTTGGACGGGTCACTTATTTAAATGTGATCACTTACAGCAGAAGCTGATTTTACAGGTTTAGCAGTTTATTAAAAGTTTCCTTTGAAAAGATTACAGAAGAATTCTACAAAGTAAATTATATCTATCAATCAATATATCCACTATGAGGGGTCCGTTTTCCAGTTAAACAATTTATCTCAAGTTCTGTTCAACCATGTGTACTAGGCCCCAGTAAGCAGGAATTCATCAATAAATCCCATAAATACTGCATGCAAAAAACACATATGTCTATGTGTGTCATGGCCTAATGGTAAGAGAGTCGGACTTGTGACCATGGCGCTGCGGTGATAGCTGCCCACTGCTCTGGGCGTACATGTGTTCACTACTCTCTGGATGGGTTAAATGCAGAGGTCACATTTCGGGTATGGGTCACCATAACTGACAAATAGGTCACTTCCATATGGGGCCAGTCCTGGAGGGTCGGTGTCCTGCATGGTTTAACACATAGCATCAACCTTGATCAAACACTCCTATCATGTTCAACTACGCATGTTGGTTGCAAAAAATATCCGGTATCAGGTAATTTTATCTCTAGCCAGAGATGCTTGGCCATTTCGTTTCATCTTTTGACCATTGACAAGGTGCAATGGCAAACGGATCGGAAAAAAGTCACTCACCCGTACCTGCCCTGGATCTGTTCCACATTGGTGGAATGATCTACCTGCTGTTACAAGATCAGCAGACTCTGTTGCCATCTTTAAAAAACGCCTGAAAACGCATCTCTTCCGTCAAGACGTCGCTGATTGATTTAACCTAATTATTTTCCCTTTCCTGCTTATTCAACATAAATAAATACAATTTAAAATTAAATTACTAACCTCACTATTCTTAGCTTTGTATACTGTGCTAGGCTTTAATGGACTAGTTTTGATGCACTTATGTATTTTGTGGCCTATGTTGTTATAATTGCTTCCAATGTTTCCTGATCTGTAAGTCGCTTTGGATAAAAGCGTCTGCTAAATGACTAAATTTATATGTAAATGTATACCGTATCCGTGTAATTCTCTAGTCATATAATACATCATATACATTAAGTTATAAAGGCTATTTCTTCCGGGTTTGTCTGCAACCAAGATCTGTGCGCATCCAAAATGTTTACAGACTTATAACTAGTCAATAAGGTAACTATAATATAATAACATAAATTTGTTTGAAAAAGGTTTGGCTAAAGAAAATTTTGGTTTAATCTATACTACTAGGTACTACTAGATACTATATTGACTGGGTTAAATAGCATTACTAAAAAGAGACTAAAATACAATATTCATTGACTAAAACTAGAGTAAATGTCGTCAGTTTTCGTTTGACAAAAACTAGACTAAAAAGAGAATGAACGTGACCTAAACTAATAAAAACTAAAATGACTGCTTGACACAAAGACTAGACTAAAACTACAATTAAAACTGGCCGCCAAAAACAACACTAGTGCAGACGCCTACAGCGACCACTACTTGCTCGTTGCCACCATTAAACTAATATTTAAGAGGTTGGTGCGCCATACCAATGGCAGAAGATGCTAGATATTGCAAAGCTCCAGTATCCAATAAAAAAGGTATTTGTGCTGGAACTGAGAAACCGCACACTAGTTGCTAAATCTGAAACAGAAGTGCGGACTGTTAGAATTAAATGGAATATCATCAAGAATACATAGTCCGAAATAGCAGAAAAGATCCTTGGCATTAAACAAAGAGAGGCCAAGGAATGGATATCAGCCAACACCTGGCAGAAATTTAAGTAGAGGACACACCTAAAACCAAGGCTACTGAACCTCAAGTCGAAACGGATAATTGAAAAGCCAAGCTGGCCTATAAAAACAAGAACAGAGAAGTGAAGAAGAGACAAGAGGGTGTTTTAGAAAACCTGGCAAAGGCGGCAGAGAAGGCCGCAGCCTGTGGGAACAGTATAAAACCACAAAAATCACAAAAGCCAAAATACCCACATTACGGATAAGAATGGCAACATCTGTTCATTAGGACACGAGCAAGCAGCCAGGAGGGTCCAACATTTCCAGGAAGTTCTCAACCATCCTGAACCAGACCAACCTGACAACATCATAACAACAGATGACATCCTGGATATTAACATCAGCCCCTATGATCATGCTCAGGTTAAAACCGCCCTCCTATCCCTAAAGTCTGGCATGGCATGTGGTCTGCATGCTACCCATGCACAGATTCTAAAGGCCGACATCTTAACATCAACTAAAGTCCTTACTGACCTCTTCCAAAACATCTGGAACAGTGACATAATCCCTGAAGATTTGTCCAAAGGTTTTATAGACAAAATCCCACAGAAAGGTGATACCAAAAATTGATAACTGGAGTGGAATCAGCCTTCTTTCTATTTCAAGCGAAGTGTTCTGCAGAGTCATTCTCCACAGGATAGAGCTAGCCATTGGCAGCAGGCTCAGACAAGAACAAGCAGGCTTCAGGAAAGGAAGAGAGTGTATGGACCAGATCTTTGCACTGCGAAACATCCTGGAGCAGTGTTTAGAATGCTTCACACCCCTGTACATTAACTTTGTAGATTTCAAGAAAGCCTTTTACAGTTTCCATCGGAACACCCTCTGGAAGACACTTCACATATATGGAATTTCACCCAAGATAATTACAATCATAAATGTCTTTGACGAAAAGTTTGAGTGTCATAACCTTATGGGCACCACTCTCAATGACTGGTTCCCAATACAGTCCGGAGTGAGACAGGGGTGCACCATCTCTCCCATCCTCTTCTTACTTGCAATAGACTGGATCACAACAAACACAATAGCAGACAAACCTAGAGGCATCCAATGGACCCTGTCATCACAGCTGGAAGACCTTGACTTTGCACACGATTTGGCTCTCCTTTCAACAAAACAGTACAAGATGCAATCAAAAACTGACAGGCTCATCAAATATGCCAAACAAGTGGGACTTAACATCAACACGTCAAAAACTCAAGTGATGTACATAAACTCCACCCCCACAGCACACATATTTATGAATGGAGCACCATTTTTGTGGAAGACTTCATCTACCTCGGCAGCCTTGTCAGCAAGGACAGCACATTGCAAAAGAACATAAGAGCAAGGCTGGGAAAAGCTTACTGTGTGTTCAGACCAAGCGCGAATGAAGCATTAAGCGCGAGTGATTTACATGTTAAGTCAATGCAAAGACCCGATAGATGCGCGAATGACGCGATCCGCGCTAATGACGCGATCCACGCGAATGAGTCGGCGCGAATGACGCGATCTGCGCGAAATGAGCGTTATTCGCTTGAGTTGAAAAAGCAGATCTTTGGCGAAAATTCGCGCCGCGTTAACCAATCAGGAGCCTGCTCTCGTAGTGACGTGATTATGACATAGCGAGTGGAGGCAGAAATCTGAAACAACAATGAAGGACTGCGCCTCCGAAGGACCCAGACACGGTGCCGAACGAGTCTATATGTCTATCTTCAGCCTTTCATAGCACGTAATGCGCAGCTACCCTTTCAACAAAATACATGTCCGCCATTTCGCAATTAGACGGGAGCCGCCTGGCAGAAGCCACTCCCATGACGCGAATTTCACGAGCGAATGAAGCGAGTAAAATCTAAATGTTCAAGCTTACAACTACTCGCGAATATCGCGTTTTATTTGCGCAAGTCGCGCTTGGTGTGAACACACAGTTAGGGTGTCTTCTCCCAACTCCGTTCCATCTGGAGTTCTAAACAATGCAGCCTCAAAACAAAGATGCTCCTGTATAACAGTAATGTCAAGTCTTTCCTCCTGTATGGTTCAGAGTGTTGGCAAGTAGTCAGTACAGATATGAGGAGACTTGAAGTCTTCCATAACAGATGTCTCAGATGTACAGCGGGTACGTAAAGTATTCAGACCCCTTACATTTTTCACTCTTAATTATATTGCAGCCATTTGCTAAAATCATTTAAGTTCATTTTTTAAGGTTCCTAAGAGCACAGTGGCATCCATAATCCTTCAATGGAAGACGTTTGGGACGACCAGAACCCTTCCTAGAGCTCAACTGAGCTATCAGGGGAGAAGAGCCTTGGTGAGAGAGGTTAAGAAGAACCCAAAGATCACTGTGGCTGAGCTCCAGAGATGCAGTCCGGAGATGCGAGAAAGTTGTAGAAAGTCAACCATCACTGCAGCCCTTCACCAGTCTGGGCTTTATGGCAGAGTTGTCCGACTGAAGCCTCTCCTAAGTGCAAGACACATGAAAGCCTGCATGGAGTTTGCTAAAAACCCCCGAAGGACTCCAAGATGGTGAGAAATAAGATTCTCTGGTCTGATGAGACCATGATAGAACTTTTTGGCCTTAATTCTAAGCGGTATGTGTGGAGAACCAGGCACTGCTCATCACCTTTCCAATACAGTCTCAACAGTGAAGCATGGTGGTGGCAGCATCATGCTGTGGGGGTGTTTTTCAGCTGCAGGGACAGGAAGACTGGTTGCAATCGAGGGAAAGAGGAATGCGGACAAGTACAGGGATATCCTGGACGAAAACCTTCTCTAGAGTGCTCAAGACCTCAGACTGGGCCGAAGGTTCACCTTCCAACAAGACAATGACCCTAAGCACACAGCTACAATAACGAAGGAGTGGCTTCACAACAACTCTGTGACTGTTCTTGAATGGCCCAGACAGAGCCCTGACTTAACCCAATTGAGCATCTCTGGAGAGACCTGAAAATGGCTGTCCACCAACTTTTACCATCCAACCTGACAGAACAGGAGAAGATCTGCAAAGGAGGAATGGCGGAGGATCCCCAAATCCAGTTGTGACAAACTTGTTGCATCCTTCCCAAAAAGACTCATGGCTGTATTAGATCAAAAGGGTGCTTCTACTAAACACTGAGCAAATGGTCTGAATACTTAGGACCATGTGATAGTTCAGTTTTTCTATTTTAATAAATCTGCAAAAATGTCAACAATTCTGTGTTTTTCTCTCAATATGGGCTGCTGTGTGTACATTAATGAGAAAAAATAAACTTAAAATGATTTTAGCAAATGGCTGCAATATAACAGAGTGAAAAATGTATGGGGGTCTGAATACATTCTGTACCCACTGTATATGCCAGATACTTTGGCCCAAAAAAATATCAAATGAACAACCGTGTAAGAAAATCAGCAATCAAAACATTACCAAGGACATCATGTTAAGATGGTGGAGATAGCTTTGACATGTGTTAAGGATGGAGTAAGAGCGGCTCCCAAGAGTTGCCTTAAGATGGACACAACCTGGCAAAAGAAAACCTAGGAGACCTAAAAACACTTGGCGTAGAACTGTGGTACAGGAGGTCCAAAGGACCCGCGTGTCATGGGGAAGAGCACAGCATGCTGTCAACGACTGCATACAATGGAGAGAGCTCATTAAAGCCTTTTGTCCCATAGGGGGTGAAGAGGAGTAAGTACGTAAATATTACCATAGTTTGACTACAAACATAAACCATAGCTAAATAATAATGTCATTTGAAACCTGTCTCAATCTTAGAGAGAAAACCGTCAGCTGGAGCTACAGTAACATACAGACACTAACTGACAACAACAAGAGACATTTTTAGAGAAATTATTGTCAATTTAATTTAAAAAAATAAACTGATTTATATCTTTGTAATTGTACACATTTTTACTTGTCTTGATACCAAGGGTAACAGCAAAAAACATCTTGAGTAAATTAACAGCAAATCTATAATTTATGGTGAGAACTCTTTCCACACTGAAGACATGTTCATGGCCGCTCTCCAGTGTGAATTCTAATGTGCCTCTCAAGCGCTGATTTCTGTCTGAAACTCTTTCCACATTGAGGACACGTGTATGGACGCACTTCAGTGTGAATTCTAATGTGCACCTCAAGATTTGATCTCTGCTTAAAACTCTTTTCACACTGAGGACATGTATATGGTCGTTCTTCACTGTGAATTTTAATGTGCTCGTCAAGATTTGATTTGCGGTTGAAACTCTTCTCACACTGAGGACACACGTACGGTCGCTCTCCAGTGTGAATTCTCATGTGATCCTTGAGCGTTGATTTGTGGTTGAAACTCTTTCCACACTGAGTACATGTGTGTGGTCGTTCTCCAGTGTGAATTCTCATGTGATCCTTAAGCGTTGATTTGCTTTTGAAACTTTTTCCACACTGAGTACATGCGTATGGACGCACTCCAGTGTGAATTCCCATGTGCCCCTTTAGCGTTAATTTATGTTTGAAACTCTTTCCACACTGAGGACATGTGCATGGTCGCTCTTCAGTGTGAATTTTCATGTGCCCCTTAAGCGTTGATATCTCTTTAAAACTCTTTCCACACATAGTACATGCGTATGGGCGCTCTTCATTGTGAAATCTAATGTGTCTCTGAAGATGACATTTCAGTTTGAAACTCTTTCCACACATAGTACATGCGTATGGGCGCTCTTCATTGTGAAATCTAATGTGTCTCTTAAGATGACATTTCTGTTTGAAACTCTTTCCACAAATAGTACACTCGTATGGGCGCTCTTCATTGTGAATTCTCATGTGGACCTGAAGATGACATTTCTGTTTGAAACTCTTTCCACACTGAGAGCAGGTGAAAGGCTCGTCTGCTTCTGTTCTTTGCTTCCTTTTTTGAGAGAAAATCTTGTTATTCTGCAAACTACTAGAAGACATTTCTAGCTCTACAAGAGTCTGATGTTTCTCCTGAACTTCATTCATGGCTTCACTGAACATCAGGTATGGTGGAACAGACCTTCCTAAATAAATAAAGACATTAATTTTCACATTAACAACTTTTAACCAAATATTTGAACAAAACGGTTGAATAAGCGATTAATTAGGACAGATATGCAAATTAGGCAGCAGGGTCTGAGTTTTCCGTTTAAGGCAAAAACACCAAAAAATTTACCTTAAAATAATTTGGCTAACTTTAGCTAATAACTTTGTCATTATAAATCACATCCACAGATCGCTTGAAGAGGTCTTTAAAGATAGATATAACTGAAAATCATTTGACGATGATTCAGTCTCAACCCTACCAGTTAAAGCAACAACGAGCATTTTTTTCCCTTAAAATAATCTCTTTTAACATAATTTTAGGTGTAGGACAACTCTTAACTGGTCGTATTTTACTGCCGCTGCTACCTAAGCAGCCCTCTATCGGCTGAAATCACACTTTTCTAACTTTGGTGGGCGGATAGGTTCAAAAGCCCCGCCTATCACCTGCTTTACGTTTTACTCATAGCCTGTGTGAAGTTAGCTAGTGTTGCCAACTTGGCTATTTTTTCATGAGATTTAATAACTTTTTAGACCCCTTTAGCGACTTATTTTTCAAAAAGCTACTAGGGACAAATCTAGCTACTTTCTCAATAAGCCTTGGCGACTTAGCGGAACATTCTGCTTCACTTCTACTGCCCTGCGAGAGTGAGTTTTTGCCTTCCCAGTGCAGCTCAACCTCTCTCTGTCTACTCTTTTCAGTGAGCGGCAGGAAGTAGCAGCACATTCAGTTCAAACCACACTGAAGCCAGAATGAGAAACGCATGTACAAACAAGAACTAATCACTTATTGAGCTCATTTGAGCATTTATGATTTAAAACGTGATGACTGTATGGACTCATAAACATGAACACAGATGGCTTTTAGCTACTCAACGAAAGTGACTGCTGGTGTGTAGTTTCAAGTGGTTGAGTTCACTCACTGTTACAAAGTTTTTATTGTCTGCCAACGGAAACAGAATAATAAGTAATTAATAACCTATTTATTGTGCATTTGGGTGTATTGTTTTAATATAATACTGTATACAACCGCTCAGAGAGTAGAGAAATGAAGCAGACCTTAAGCGCCATCTTAAGCGTGACGTCATCAGGAGACATTTAGCGACTTTCCCGATAGGCTTTAGCAACTTTCCATTGACAAGAGTTGGCAACACTGAAGTTAGCCAACATCTAACAATAACGCTTAATGGTCTAGTTCAACGCAAGTCTCCAAACCATCACCATGGCAGATTCAGCAAATAAAACAAAGATGAAAAGAGAGAGAGTGATCAGACACAAGCCCAAACACAAATCAATATCTGACGGACTTGCACTCGGTGAGGCGAGCTGCAAAACGTGAAAGTCTTATGTACATTTCTAACTGTCCTGTAGTAATTTGGCTGTGCTCAGGTTGTTTATTGGCGCACTAACCTAACTGGTTCACAATTTATAACCGTCAGTTAGACTCGAGATAATGTAATGTTACCGGGTCTCAATAGCTTATGTAGCCTTGTCACAAATTTTGTGTTATGCTTGTAAAAGATGACTACCAAAGTACATCTATTAGATGTCTGCTAAAGATCTGGAAAAAATCTCCTGTTTAAAAACATCTTCTAAACATCTTGTGAAAGAGCTGTTGTATATCCATTCTCCATGACCCTGTAGCCCAAGGATGGTTGCCCATTGGAGCTAAGCAGGGCTGAGCCTGGTCAGTATCTGGACGGGAGAACTGCTGGGAAAACTAGGTTGCTGCTGGGGTGCTCAACCTGTGGTCTGTTTGGGTCCTAATGCCCCAGTATAGTGATGAGGACACTGTACTTTAGGTATGACGACATGGCAACCACTCGCGGCGAACATTCTGTCTCAACAATGTGTTCCAAACCGCGTAGTACTGAAATGTGCGCATCTTTTAATATCTACTCCTGGCCGCATGGTGAGAGTATGTTTTTCCTGAATACGATGGGAACTACATCGAGTGCAAACCCCTGCAGAGTTGGAAACTTCAGCATTTAATTTCTAAGATGATTGCAGATCACCGCAACTTTCGGAAGATTTGTGTGGATCGGCGATAATAAATATCATAACTTTCGCAATCCTAAACTGATTTTCACAATTCGGGTGTCGTCGTAAAGGGAATTTTCAGCTCTGTCTAGACATGTGATCCATTTTGAGCTTAGGGGTGTTTGGAAATATTGTTATCATACCTACTATAGGCTACTGTCAAAAAGCAAAGTCTTTCAGATGAGACGTTGCTATGTAGCTAGCACGCTTTGTGCTAACGGCTAACAACCAGCTGCTACCTCAGAATCTAATTTGAGCTAGTAGTATAACCAGCGGGATTGGTGAGGTACATGCACACAGTTCATAAAGTGACATGATGTAAAAGTGGTTTCTACTTGGTCAACAAATTCACGTGTATTGCGCTGCCCACGTGGAAGCTTATACAGCGACAGTGTTTACGACATTGATAACCAACAATTGCGCTCATCAACCACAATGGAGGGGGGGCATACACCAAACCGGCTCGTTGTTGCTTTATAATAACATGAAAACGTAAAATTTTGTTCGACTATTACCTCAAACATTGCCGGGAAAACTTCCGCTTTGTAAGCGCAGCTTCTCTGTGATGTTACTGATATTACCGTAAACACACAGTGATAGTGTTTACATGATATTACCGTAATGATCGTTATACACACGCGCTCATAATAAGACAAAATAAGTTGACGGTGATGTAAAGCTCACACATTGGGAAAAAAACAATACTTGTTACCTAAGCACTTAATAAACTCATGTGCACAGTATAAAAACATTAAGAGCTCAACGGAAGACAAGAAACACCACAAGAATATTAAACATAAAAATAAAATGAAAAACTAATGAATATTTACATAAGAAAAATAAGTACAGTACGTACAGACACAAGACAATAAATCGTGGTTGTTCATTGTGTTTTTCTTATGTAAGTATAAATCTTATTTACATGATTGTTTTAGGTGATTTATAACACAAATTGCCGTTTAAAAACGATTTTTTAACATTTTCAGTGCACTGCAAACAAACAACTGTGTGTGCAAGGGTCTTAAACTTTGTGAACTGCTGCTAACATGTCTTGGACGGGTCACTTATTTAAATGTGATCACTTACAGCAGAAGCTGATTCTAAAGGTTTAGCAGTTTATTCAAAGTTAATTTTGAAAAGATTACAGAAGAATTCTACAAAGTAAATTATATCTATCAATCAATATATCCACTATGAGGGGTCCGTTTTCCAGTTTAACAATTTATCTCAAGTTCTGTTCAACCATGTGTACTAGGCCCCAGTAAGCAGGAATTCATCAATAAATCCCATAAATACTGCATGCAAAAAAACTTCAAATGTTTTAACCAAGATTTAATTGGGTTATCATGTGGACATTTCTAAAGAAGAGTTGGCTGTGGTCCAGGCATTGTCATTCATAAAGTCCACAGGGTCCATGTTTAAAAATACAAATACAGGCCACAACAGTAATATAAATACAGTAATATGTGTGCCTGACGATACAGGGGCTCAGTCCTCAAGGGCCGGTGTCCTGCAGAGTTTAGCTTCAAACCTAATCAAACACACCTGAACACCAGACAGACTTGAAACTTCCAGACAGTTGTGTTGAGCCAAGTTGGAGCTAAACTGCAGGACACTGGCCCTCCAGGTACGACTTTGGACAGTCGTCTTAGCGAACTGTGTAAGAAACTGAATGTTATTTACAACATTATTACAGTTCAAACTGCAACCATCTAAGCTATCCATTCATCCATTCTAACTATTAAAACAGTGTTTGTCAGAGGTGGACGAGGTACACAAATGAAGTGAAAGTGCAGATACTACTGGTTACTCCACTACAAGTAAAAGTTGTAGAGACAGATTCTTAAGTAAAAGTATGTCCTTTTAAAAGTACTCCAGTAATAAAAGTAAATTTCCTTTACGTCAGTGGTGCATTGTTTTATTGTCATATAGCTTCTTCTTCTGATACACTGAAGCTCACATTATCAGTGGTTTTAAAGGAGTAGTTCACTTCAAAACTTGACCCCATTGATTTCAAATAGTAATGTTTATGCCTACTAGGGAAAGTCAACGGGGCAAATTTGGAAGTGAACTACTCCTTTATGAGCTTTATATGATTAGTTTAGATATGGTCCTGTATAATCATTTAGCCTCATTAGTCCCCTAGGCCTATGTATTTATGAGCAGTGTTTTTTTGTTCAGTTTATTCCCTTTTCCAGTTTTAGCAGAAATTTACCAGTAAGTAGTAAGGTTCTTGTATATAGTAAAGTGTGGAGGCCATCTGTTTGTTGTATTCATTACCATCTGTATTTGACTACAAATATGAACCATAGCTAAATACCCATGTCATTTGAAAGCTGTCTCGAGCTCAGAAAGAAAATCAGCACCTGGAGCTACAGCGACACCTACAGAAACACACCGACAACAACAAGACCAGGGCGGAAACTTCTATCACATGAACGAGAGAAACCAGCACAACAATCACTGACAAATGATGTTTTATTATTACGTTATTTTTAATAATAAAGTTCAGGAGGAGCCGGAGCATCTAATCAAGCCTGGCAGATCCGCATCAGCAATCACGGCTTCCACCCTATCAGCTCAAGCCAGCTATCCCATATATCCCTCCACCACCCTGAACACTTTTACTCCTGCTATTTTTATTATCTGTATAGATGAACTTGTGAGTTCTCTGTCTTTATATGAAGTTCTGCAGTATTTTTTATACTGAAAACCTTTAGGACCTATGGAATCTGTTATGACAACTGCATGAAATTATGTGATTTTCTTCTCTTTAATAGCAAACACAGTAATGTAACATGAAGGACAGAATGCAGTTGCAGTATTATGACACTGAAGACTCTCACCTTTACACACTTTACAAATCTATCAGACAATAAGATTATTTCTGTTGTTACATTAACAGTGAATAAAACTACACACGTGAAACACACATTGTCTCATTGTTTGTTGTTGATTCATGCCTACACACAAATTACATTGCGTGTTTATTTCACCTCCGGCGGTGATGTCAGGTTTCTGAGGTCACATTCAGTTCGACGGTCTATAGGCAACCATCTTCCTGTGGCATTTCTCTGAGTCTCCCTGGGAACCAACAACAGCAGTGATGCAAGACTGTGGTTATTATGGGAGAAAGGTTCTCAAACAGTTATACATGAACAATAAAGATGAAGTGTGTCATTGATACACCATGATGCTAAACAAATGGTTTTGCTCAGATGATTCTCTTTTATAGCTCAGGAGATTTGACGGAGTATTCGATTATGTTTCATTGAAGTATCAACTTAGCCTCAGATGTTTCTCTTAAAATTGCTTACCCATGAATATTGTGGAGGTGTAAATTAATGTAAAATGTAGAGGTGATGTTGATGAGAAATGTTTGAGTTGATATTGAGATCTTCAATAAAGTTGACTTTTGATTGCGGACGTGACACATAGTTGACATCTCTTCTCAAACTCTCATGACAGACACATCTGACTCTTTTTCTCAGGAGAAATATCTGAGACACACATGAGACTTACATTACGCAAAAGTTTCCATTTGCTCTCATGTCTCAATAATTGAGAAAGAGATCTCATCTGTGAGTTTTGTGTTGTGTAGATATGTCAGTAAACAGTGTGTTAAATGTTGATGTTTTTGGAGTGTATGTGTGTGTTTGTACCAGTGTGACTGTAGATACACCAGAGCGCCCCCATCAGACCCAAACCCATCACAAACCCAACAAACACAACCACCAGCACTGCACCCGTGTCTGATTCTGAACACAAGCACAGAAAGAACAACATTAATAACACAATATATTTTTACACAAACACTATGAATGAGTAATAACACAGAATAACACAAACCCTTCTGTGAGGGAGTCTGTCTCGACATCTCAGCTGGCTTCTGAGAACGCTTACCTGACACAAACACAAGTTAAACCCGCACAACTGTGTACTTGTTAAACATAGGTTTATGATTGTCAAAAAGCTTCACAAACCAGCAGGAGGAGCCAAAAACTCCACTGGAGATGTGACTAAGACAGGCCGAGAGAGATTTCTGTCCTCACACTGAGAGAGAGAGAGAGAATCTTGTGATTGTGTAAAAACTAAACTATCAGCCATCAGCAAGTTTTTAAAGTTAAGTTCAACCAAATATTTAACCATTCAACCACATTTAAGTCAAATGTGTGTGTGTACCTGTTGTGATGCGCATGTGTGTGTGTGTGTGTGTGTGAATACCTGTTGTGATGCACATATGTGTGTGTGAACCTGTTGTGATGCACTTGTGTGTTTGTGTACCTGTTGTAATGCACATGTGTGTGTGTGTGTGTGTGTGTGTCTGTATACCTGTTGTGATGCACACATGTGTGTGTGAACCTGTTGTGATGCACTTGTGTGTTTGTGTACCTGTTGTAATGCACATGTGGGTGTGTGTGTGTGTGTGTGTGTGTGTCTGAATACCTGTTGTGATGCACACATGTGTATGTGAACCTGTTGTGATGCACATGTGTGTGTGTACCTGTTGCGATGCAGGCGTGTGTGTGAGAGCAGGTATTCGGGGCC
Source organism: Barbatula barbatula (assembly GCF_947034865.1). NCBI lineage: Eukaryota > Metazoa > Chordata > Actinopteri > Cypriniformes > Nemacheilidae > Barbatula > Barbatula barbatula. The sequence continues at coordinate 803,332 of NC_136769.1, read as the reverse complement.
CGTGATCACAGTCTCTGTTTGTCGAGGACTCTTCGTGTGTTTGTTCTCCTGACACACACAGACGCACACTGCAGTGCAGAAACTGAATGGAGTTATTAAACACAGGCCTGAGGATGAAACTGAAACGCAGCATATGGGTGTTTTCTCCTTCGTTCTCCCTCGTTTCTCTCGTCCGTCTCCTGCGTTCTGCAGGCTTCATCACGTCTACAAACCGTCTCACTCTCCAGCGCGACAGCAGACGTCTCTCATTTCTGTCATAGTTCTGTGTTGTCTTGTCTTCATTCCCTGGTTCAAGTCTCTCTTCTTCAGCGTGGTGTCTGTGAGGCGTCTGTCTGTCTGTCAGTGTTAGAGACGGGTCGTGTGGGCAGGAGTGTCTGATAATGTACCAGTCGCTGTGAGCCTGCGGGTCTGATAGAGGCGAAACCCAGCACGACTGAAGCTCCACAGCCTCTCCAGCACCAGACACCACTGAGATCTGACAGACAGACAGAATTTACATTGGGTTCAGATGTAAATAGAGACTCAGAGAGAGGGAGAAACAGACCGTGAGCAAAAGAGACACACACATAAAGGCAGACTGAAAGAAAAACAAACCAATATAGACAGACAGACAGACACACACAGAGAGAGAGAGAGACAAAAAGATGGAGAGACAGACAGATAAACCAAAAGACAGATGATGAGCATAAAAGACAGACAGACAGAGAGGCAGACAGATATATGCAAACACACAGACAGGGAGAGACAGACAGATAACAGAGAGATAGACAGCTGTTAAACTCAGTTGTGTGTTATTTTGCTACTGAAGTCTCAGGATGTTGTTGTTATGAAATGTCTTCAGCTTCAGTAAGTCTCTCTCTCTCTCAGCAGCTGTTATCATAAGCTGTGACCTCGTGAGGCGCCACACAACAAACAGCAGAAACTGACAGATGACGGGAGGATAATAATGACCTGAACATAGAGACGCTCGTGTGCTGTGAGGACACACGGACCCACAGATCTCCTCTCATGCGCGTCGGAAACAAACAGCTCCATGAACATCAGCGGAGGCGTGTGAGACCTCTGGAGCTCGGGACGGTACCTCAGCGCCTCTTCTGGATTCACATCCACCGGCCTCGCAGGACTCGACGGAAGAGCTTCACAGCTGATCTGAGTCAAGAGAAACAAGCAACATTCTAAGGCAGCACTGCATGTGTCCATCATGGAAAAGCCAATCTCCCATAATGCACTGCAACACATCTGTGTGCATCATGTGTGCTACATTCATGCGAAAAGTGACAAAATGAGCGTTTGAACACATCCACACACCTGAACACCCACTGGATTCATCTCATTAGTCCCATTGTACCTCTCCGATGGTTCCCATAGAAACACCTTCAAAATAAAAGAGGTCACTGGTTAGATCACACACATGACTACTGTACGTGTGTTCAGTGGTTCGATCGACGAGATTCAGCGTGATTCTATCTGTGTGAATAAAACCAGCGAGAGGAGTGTTTGACTTCACACCTAAATCACACACACACACTTAAAGCCCGGACAGTGTGACCCGGGTCAGATGTTCCACAGTTAGATGACAGGGTCACGTAATGAGAAATCACATTTATCTTTAAGATTCTTTGTACTATAAAAACAAAACAAACATTCAGAACTCAAAACCTCTACACGCACACACGGTTGTTTTTAAACCTCTTTATAGGGTGATATCATATGAACGCTGATATTACAAACAGAAGATAATATTATCTTATAATAAAGATATGTGTCTCACCGTGTTTGTGTAATGCACTCTTCCATTCACCCCATCCATCTCTCCCTCAGTGCCACAGGAAATGAGAGGGAAATCCAACAGGAAGTGAGTGCCGTTAAACTCCGCCCTACAGCGGCGGTCGCGCAGACTCACGCTCATCACAGACATCAGCTGTGTGTGTGCGTATGATCAACACCAAAACAAGGAAAAACATCTCGGTAATATCTCAACAGTTTCTACCTTTTACATTTATATTTACATTTTATCCAAAGCGACTTACAAAGAATTCAGGGAGCAATTAACGATATGTCATAGTACCAAAGGTGCAACATTGAGAAACAAGACTTGCAACAGAATGGATGTGTGTGAGTTTCACCTGTAGCTTGTTTGTATCCACGGTAACAGTAAGAGTCCCGCCCTCACACTGACAGCTGACCGCCTCTCTGATTCTCTCTACAGTTACATCATCATGAAAAAACCTCCAGCTCTCTGAAGCACTCACATCATCACCAGCGTCTGTCAACACAACACACAGTGTCATCACACACAACACACACACACACATCTGTCAACACAACACACAGTGTCATCACACACAACACACACACACACATCAACATCTGTCAACACAACACACAGTGTCATCACACACAACACAACACAGATTGTTATCACGCACAACACTACAATACACACACACACATCAGCATCAACATCTGTCAACACAACACACACACATCTGTCAACACAACACACAGTGTCTTCACACACAACACAACACACATTGTTATCACGCACAACACTACAATACACACACACACATCAGCATCAACATCTGTCAACACAACACACACACACACATCTGTCAACACAACACACAGTGTCTTCACACACAACACAACACACATTGTTATCACGCACAACACTACAATACACACACACACATCAGCATCAACATCTGTCAACACAACACACACACACACATCTGTCAACACAACACACAGTGTCTTCACACACAACACAACACACATTGTTATCACGCACAACACTACAATACACACACACACATCAGCATCAACATCTGTCAACACAACACACACACATCAACATCTGTCAACACAACACACAGTGTCTTCACACACAACACACATTGTTATCACGCACAACACTACAATACACACACACATCTGTCAACACAACACACACTTTCATCACACACAACTCTACACAGCATCTGTCAGTTACTCCACACATGCAGTTGATTTATGTCACATGACTTACCATGTCCGTTTCCTTTTAACTTGATGATAAAGCGATTGGCCAGGTCAGCCTCGGTATATGAGGTCACTTCAGAAAGGTTTTTCTGATTGGCCCATTCTAAGAGGTCAGGGGTGTTGAGGAGGTCAGATGTCACAGTGCTGCTCATGGTGAGTTCAGGACTTTCAGAGTAAAGACTTACACTGCTGGACGACTGCAAAAAACAGGGGTTTGAGAAAAACTGGAGAAACACGTATGATTGAGAGAAGAAGAGGAATCTTTGGTCAATACTGAAAAACTTAAACTGGATTCACAACCTATTTTCATTTCAGTGTCAGAAATTACATTTAGCCAGAGCTGAGGGACATTCATTGCATTAAAATATATTTTATTGTGTCTCGTATGACAGATGTTAAGAGGGGACAATAACATGTTGTCCACTGAAGAGCAACACCGTTTCAGAGGAGGAGCAAGTCATTACACTTCAATCGATTTTAGAAAGACATAAACATTTAAGTTAAAGGTGTATTTCAAGTACACGTTTAATTTAATACACAATTCCAAATGCTGAGTATGCTCTTACATAAACCCTGAAGTGACCTTTGACCTCTGGAGCCTCTAAAGCCCAGTTGACTGAAACAGCACTGCTAAGGATGAGAACCACTCTGTGATGTCCTGAATGAGACACTGGAGGCAGCAGAGAGACAGACACATTCACCTGCACAGAGCTGACAGACACACAGACAGGCGAAGGTTAGTTGTGTTTCAAGTGTCTCATTGTTCACTCATTCGCTCGTTTGGTCACTTGATCACTTACTCGCTCTATCACTCACTCACTTGATCACTCCATCGATCACTCGATCACTTACTAACTCACTCGATTACTCACTCACTCACTCACTCACTCATTCACTCACTCACTCACTCACTCACTCACTCACTCACTCACTCACTCACTCACTCACTCACTCACTCACTCACTCACTCACTCACTCACTCACTCACTGAACTAGATCACTAGTTCACTCACTCGATCGCTCACTCGATCGCACACTCGATCGCACACTCGCTCACTTATTCACTCACTGAACTAGATCACTCGATCACTCACTCGATTGATCGCTCGATCACTTACTCACTCGATCACTTACTCACTTGCTCACTTACTCACTCACTCGCTCACTCGCTCGCTCACTCAATCACTCACTCAATCACTCACTTACTCACTCACTCGCTCACTCACTCACTCGCTCACTCGCTCGCTCACTCAATCACTCACTCACTCACTCAATCACTCACTCACTCACTCACTCACTCACTCACTCACTTGATCTCTCACTCACGTGATCACTCACTCACTTGATCTCTCACTCACTTGATCTCTCACTCACGTGATCACTCACTCACTTGATCACTCACTCACATGATCACTCACTTGATTACTCAATCACTCGATCACTTACTTACTCACTCGAGATCACTCAATCACGTGATCAATCACTTGATCACTTCACTTGATCACTCACTTGATCACTCTCTCACTCACTTGATCACTCACACACTCTATCACTTGATTGATCGCTCAATCACTCACTCAGTCGATCACTCACTCAATTTATCACTCGATCGCTCACTCACTGGATCACTCATTTGATGGATCGCTCGATCACTTACTTACTCACTCGATCACTCTCTGAACTCGATCACTCACTCGATCATTTATAAACTCACTCGAGATCACTCAATCACTTGATCACTCATTGAAATAGATCACTCACTCATTCACTCACTCGATCAATCACTCGATCCATCACTCGATCAATCACTCGATTGATCACTCACTTGATCACTCACTCGATCACTCTCTCACTCACTTGATCACTCACACACTCTATCACTTGATTGATCGCTCAATCACTCACTCAGTCGATCACTCACTCAATTTATCACTCGATCGCTCACTCACTGGATCACTCATTTGATCGATCGCTCGATCACTTACTTACTCACTCGATCACTCTCTGAACTCGATCACTCACTCGATCATTTATAAACTCACTCGAGATCACTCAATCACTTGATCACTCATTGAAATAGATCACTCACTCATTCACTCACTCGATCAATCACTCGATCCATCACTCGATCAATCACTCGATTGATCACTCACTTGATCACTCACTCGATCACTCTCTCACTTCACTTGATCACTCACACACTCTATCACTTGATTGATCGCTCAATCACTCACTCAGTCGATCACTCACTCAATTTATCACTCGATCGCTCACTCACTGGATCACTCTCTGAACTCGATCACTCACTCGATCACTTATTAACTCACTCGAGATCACTCAATCACTTGATCACTCATTGAAATAGATCACTCACTCATTCACTCACTCGATCAATCACTCGATCCATCACTCGATCAATCACTCGATTGATCACTCACTTGATCACTCACTCGATCACGTGCTTACTTGATCACCAACTCAATTGATCGCTAAACAACTCAATCACTTGCTCACTGGATCACTCACTTGATTGCTATATCACTCACCCACACAGAGTGGAGCCGGAGGACCACAGTCTGATGATATGAACCTCTATGTCTGCGGCCTCACTGGATGATGCGCAGCCGTGCACCTCCTGCTCCTGTAACTCAGAAACCTGATAATTCCGAGACATGAAGCGAGGCTGCAGATGACACTCACTCGGCATGCTGGGATCTGTGGGAGCAAATGAACACATGAATAAGAGGTCTGAGTTACAGTAAATCTCTTTTTATCGTGTGTGTTTCTCACCCTCTCCTAGCCTCAGAGAAACACGGTTGGCATGTATGATGTGTGTGAAAGAGGAGATGGAGGTGTGCCGCCGAAGAACCCAAAGCAGCAGGACTTCAGGACGTTGAGGTAGAAACGGCACCTGCACCACACGCATGGACACCACACTGGAGTTCTGAGACACCTGATAAACACAGACGCATGATTTATATCTCACATAACTTGAAGCCGCTCTCAGTGTAAATGTGAACCCACCTGTACCACCAGATTAATGTCCTGCAGCCCTTCACTTTCTACCACCCAACGCACGGCATGCTGGGAACTCAGAACCAGAATCACCGACCGGTTTACTGGACGAGAGAGGTTCAAAGGTCTCAGCAGCACAGTCACCTGGCAGGAAACAGAACACCTGAGTCTGATGTGTGCAGACAGACAGGAAGTTCACAAACACAGACTTCCTGTACCTGTGTGTTTGAGGATTTGGCCACTGAAATCACATGGGTCTCTTTAGGTCCGCCCTCCCTGGCAGCACAGCCAATCCCTGATTCCAAGCGCTCGAGCTGAGCCTGTACAGGATGCAGCACCCCCACTGGCCACATGAAGCACTGCAGCTCACTGCTGGACACTGACACGCACAAAATTAATGAATGACATAGTCCAAATTGTTTTTAAATTCTAACATATTTATTTAATTTAGCAATTTAATATTATTTTAAACAGAACTGTTAAAAGTATATACTGTGTTTAATGTGATTACATCGTAAGTACATGCAATAAACAACTTAAAATTGTAAAGTAATTCCTAACGTAAATAAATTTGTACCTTAATTTTTTACACCCAAAAATGACATTAGTTAAATGAAAACGTGAGACAGACGTGCATACAAAAACCTGTCAGGAAAAATGTGCATTTTCATAATTTTGTTATAATAAATAATCCTTCAAGTACCTGCAGTTCCAATCCTCGCCAGCAGAAGGCAGAAGAGGGTCCATGGCGTCATCATCCTTATTAATGGACCTTCACAACATCAATGGATGGATAGATTGATCAAGTAATAAAGAGAGAAATTACGGTCCAATGGGAAAAACGTCAAAGCATGTTTCTCCAGAAAGTCCCGATCAAACATTGTTTCAGTTATGTGTTGAAAGTTCTTCCGTCTCATGAACACATCTCACTTTGACACACTTTGAAGAAATGTACGGTATTTGTCTTATTTGCATTTTGCATGGTCACATATAAGACACAAATACACTTGATAAAGACACAACTGATGTAGCCTACATCATTAACAATATTGTTTTATGAAAAAATGTTTAGACAACATTTAACCAAAGATCTTATATTGCCAAACTACTGCTGTTACAGAACAATAAAACTGTAGGCTACTTAAAAGAAAATCTCTGTCACAGCTCACCTGATAAGATTTGTAAAGTCGTGCACCTGCTCACCCGAGACCCTCAGAGTGTCATCAGGAGCGTCTCGTGATCTGACGGAGTTCACATCAGTCGGGTCTTCTGATCGGGTCACTTATAGCTGTTGATAGAGGGGGCGGGGCCGGGAGGGGAGCTCGAGCGCGCTCCGCTGAGGGAGAAAGAAACTGACATGAGAGCGTCTAAAACAGGTCAAAAACGACAGAAATCCGCTCGGTATTGTGGTAAAGTGATGTTATGTTGATATCTTGCACTTTCCACAGCGCCTATAAAGCTTTTTTTAATTATAAAGCATTAGCGAATCAAATCCTTATCGGATCTTTATAGGAGGACAACTGACTAGCGTTTGTACCTCATAATTGACCGCATTACATATGATGATGCAAATATTTGTCTTTATTTAAGATCATTCTTCATTAACTTAAAAATATCACGTCCTATTAACCATTATGGTGTAGTTTTGTTATTTTATTTGTAGGCCTATTTGTTATTTTTGCTTAAACAAATCGGTAATCAGTATTATCATGCCCTTAATGCTCCATCCCTTTCTTCATTCTTGCTGTTGAACAGAAATCTTTCTCTATTGATGGATATTTTAAACCAAATCACTGTTCATGATTGTTTTGTTTTTGGTCACAGTGACATATTCGGTTGCATTTATTTCAGAGAAGATCAGGTGTGGGTTGGGCTGAGGTAAACTTCTGCTAAACAATTTGCTTTTAGCACTGAACAGAATCGCAAAATAATGTCCATATATCTCCATGACAACTGAATCAAAAACCAACTGTAGCATCCATTACAAACCTTAAATGTGCACAGCAAAATGTGATCTGAAGCAAAATTTCAAGGTTTTACAATATATACCACTACAGCTTAAATGCAAAACAACATCCAACACTGAAAATGTAGCCTATCTGAATGACTGCTTTACTTAAAGATTATATCAAAGACTTCATAATGTAAAGACAATTGTTTTGTTGGAGCGTTTATTGTACGATTAAATGTCAGTCCTTTATCTCGAGTTCCTTCTCCAAAGTCAACAATGTGTGAATGTTGAGAATCAGTACAGACACCAAGGAGAAAGAAAGCAGACAGACTGATATATAAAGATGAAGAAAGAGTGTAAACAGCTATAAAAGAATGGTCACTTTTGTGTAAATGAGATAAAGACACGAGTGTTTTCTTTACCTTGAGAGAAACAGTCAGAAGATTGAACCACTGGTAAAGAGACACAAACAAACAGATAAAACCTCACAACACAAGCACAAAACAAACTGATCTGAGGAGATAATCACAGGCCTGAGTTGAGGCTTTTTACATTTACATTACAATATGTTTCTTAAGTTTCATGTTCATTTTTACTCGTTTTGTTACACGCTTTGGTCATTTCAGTTTAAGGGGTGGACACAAAATTAAAAACCTGTTGCAGACATTGCATTATGTACAACCTGAAATACATTGCTATCAACTCAAGGATTTATCATCATTAGCCTGAACAAAGAGTGAAATGCTTAATCTTTAATTAAAGAAGATTTATTTTTCTGTTTGAGCAAATGTGAAGAGATCTTAAAGACTGAGTGCAGTGAGTGCAGAGCGGACACATGAATGAAGTCCAGGAGCAGCTGTTTTTAACGCAGCCTAATGCTCAGACTGATGATGTTCACTTATGAAATGCTTTGAGTCGTCCGGAGCGAGATGATTTGGAACATTCATCTTCTGCAGAGCTGAGCGTCCTCTCTCTATTGGTACATCATAAACTACCAATAAAAACATCCAGTGGATTGGTAGATTGATGAAGTCTTAATGCGTTTACATGTTTATCTGCTCTCAGGGCGAATCGTCTAATGGTTTGGAATGTAAATTGCAAACTCAAAGTTGGTGCAAAGTTGTAGCTCAGTCATTGGGACGCATGTTTGAAACTCTATCCATCCAGGAACATTTAAAGTGATAGTACAGACACATTTCAGTATTCTTTAATCATTTATTCATTCTCGTGTCATGTTAAACCTGCATGGGTTTCTTTCTTCTGCAGAACACAAAGGAAAAAATATTTTCAAGAAAGCTAATAATCAAACAACACTGAACTCTATTGACTTCCATTGTGTGAGCACAAAACCACTGAGACATTTCTCAAAATATCTTCTTTTTATTGTACTAGAGAAAGACTTGCATACAGATTTACAAACACAAGAGGGGGAATAAATGATGACAGAGTCTATCACTTAAAACCCTAGTCTTGTTTTTCCTGTTGTGTTCCTGACTGACAGTGTAGGAGATGGGAGCTTGATATAGGGACGTCATGACCCTGTGTTCCTCATCACCATAGATACGTCTTCTTCTGAACTCAGGTCAATGATGAGAGATTATGTGAAACAGCTCTTCCTCGTGTTTCTGTCAACAGTTGAATCTCGTTGAAGGCGAAACACAGGAGCTGATGTCAAACTGACTTCTGCAGGGTGTTAAATTAAAGACAATTCTAGCGTCGTCATGTCAATGTGATGTTTTGCTCTCTCATACAGTAGCACTCTGATCTACAGGAGAGATATATGACCCCATTGACTGCCATAGTAAGAACAATTACCTTATAAATAAAACTTTTCTGTTGAAAGAAGATTTTTTGAAAAATGTTGGAAAGGAGACAGTTCTGGGGCACTTTTGACTACCATTGTCATATGTTCTACTATTGTAGTCCATTGAGTCCAAGAACTGTTCATCCTCCAAATATCTTTCTCTTGTTTATACTCAATAGAGTAAATCATGACAGAATTTTCAATTTTGGGTGAACTATCCCTTTAATGCTCTTATTAGCACTGAAGATTTATTCTCAGCGGATTTGACATGTCTTTAGTTACCTGTAAAGGTACGGTTGCTTGCTTGTATTGAAAATTTTGTTTATTAGCGTGTTGAATCCAAACTGATGTTACAGAAACGTGTATCTATTTTTTTAGTGTGAATCGAACAAAAAAGTGTGTTTATTAGAAAAAGCCTCACCTCAAACCTTATTGTCGCCTAACCGTGTAAAAACAGCAAATAAATGCACAAACATGCATCACACAAATACATACTGTATGTAGTTACAAGTTAACATTGTGTTGGTCAAACATGAGTCAAAAGGAGCCATTCTATTGTGTAGATTGTAGCGGCATCTAGTGGTGAGGTTGCGAATTGCAACCAATGGCTCACTACACCCCTCCCCCTTCCTTTCGAAGGAACTCCACAGTGGTTGACCCAGCACTAAAATGTCATCATGTTTTCGCTTCTTTGCCGATAACGTATTTATGAAACGTGCTCTGTAGAGCAGTTTGTCCGTTTAGGGCTACTGTAGAAATATGGTGTATTCCATGTAAGGTAGATAGAAATAATTAATTCTAAGGTAATAAAAACATAATGCTTCATTATGTAAGACTCTTAAACCTCTGAACACATAGTTGTTTATATTATATTGCATTTCTGTCAACAGATCCTCAAAAAAACTGGACATTTAAGAGAAGAAACACTAACGTTAACATTTATTTCGCAGTAATTTGTGTTGTTTGGTCACATCATTCTTCAGAATCTCTCCTTTTGTGTTCCACAGATGAAAGAAAGAAAGTTATACAGGTTTGACATGACATGAGGATGGTGAAATGACGAAAGCATCTTCATATTTGGATAAACTGTCACTTGGTTGTTTTTACGTTGTTATTTGGTTGTCAGTGAGAAAGTAAGAAGTGTAAGTCAGTTGTGAGATAACACAGATCCCCAGAACAAACAACAACACCACCAATTCAGTGAATGAAGGAGTTACATACATGTGACTAAACCCCTTTCACACTTTATTTCTGCTTTTACAGCTCTCTGATGCCTCTGTGTGGTTACACGTGTGTATTACAGCACTGAATCGTCTCTGGAGACTGTAGATTAAAAAGAGAAGACGGATGAGAAAGACAGAGAGACAATCGCTGTGGTCAGTATCATGAAACTGAAGTTCTGGGTAATGTTGAATCTGAATGGTCCATTGCAAAGAAACTGTTGACCAGCATACTCCGCAAAGCATCACATTATCTGGATTATTGAATTGAGCCTCTACAGTCCCCGTCATGAAGTCTTTACCCTGAACATCACTCTTATGGAACGTGGAACCGTTTATTCCACCTAAAACAGACGTCCATCATTGGCAGCCCTGTTCCTCTGAGACCAACAGCAGAGTCGGGGTGAGAGAATCCGCCGACGTCTCTCACGCTTATCGGCTTCAAAGTGAAGAGCGCCTGTGTGTCCTAACAGAGGTCTGAGACATAGTCGAAGTCTCTGAAGTAATCCTGGTCTTTACGCGAGAGGCTGCGGCTCTCACGGGGTGGGGTCAGGGCAGGGGCTTCATTGGTGAACTCGGCATCAAAGTTACTGACGTCTTCTTTATCCATCAAGGCCGGGAGGAACGGAGGAGGAACTTTCCCCTGAAGCAGAGCCTCAAAGTCAATATTCTACAGAGAAAGAGAGGTAGAGACACATCACACACAGATGAAACGGTATACACGACAGACAGAGGTTAAAGTTGTTCATACTCTGAAGAAGGGCTGTTTCTTTATATCCTCTGCATCTTTCTCACTGGAGCCCAGACGTCTCTCAGGGTTACGTCTCAGCAGCTAGAAAACAAGAGCAACCTGTCAATCAACAAACACAGCCAATCACAGAGCAGTTGTGGAGAGAGGCGGGTCCTCACCCGTCTCATGATGCTGATGGCTTCGGTGGAGAGGAATCTTGGGTACCGTACTTCATCATTGACAATACTGTCAAACACTTCCTCCTCATCATCACCTGGAAACGGTGACTAGACACACAAACACACACGCGTCATGTGATTCATATTTATTATAGCAGAGGGTTTCTCAAACTTTTTTAAAGGAGAGATTCACCCAATCAGAACAAAGTCTGTAACCGTGGAAACGATGCAAAGGTTTATGAATGATGCAGTCAGATTCTGTGAACCGACTCTACAGTCTGCAGTTTTCTATATTATGAACATGTACAGTATTTAATGTTTCTTTATTTGCCCGTAGAAACATCCTCATGGAGTTGTAAAAATGTGGTATTTTTTTCTTAGTTTCAAGTGTAATACGCAATAATAATCTACGCAAATGAAAGTCATTGTTATTTGTCAGATGTCAAAAAATAATATCATACGGTAACAAACAAATACACTGTTTACAGCGGTGTGATCAATCCTTGAAGTCGATTTGATTGAGTAATTTCGGGGAGATTTTGGTTCACAGACATACAGCCATGACTTTTATCTGATCTTTTTGGAGACAATTCACCACACCAAACCAAACACGCTAACGCTTACACACCTCTCCAACAAGCATCTCATATATGAGCACACCGAAACCCCACCAGTCCACTGCTCTGGTGTAAGACGTGTCTGTCAAAACCTCTGGAGCAAGAAACTCTGGAGTACCACAGAAAGTGCTCGTCCTGTCCCCAAAACCCATTCCTACACACAGAGGAGAGGAGGAAAAAACTTGAAGATTCCTATTTGGGTTTGATCAGTCTGACCAAAGTCACTGTTTGGAATGTTTTGATGATTGTCAGTGTATATTAAGCAGCAGTGTATGATGTCACGTGATGTCTAACCCTCTTTACAGAGACCAAAGTCTGCGATCTTCACATAACCTTCAGTGTCCAGCAGCAGATTGTCAAGCTTCAGATCTCTGAAACACACAAACATCAGCAGAGACACATCAGATGACCATGTGTGTTCAATGTTTTGTCATATATACTTTTGTACTGTGGTAACGTTTGTGTTTCTTGTTCACTCTGGGTGTGTGCTTACCTGTACACAATCATATTATCATGAAGAAACTGAAGCCCCAAAACTACACAAGCAGCATAAAACCTGCAATACAACACACAATTCAACTCACTTTTATTTAGATACTACAATGTGGCATTTGTTCAAAGCTTAAATTATGGGAAGTTAAGAAAGACAGCATACAGTACAATACAAGGTGTAATAGAAAGAGCAAGACCTGTCTAATAAAGCAATGTTCATGAAATTAAAAATAATATCAGCAGTCTCTCCGGGGAGCAAACCAACACTACACAGCCCAGTGGCGAGCAACCAAAACTCCAATGATGAATAAATGAAGAGAAACCAGACTCAGCTGGGAGGATCAGTTCTCCTCTGAAGCGTTACAGCTGCACTTTGATTAAATGTTACTGTGCAAATGTTTTTGATGAACATTTAAAGACACAACTAGACCAAGGTCCTCAGTGACCAATAAGATTTGAGCTTTAGGGTCATGTGTGTGATGATGTGACACTCACACAGAGCGCTCTTCAGAGAACACATCAGCGTGTATGTGCATCATCAGATCACCGCCTGCCGTGTACTCCATCACAAAGCACACGTGTTCTGATGTCTGAAAACACGCAAACAGATTGACCAGGAACGGATGCCTCGCGCTGTTCACAGTCTCGAAGATTCGCTTCTCGCACATCAAACTGACAGAGATAGACAGAGACAGGACTGTCACCAAATATTTCATGTTTAATAAACAGATTGGTGAAATGGACAGTAAAGTCACTGATGTTTCAGACCTCTCCACTTCATCCCGGGCCACAATGTCTCCTTTCTTCAGAGCTTTGATGGCGTACAGCTTCCCTGATGCCTTATATTCAGACAGCAGCACCTGACGTTAAACACGCACACACAATCAACATACATATGAACACAAACATAAAAACGCATTTGTATATTGTGAATGCTGAATGTGATCTGTGCTGTGGAATCTCAGTTGCTGGTACCTTGCCAAAATGCCCACGTCCCAACACAGCGATCAACCGGAAATCCTGAAGACACAGAGGTGAACCCACTCGCCTGTACACACGGGCACACCGGATGAAATGAAACAGAACATCAGAGAGCTCACCGGAAACAAAATAACAGACCAATGTGCATGTGTTTCATGCTGACTCTTGGCTCGGTCTGTAAGACATATTGTGTGCTGGTGGGACGTGTACCTGGGATGGGAATTGTGGGAAGTTTTCCTGACGACCCCCTGAGGAGGAGGAGCGGCTTCAGGAGAGACTGAATCTGTTTCGGACACACTCCCCATCTGACCAAATACAAACACAACACACTCATGTACAAATAACATCACGTATAAGACCTGAGATCTTAAAAGCAGAGACTGATGTAGAACAAGTGATGTGACATCAGGATGTGAACATAATCCATCACATCGAGCATCTCTACGTCTATGAGCAGTGGTGTTATGAACATAATCAGATTATTTATATTGATATGAATATGAGTCGGAGCATTTTTTTTAAGTTCTTTCACATTCATGTTGAAGTGTTTGCATGATATTCACTTACTGGAACTAATAGAGTAAACATAAACATCAGTGTTGTCGTTCTTTCTATTCTCCTAAATATATTTTAAGATCTCTGTGCTGTTATTAATGATATCATTTCAGCACCCCTCAGACAACACCATCTGCTCGCTCACCCCTCTCTCTCTCTCTCTCTCTGGTGCATGCTGGGAGTCGGGTGAGAGTGGTGGTGGTGGTGGTGAGATTTTCTAAATCTTTTTTTTCCTCCAAAGTTGCATGATTTGGAAAGCGTACATTTAAAAGAGCATTGTTTCGGTCTTGTGTGGCAGGATGGCTTTATTCGCTGGGACGCCATCATTATCACTTTGTAAGGGTTTCAGGTGTGTTCCTGAAGATAATGCTTCAGTAGAAGATGTGCTGTTCGCGGTTGGGGATCATCATGAATTTACAGTCTTTGTTAACCATACTGAAGATATTAAGAGGCTGTTTAAGGTTCTTGATTGTTAAGAGAAAGCTTCATCAGCCAAAGTAAATTGGAACAAAAGTGAAGCTTTTTGGGCGGATCAGGGGCATTTTAAAAATCTCCCTCAATTGCCAAGCATGAAAAACCCTATACCTCTGTATTGCCAAATCATTTGCAGCTGGACTCTGTACAAGTAATGCCAATAATTTAATTGAAATGTTTTTTCATGTATTATTCATTCACTTCAAATGTTTAATTCTGTTATTCACGCAATTTTGTGTGTTATTAAATCAAGAGTTTTTTTTCTTTCTCTCACCGTTTGTGAGATGTTTCTCTTCGTCTCTGATGTTGGAAAATCACTGTCCAGTTGAATCTTCTGAACTGAAATCTCAGCACTGTCACACACACACACACACACACACACACACTAGAGTCACACACAAGTGTTTATTCAGATTGAGAGTTGTGCGGTTGTGTTTCTTCACCTGCTGTTGTGTTGATGTGTGTAGTTGTGTGTGGGGGAGCCCGTGGGAATGGCGTTCTTCAGCAGTCGAACCCACGTCGTCATGTCAACATTCAACTGTTTGGCTCTCAGGAACCCTTTGCCTGCACAAACACACACAACAAACACACAGAACAGTTTCCCATATGTCTTCATGTCATTATCTGAAATGGAACGGTGATGTGTGTGTGAAGGTTGTTACCCTGTTGTTTAGAGAAGATCTTTCTCTGTCGCTGCAGACGTGGTCCTCTCTCAATCACTGGATTAAAAAACATCACCTGAAACACAAACATATTGACTGATGTCTTTTTATTTATTTCAACTGCCTTTATTTAAGTCCATTGTTTTATGGACATCATACTTGTATTTTTCTCTTTAGGGTAATTTATTGCAATATGAAATGCATGAAATGCAATATTGTACAATATAAAGTAGACACACTCAAAGCAATTAAGTATCGTTAATTAAAAAAATGAATGGCATATGTGACAGAGAGTGTGTGCATGTAAGTGTGTATGAACTGGTGTGTATTGGCGTTACTGTGTGTGTGTGTGTGTACAGTACCTCGGCCAGCAGCAGTCCCTGAGGTTCCAGCTCTAGCTGTATTCTGTGTCTCTGGTTGTCCAGAAACTCTTCCAGTTTGAGATATTTCAGAGCGCACAGTGAACGATAATCACGCCAGTACACTGCGATCTCCATCTCTCTAGACTGAACACACAAACACAGAGAGAGAGAATGTGACACATCAACATCATATTGTGTGTTTGTTGTTTGTGGTCCTGTAGACCTGAGATCAGTCAGTGCTTTCTAACATTCAAATGCATTATAACCATTGGTGTAGCGGTGCCTGGAGAAGTGGGTATACTGTTCATTTATGCCCCCATTTGTAAAGCGGCCCAGCAGAGGCTCGATGATATAATATAGCCAGATTTCCAGCCTGATTTTATGGACATTTTGACATATACATGACTAGATTTAACATCCGGTCGTTTACCATGTTGACGCGTGTCCAATTAAAAGACACCACATGCGTGCAAACATGAGAGCTGTCGAAAGAGGAAGAAAGCCAAGCAGGCAGTGTTTTGCAAACATTTTAGATGCGACATGTGAACTACCCTTGACATTTCTTTTATAAAACATTATTTAGCAACTTCCATAGCGCTCTTTCACAGTTCAACTGACCCAGAGCTGGGCTTCTGTCAAAAGCAACTTTCATTCGATTGGCCATCTCAATTAGATTGATGAGCGATTGATCAGATCTGAGATCAGTCATAGGCGTTTTCTACAATGTTGGCAGCAGATCATTCAGTTTGTCCTGTTATTCACAACTTTTAGGACACACCAAAATGACAGAGGGTACACGCCGTAAACCTGATTATAAATCTACTGATTATAAATCTAAGCAACTGATGTTTTAAAAGTGCAGAAAGGTTTGTGTAAGGGTTAGATATAGGGAGACCATGTACAGTGTGTGTGTGTGTGTGTGTGTGTGACTCACTCTCTCCAGTTCAACAGTGAAGCTCTGATCCCAGGTCTGTTCTCCAACACTTCTCCAACATGTCTGACCAACAACACAGTTCTCCAGCTTTAAAACAGCGCTCACCTCCGCTAAACATGCACACAAACACACAATAAATCAAATGTGTTTAACAGAAGAAACAAACACCTAACAGCACAACACTGTGTATTGCAGTACCTACATGCATCGTTACTGCAACTAAATATGCAATAACTTCTCCACTGCACTGTTACTTATCCAGCTTTTGTCCATCATTTATTTGCAGTACTCTACATGCAGTATATATATACTGTATATCCTGCACTTGCTGTTATTGCACGTCTGGTTAGACAAAACTACATTCACGGAATAACACACACTCACACACACACACTCACACACACACACACACACACACACTCACAGGAGAGTTCTTCAGTAGTTTTGTTGGGCATTTTCAGACTGAAACTGCTGTTTCTGGTGCTCAGTGTGAGTTTGAAGGGTCGCGTGTCTCCCGGGCTGAAGTGAGGAAGGATCACAGGAGACGCTCGACTGCGACCCGGCACCACGTCCAACAACCCTACACAACCCAACAACCGAACCTGCAGCGTTCCTGAAAGACACAGACTTCAAGTTGTAAGAGCTCAACATTAGTCAGACTGGAATTTGATCATGAATGTGAAGTGTTCGGGTGTACCGGTGAGAGGTGAGGGTCTGCTGAGGGTGTTGTACTGATTGTGTATGTAGGGGGCGCTGTGACGTGAGCTAAACGCTGACGATGCTGTCATGACCAGTTCCTCTTTGATCAGATATGCTTTAGGATGATCTTCTGGAAGATCCGCCAGACGCTGCTCTAATGACAACCGCAGGAGATCCAACCGCTGAGACGCTTCACTCAACCGACTCTGAGCCTACAGACACAAATAAACATCATCATCACCATCTTCCTCATCATCCTCATCATCCTCCTCCTCATCATCCTCATATTCATTATCCTAATCCTCATCATCCTCATCATCCTCATCTGCATCTGCATCTGCATCTTCATCCTCATCCTCATCCTCATCATCATCATCATAATCATCATCATCATCATCATCAACATCCTCATATTCTTATTCATCATCATCATCATCATCATCATCATCTTACTCGTCATCCTCCTCATCATCATCCTCATTGCCTGTTTTTTAATCAGTGTGTGTGTGTGTGTGTGTGTGTGTGTGTGTGCGCGCGCGCAAGTTTTCATTAGTGTGTGTCTATACGTGTGCGTGTTTTCATTAGTTTGTGTGTGCGTTAGTGTGATTTCATCAGTATCATTATGTGTTGTGTTGTGTCACCTCAGCGATGGCTTTCTTGTCTTGTGTTTTTCCAGTACCCAGAAGTCTCATCATGTTTTTGGCGCCCTCAGCCATGGCGTGTTCCACACGGTAATGATGCCATAGCTCCTCGATCCTAAGCTCCGCACCAAACAGATCTGTTTTACCTGTGCACACACACATCGATATCAACACATTCACGATTGTCATTTCCTCTGCTGTATTAACCAGTCCATGCTGGATCAGAGGAACTCTTCTGGATTATTCACCGATCATCATCCAGTCCACGTGACAAGAGCAACATTGGAACAACAAGTAAAACCACACAACCCCACAATGCACTGCACTCCCTTTGACTTTCACTATGTGGTGTGAAACAAACCGGAATATGAACATCTCATTCTTTGTTCGTGAGACATGAGGTTATATTTCACTAGCAGAAGGACTGAAATCTGTCCGTTCGATGTATTCAAACAACAACATTGAGGTCATTGATCTACAACAAGGAAAGATGTGGAGTTAGAGCTGCATGTTATTCCTCTGAGAATCATGTTTAGTTTATTTCTCGAGCGGTGGAGTGAAGATGAAGCAGCATTAATAAATCTATTCTTAACCAGTGAGCTTCAGGACATCAGCGCTGAGACACGTCCATTAGAGTCCATTAGAGCCCCCGCTTCAGCTGAGCCAACATTTCATATCTCTCTCCCCCCTCATGTCTTCACATCTCTCTCTCTCTCTCTCTCTCACAGTCAGATCTGGCTTTATTTAACTACATGTTTAAAGTTGACCTGTGCTAAAATCACTGACTGAACTCTAGACGCTCCACGGGGCGTTACAATACAGTTCTATACTATTCAGACTATCCAAAAGTCACTTTACAGACCCTCTTGACATGTAAGCGGGTGATTCTTGAGAGGAATAAACAGTGATGTATGCCAGACATCATTCTGTTATGTAAAGTGAGACAGATGAGCCGTACCGCGAGAGTCGTCTGTCTGCTCTGTGGCCTGCACGGCTTTACAGATCTGCATACGGATGATGTCGATCTTCATCTTACTGTCCTGTAACATCTGCTGAGCCGACTGAAGAAGCTTCTTATCCTGGACACACAGACATATATTTACAACGTGTACTGTATATACTGTGACACTCCTCACCTGACATAAAGACAATTCTTGTTATAGACTTTCTATATATATTTAAATAAATACAAACGAAATAGAAAGTCACTGAAAATCATTCAAACCTTAGCGAGAAAGTTTTAAAGTGACAGTTCACCCAAGAATGAAAATTCTGTCATCATTTACTTGCCCTCTTGTCATTTCAAACCTGTATGATTTTCTTTCTTCTGCAGATAACAGAAGAAGATGTTTTGAAAAATATTGTTAACTGGCCTCCTTTGACTTGCCAACTTTCTTCGAAAATATCTTCTTTTGTGTTTTGAAGAAGATAGAAAGTCATAAAACTTTTAAAAAGACAAGAGGGTGAGTAAACGATGACAGAATATTCATTTTTGGGTGAACTATCACTTTAGGACAGCACCTTTTAATTATAAACAAAAACATTTAAACGTTATATACTGTGCAGGTCACATGTTGGCAGCTCGACCAATAGAATTGAAGTACTAAAATAAGTGAATAAATAAATACTTTGGTAAGTCCATTGGCATAAATGGGGATCATGTTCTCCGCCCCCTGTTTGACCTTCAGCTCAATGTTGAGCTGTCTCTCCAGAGCCTTGATCCGGTCCTGATTGGCCGACGAGCGGTCTGTTGTCCCGAGAGACCTAAGGTCATCTGGATGTCAAAGGTCAAAGTGTAACATTCATTTATATGTCATTATTGATGAGAACACATCATCATAGCACCTGAGATGACGGTACGCTCAAAACACGTAAGCAAGCCAAATTTACCTACAACGAAGCACTGAAAACAGCAACATGCTAAAAAACTCACATATAAAGCTTTAAACACCTTCATCATCACAGTGATGAACAACAGCAGTGCACTAAGCATTTTGACCTCTGACCTTTGCTGTCGTCGCGACCTTTGACCATTATGTGTGCGTCCAGCTCCTGCAGCTGTGCGTGCAGTGAATCCAGTTTGCGAGTGGAGCTGCGTAACTGACTCTCCACCTGCTGAACGTTCCGTTTGTCTGTGGTGGCCCGCCGCAGGTTGTCCGCACCCGCTTTAATCTTCAGCTCTTTGCGGATCTCCCTGCGAATCCTCTCGCGCTGCTCGTCCAATCGCTGCTGAACACTGGAGTCCGACAAATCTGAGTTCTGATCCAGACCCAGCTGCTCCAGAACAGACAGACCCTCTGACTCCTACAGGAAACAGAAGAGTGGCCACAAAAGGTCACAGCACAAATTTGGACTTAACTCAAAAGGCTTCGTGTCATCAGTAAAAATATAAAGACTAGTGATGATATCAATGACAATAAATGAAAACTTTTCTATCTTAGTCTCCTGTGTCTCTCAGATGTATCTCCTGAGAGTCAACAATGTGTCAAACTGAGCTCAGATTTGTCAAGTCTGCAATCAAAAGTCAATATTATTCAATAAGATCTCAATATGAACTCAATCATTTCTCATCAAATTGACCTAAATCCAGATTATTTTGCCAGAGGCGGTCCTTCCTATATGCAGACTACACAGGTTGCGTAGGGCCCCTCACCACCAGGGTGCCCCCTTGACAACTAAATCCTTAAAATCATTATTGTAAACAAGACGCGATTTTATTACTTGTGGATTCAGCTTTTTAAATAGTTTGTTTATTTAACATACTCGGATATAATGCAGTGGGCGGCAGATAATGACATGTGCATGATGTGCTGATACGCCTCTTATGACCATGGCTTCAAAATGAAGCTATCCACCTGGAGCGGACAAATCTGTGTCAAACGCAAGGCAAAAGAACAAGTAGCCATGTGTTTTTTTATACCATTTTAAAGTCTTATTTATTTTGGCAAATTATGCAATATATGAATAGGCCTACTTACAAAACAATTCTCCGGTACAGATTTACAAATTCAGTATCTGTATTTGGTTTGCCCATGATAAATTGTCATTTTTTGTTTGTGCAATCACATTTAGAGAATTATGGTATGCTTAATTTTCTTGAGTATGTACTTGTCATGTTTTATTTTTGTTAGTAAACAACTCATTTGTTTAGTAAAAACAGTGTTTGTGTGACTAAAGTTTTTGACAGCTAGTTGGTTCCTGTCATGAGCTGTGTAGGAATAGAACCCAAGCGCAGGCAGACACGGGGATGAAGGGGTTAACAAAAAGTTTATTCACAATAAACACAAAACAAAAACCCACGAGGGAGTAAAACAAGACAAGATAAATAGTAACGATCAAGACACGGACTAACTAGGCTGGGGAAATAAGCACTAAGAACAAGACTAGACTCACTCACCAAAACACAATGTAACAAAAACTAGAGACAAGACCATCCATGTGCTACAGACTTGGCACAGCATACAGCAAAAAAAAAAGTACAATGAACGAGCACAGGACAATGAACACGAGGATGTTTTAAAGGAGAACAAACACAGGATAATTAACAAGGGGCAGGTGTAGGTAATGAAACACTAATGGGAAGACTAACGAGACACAAGGGCGGGAAACACTGACGAGACACGAGAAAGTACATGGCAAGTCAATATCAAAACAAAGCCATGTCTTTCTCACACAAAACCTAAGGCTATGCCATGACTCTGCTGCAAGACCAAGAATAAACATGACACGATAGCAGAATCATGACAGGTTCCAGAGTCTTCCAGTCTTCTTTCATTTAAGTCTGTTAATTTAATTATTATTTAAATTTTTTCTAGTTTACAGGTTTCTTTATTTCTCATTTTAATTATTTGTACAAGGGCCCCTCATAAGTTTTCTTTGGGCCCCAGAACATCTTGTATTTGCACAGATTCGACCTCTCCAAACTCCATTCATTTTACAACTGTTTCAACAATCACACTCTCATTTAATTCTCTTTTACTTTCTTCAAAGAGAAACATCTGACACCAAGTTGATACGTATATGAAACACAACTGTGAACTCCATTAAATCTCCTGAGCTCTGAATGAGCAATAACGTTCCTCAGGACATATTCTGTGTACGTAAGTCTGAAGTCTTTCTACAAACGTGTGAATGTCATGAGTGAATCAGGAAGTTGAGCTCGCGTTCACTTCAGACAGGAAAACTCCCTTCAGTACATCAATACACATATTAAACACCTCAACACAAAACACTGCACGACCTGCAATAAGACAACATCACACCTACAACTACATTTCTGCTTCTTAGTCTCGCATCATACACAGATTTGCCAACGCAAAACTAAAACCCAAATGTAAAATCTCAGTATGAAGGCAAACCTTTCTCATCAGGTTCTATCAAATGAGTTATTAAATAATATGATAACACACGTCTCACTTCTGTCTCTTTCTCTTTGGGAGTCTTTGGCAGTTTAAAAGACAAAACTGATATTTAAGCCAAATCAATTCTTCATGTATAAACATCTGAGATACGTCACATTACACAAGTGAAAGTGCATGAGATCTCCTCGAGCAATAAAAGAGCAACTACATTCTTAACAACTGTTATTATACAATTTTGGTTGTATTACTTCATTATTTTTGTATTTCAGCCTTGTACAGCACAGTTGTAAACCTTAGTTGTGTTTATTTGTGCTATATAAATAAATACATGAACATGAAATGAACACAGTTTCTCTGAGACGAAACCGCCTGAAGTTCTGTAAACATGATTTAAAACAGCTCATCTCAGCTAACGAAAGCTGTGTTTCTACAAGAACGTTTTGCGAATATTCCCATTAGGTTATGAAAACATTATTTATGAGCATTTTAAACATTCCACTAACAGTTTCTGGAACAATGACATTTGTGTTTGAAAAGTACAGCATAAGTGTTTTGAAAACCTTCAGAGAACATTTAGAAAACGTTAGCATGGATGTGTGCAAGAGTTCAAGAGTACGCGATCACAGTGTGAAGACGACACCATGTTTGGTCATCAAGTCTGATACGAGACACACAGACACACAGATCTCCTACCACATGATCAGATTCTGTCTCCTCTGGAGAACACACTGAATCTGCTGGATCTTCACTCTCCATCACCTGCTCGTCGGATTGAACAGCGTTTAATGATCAGATCCACAGCGCTGACTTCCGCTCACAGACACACAAACAGCTTCCTGTTCATCTGAATGACACACCAAAAAATGTTTGTCGCTCACAGGAACACATGGGCACGTGGTGGTAACAGTGTTGAAATCACCCCAACAACTTCCTGTTCAGGGGCAAACATCATCACTAGTGTGTGTGTGTGTGTGTGTGTGTGTGCGTGTGCATTTCAAGTGTGTCGAGTAGTATGTTTAACAGCAGGTGTGTGTGATGTTTCTTTCTTCTTATTGAGATCATTGATGTCTGCAGTCACTTTCAACTCTGTTACTGAAGCTGTAGAGGAAGACACACACACACACACACACACACAAGAAAACCACACACACACACACACACACACTCAAGACAACCACAAAACACACACACACAGATAGGACACACACCCACACATTAACAGAGCTTGCACACTCAAAAAACACACACACACACACCCAAGACAACCACAAAGCACACACACACACAGATAGGACAGACACATACTGATTAACAGAGCTTGCACACTCAAAAAACACACACACACACACCCAAGACAACCACAAAACACACACACACACACACACACAGATAGGACACACACCCACACATTAACAGAGCTTGCACACTCAAAAAAAACACACACACACATGCACAGGATACACACAAATGCTCATCCTAGACAACCTCCTTCTCGACAACACACGTCAGCCAATGACAGCACAAACTCAAACATGACCTGTGTTTCTCAGAAGACTGTATTCATATTTATACAACAACACAGATTCACCCGCAAAAATCAACAAAACACTGATGATGGATATCTGTCCAGTAGATGTTCACCTGTTCATGTCCTTCACAAAGCAGATGATGATTCCAGATGGAGAAAAGATGACAGACGTTTCATTTCTCTGTCATTTCATTTATATTTGAATGCTGTGAGAGACATTCATTATGACCGCTGCTCTTCACACACACACACACACACCTGTGTCTATCTCAAGCCATACTGACATGAGAAAATGTCCAAATGACAAACGACTTTCACAAATGTACGACATTTGCTCCACTACTAGCAAATGATGAGTTCAGCACATGTTGTCATAACATCACGGTCTCGTCGTGTCTCTCGTTTACATGTTGCATTTCTGAGAAGCGGCCGATGAGACATCTGTGACACAAGCACTACAGCCGCTTTCTCCTCACAAAACATTCAGACGATTGTTTTAGTAAAGCACCAGCAGCACCGTATTGATTTCCTTCAGTGAGCTTTAATGCATCTAATGGTGTGCAGAAGCAGGAGGTGAACGGGGACACGACCCGGATAAAAGCATCAGAGAGTCCATCGCTCGGCCCTGAGCGACATCATCATCGCGACTTCAACTCAAACCAACATCACGTGTGTCACACTAAACCTAACAAAGTCCTTTAACCTTCGGTTTGTGATGAATAGATGAAAATATGAGTGAAGAGAGAGAGAGAGAGAGAGAGAGAGAGAGAGAGAGAGAGAGAGAGAGAGACTTCAGTCGTGTAGAGATACGAAACTCTTCAATATTTAATTCTTCACTGATCGACAGAGAGCCGAAGCATTACAGCAGCAGAAGTCACATTCACTCCACAAACATCACACTTTCTTTCATTTTACTGCAAGATTTTTATATTTTTTCCTCCTTTACACGACGTAAACAAACACTATGTGTCCCGATGTCAACCTCCAGTAGACCTCCGCAAAGAATCAGTAACTGTCGAATCGTTTTTATTGAATTGAATACAATTATTTTCAAACAGAGTATTGATATCATTTCATATAAATATCAGTGAAATATATAAAGTAAATATTTCTGTTATAACCAAACCCTGACCGGCAGGAACCCTTGATTTTACACAGAAGATCTCTCAAAAAGACACTGATGATTTCTTTAGGAAAGAAAAGCTAAACAGAACAGATTTACATTAGAAGAGAATATGTTGTCAAACAGCTCTGTTGACTATAGTGAGGATAAACACAGAGAGGTTAACTGAGGTCAATCCTGATCTTCATTTAAACTCATTCATGTGTTCAGACACCAGTTACTCTGGATATTCGTTTCTGTGAATTGTAATATTGTCAAAGTAAAAACCCAAACACTGACTGCACTGCATTGGCTGTTCACATCATTTGTATTATATTATTACTGGAGACTTGTTGCTGTTTCTTGAATTCTGTTGTAATGGAAGCACACAGTTATAGACGAAGAATCCATTCAAACATATAACTAAGAAATATTTCAACAAAAATATGGATTTAAAAGTGAACATAAGGTCTACACGATACTAAAGCACTTATACTCCATCATTGACTCCATCATTTGAAATTCTATACCACACCCCCATTGACAACAGTTAACTTACGGGAGTTGTTTTCGTGTATGTGATGAGTTTAATAACACGATTATGATAACGAGCGCGCGAGTGACAGCTGCTCTAAACTTACACGCGCGCCGCCGCTGATGCTGATGGCCATCTCAGGTAACAGATGCCGATACTTCTCACCTGAAGAGCTTCAGTTTCACGCTAATGAAACATCCTCCGTTTGCCTTCGTGAAATAATAATCCACCGCGTTGAGTCAAATCCACGGGCTCGGTTCTGTGAAAACACGCACACTAGTGAGAAAAACGAGTTTCATCTGTCAACATGACTGTACAGCACACGGGTGGAGTTATTGTACCTGCGCTTTACACACTACAGTCCGTCATCATCATCATCATCATCATCAGACTCCACGACACGAGCCCCGACGGTCTGTCCTGCCGCACGAGCACACACCTTCAGTGATCTCCGCCGGCGCGCGCTCTGGTGGTCGTCCGGTGCGCGGTCATGTGTCCACTATAATCGTTTTAGCATCGAAGTGAAATTCACACTGATGATTTGATGTTATACGCTCCTTCATTTATCTATAGGATCGGTCTATAGATCTCCATCACATGACTATTCAGATTCTCTTATATACTTGTATTTCCTACATGTCTTACCGAGCAAGTTTCAAGACAAGGACTGCAGTAATTGTACTAATAATTGACTTCAAGTATTATTTATCTGTTCGAAGTCAAATGTTCTGCAATATTGATGAAAGTGTTTTTGTTTGTTTGTTTTTAAAAGTTTATCTCACTTTACACACAGAATTGTTGTATTTAATTGAGGGGGTTTATTTAGGAAAACGCGCCCCCTTGTGTATCAGATCTGCTTCTGTTATTGCAGGGTTTGATATAACGTGATGTTTCAAGTAAATGTAGGTTACGACACATTACCCGTCAATGCCAAGCTGACAGACTTTTATTAAACACGTTGATGTGTTTTAACAGTCGATTAAATAAATGTCCAAATAACAGCTGAATCTATTATAGCTACTTTTCACATCATTTATTGTAATAATCATAACATCTTTCACAGGGATGTCGGTCATGACACAAAAACAGACTTTCATAGCAAAGATGCCAAAGGGAGTAAAAACTGGACCTTATAACTCATCACAAATGCTTGTAGTTCAGGGAGTTTGGAGCAATTACATGAATTCTGAATACTTGCATTAACACAATCAGGTCAAAATAAAGGCCATTATTAGATATTAAAGGGGTCTGCCAAATGAATAAATGTAAATGTAAATGTATTGATCCAAAACTGACTACATATAACTACTGGAAGAAAATAAGATCATGGTTTGCTCCGACGGATTTCCTTTTTCTTCATTGAGTCTTCTTGAAGTTAACTTCCCTTTAACTGTGTTATTAATAATTAAGTATTCAAATAATAAGAAATATAGTTCCTTCAATTTGAAATATTTAAATTTAAAGAACTTTTTTTTCATTTTTTGCATGTTATTTACCACTTATTTACTAGCTGCTAAATGCTCTTTGAATGGAAAAAGTCCCGACGTCATATAATAAAATAATATAATAGCTCATTTGTAGCCTAAAGTAATGGGTCGTTCAGAGGTGAAAGTTGGGCTATGGTTTACATCAGAAACAAAGACGACTGGAAAAAGACTTAATCAATACATTTGCTCTCTTCAGTCTTATGGTTTGAACCACACATAATTATAACAATAATGCCATGCAAATTACAACCCTAATAAATGTAGACTTCAACTTTACACAAATAAATGGTCTAGTTATATAAGCTCGAGACGCAAAATGATTAGATGGGAAGAAACTAAAAACGAAACTAAAACGGAATGTTTCCAATGTTTCCTCATCTGTAAGTCGCTTTGGATAAAAGCGTCTGCTAAATGTAAATTAAATACAATAAACCTATTTAACCTACAATAAAAACCTCTGATGCCATTTGAGAGATGTGAGATTTGATTTGATGTTGAGAACTGACCGTCGCACAGTTATCAGCAGATGACGCTGTTGTTCTCATGTTTAAAACGAGTCTCATCTAAATCGAGATTGAAAGCACAGAACACCAAACCCTACAGCTGTCGACCATTTATAATAGAAACAAAACATGTTGTTCAAAATATAAAGACCTAAAGAGACCCACCGACACACACACACTACAGCAACTCAATATCACTCACAGCAAATCATCAGAAGTGCTTTGTGTCTGGAGCTGAGGACGCCACTCTACCTCATGTGTCTTTTAGACACGTTGCCATGACATCATCAGTAACCCAGGAAACTATTGAAACAGAAGGTCCCAGGAAATGAGGTAATGATTCAGGAATGCTGGGAGAGAAGAGGTTCATGACTGCACAAATCCAGAGAGGACAACAGAAACCGGCCATGCTAGACAATTACAACATTAATACACAAAACATCATCTACACAATCTCATTAAGACCTGAGCCAGATCCACTTAAAGAGATGCTCCACTTAAAACAAATGATGTCATTTACTCAGCCTCGTATTATTCCAAAACGTGTATAAATACTGTTGTTTGAGCACAGATATATTTGGAATAATGTATAGGCTATATATATCTATACATATATATGTAAGATTTTTTTAGGGGTGTAAATTATCCCTATGTAAAATGTTATATATTTTATATATATCTAGAGATACAAAAGGGAAACTAAACATTGACATATTTGATACAAGATTATTGGTTGTTGGATTTGGATAATAAATGCAGACCTGTTTAAAAATGACGGTGTGATAATGAAAATATCCCTAAACTATCAGGAGCTAAATAAATTCAGTTTTGATGTCAAACTAACTACATGGTGTGTAAAACACATTCACAAAACACAAGTTATCAATAAAAGAATGTCAATATGTTCATGATATGTGAAACTGTAAACATGCAGAGACAAGTGTTAAAAGACACAAAGCTATTGTTTTAGTTCAGAACACCACACACATCCCGATCACAGAAATACAAAAGTAAGAAGAGCAGTTGTAGAACCGTATGTGGAGTGGGGTTATTAAATATCATTTATTTCAATGTTGGGTCTAATGATAGGTTTCTAGTTCCACCACCGTCCAATCACCTTGCGGAGAGCTGCCGTGACTGATGGGCGAGTAACTACTGACAGAAGCAACCGCTGCCGTGGAGGAGTTAAAGCATGATATGATGTGTGGCCACAGACTGCTTTCCAGAGGACTCAGAACACCTCCTCCCTGACCGGGGAGATAGAGGAGCGGAGGGCAGCCGTCTTCACCGGTCAGAAGCAGAGCCTCATGAATCAACTGCTGGACCATGTCTAGTTTAGTGTTCCAGTCCAGATCCTCCGCAGGCGGACGGTGAAGGTTTCCGTTAGCGACCTTCAGAGGAAGATCTGTTGGGACGGAGCGAGACCGAGAGCCATCATTCCCTCTGGATTCAGTCTCTGTGTCCTCCTCCTCGTCCTCCTCGCTGGTCTCCATGGCCTCAAAGATGGTGCAGAGACCGGATGAAGGTGAGGGCAGAAGAGACGGCGGTGGCTGCTGCTTGTGTCTGTGTTGGTGCTGGATGTCCAGTTGTCGTTGGAGGATCTGCCGTCGCAGTCGATGCTCCTGCTGCTGCTGTTGTAACTGTAACTGAAGCAGCTCTCGCCGCTGTCTCTCCAGCGCTCTCTGCTGCTCCTGATACTGACGTTCCTCCTCCAGACGGAGACGCCGCAGATGCTCCTGCTCCTGACGCTGACGGATGTGACGCAGCTGCAGCAGGTGCTGGGCGCTCGGCCCCGTCTGCGAAACTCTTGGAGACTCATCGGCCCGAGTCTGTCTGGTGTTTGGCAGCGGGGCGAGGTAGTTATCATCAGACGTGTCATGTAGTAATGTTGCCTGGTTCTCCTGCTGACACTCATCTGTCTCCGGATCGCTCCAGGTTTCTCCTGTGGACAGTCAAGAGCACTCGCAATATGTGTTACTGTCAGAGATTGTTGTTATGGAGAACAGGGGTGAGCAAACAGGAAGAGGAACAGCACAGACAGGAAGAGGAACATGCAGACGAGACCAAAACCAAAAATTAATAAGACAAAACTGTTTTCCCACACATCCTTCCCTCATTTTGTAGTTATTTCACAACTCGTCTAAAAATAATGTGTTCGTGTCTTTAAAAGAAGCTGATTGAAGATGAATTAAAAACGTGGCTTATAATATATTTGTATATTTCCAACTATCATTTTCTTCTTTTGCCTGAGTCTGTCCATATCAAAATAGATTTCCAAACACTACAGTATTTAATTATAATAATCAAAGATGCTTGAAACAACACCCCATCAGTGTGAAAAGGCACAATTTTAATTTAAAAAAAATTCTAGTGAAATAAAAATCTATAAATGAACTAAATCCTATCCCTCTGAACACAGCATTTAAAGTATATCTTCAGGTGGCTTGTTTCGAACATCTGGTGAGTTGTCACTTTATGGCCTCATCTGAGACTCATTGATGGTGAGATGAGATCTCTGTGTTCAAAAATCTGTTATTCCTAAGTCAAATAATGTTTGAAGTTATTTGCCGACTGACATTGTAAAGACATATTCAAAGTTTTTGTTTTATTGCTGAAATTTTCTGAAGACACAGTTCTGTATATCAAAATACACGTCACATACAGTATAACAGAGGAAATCTCATCAGACACACATGACTGCACATAATATAACACACTTAACCACAGTTCAGATGGACAGAATTGATTTAAACCCAGAGAACAAAACGACCTTCACTACATCACTTCAGTGCTTCATTCTGATGTGAAGTAACAGGATTTCTGTCAAGTTCACTACCATAAAAACTGACAATGACAATTAGCATACAGTTTAGAATGGTGGTATGGTTCTGTTCTGCGCAAAACTCAGAACAAGCAGATGTCATTGGTTCTAAGAGACATTTAAGTGTGACACATAATTCAAATGTAGTTGAGACTTATGAAAAGGCATAACAGAAGTTGAGTCCCGATTGAAAATATGAAGTGGAGCTGGGGATGGAGGGGGGTAATTTTCCCCTGAGCAACACGAATAAGATGCTATTAGCTGAATGAATTTTAAAATGGAAGCTGTGATTGTGTCATTTTTCTTTAGGTAGAGGAGGATCAGCTGATGAAAGCTTGACTCACGTCACCTGCCGGAACTAACGCTATATGCTTGATTTACGATGACAGGAGAGGACTGTGCCTGCACTCATGTAATATAATACATTCTGACCATTATTTGATGACAGAGAATCTGAAAAATGACATTTGCATTAGTGTAGTGCAGTAAGTGAACATTCATTCCTGTAACGATAACCTGAGATAAAATGCAGTGACGTCACTGTTCTTCAGCACTTAAATAATAACACACCATCATGTCACACAAAAAGAAAACAAGAAGAGGAACAGACAGCCTTGTAATAATGTTTAATGCAATTTTGAAAACCTTTTAGTTATTGTGAACGGTTATTGTGTCCAAACACTCCGGATCACATTTCTGAAATTACCATTATAACAATTTCTCTGTGAATTGCACATGCACTTCCAATTGTTCTCGAAATGTCCCAGTGCTCACAATACAATGACTTGCAAGCATTATTTTAAGATTTACAAATGCAGGAAAACACTTTTTTCATAAACAGTAAGAGTTAGTCTGTTCCAAAGTACGAATGTCCAAATACTGAAATAATCCAGATCAGTCGAAACTCGGTACTTGAAAACATTTACGTTACGTGCCAATGGGAATCTATGTTATCCTTTACAAAAATGTTCAGCAGTTATTGTCAAGTAGCCCAAAACTAACAAAACACAACAAAAATGAAGCATGACAAGCCATCTAACACACATTCACCTCTCTATGTCAAACACTGCGAGTGTGAAACGCTTCTGGAACATCTAACCTGTACTTAATGCTAAAAGTGTTAGTGCTGGACACCGGAACAAGTTAAAGAAGTCAATAAAGCTAGTGTAGGAAAACTGATGTGTGTACAAACATGACAACAAGACAAGGATTTCAACAGCAAAATCAAATAAAACAAAACAAAAACAAAGTATAAAAAATTGACACTTGATCGGTAAAAACAGTAGGATAAATACAAAGGTAGGTTGAGTCCATGACGCTTGTTTCTTTTTTTTTGCATTACTTTCATCAAAGGACTAATTTTAACATTTCATCTTCAGGGTTGCCATGAAACGCAGTGTTATTTAAAAAGTACATTCTAATAGAAAATGAGAATCGCTACTGTACATACAGAAGTTTAAGCCGTACAATCATAACCATGAGCATGGTAATAGAAGAACATAGAGCAGCTCAGACAAAGCTATAGTCCCTCCCCTGACACCTCTCCTCTCCCCCTTTCCATTCCTTATTACTATTCATACTCGCTAACCCCACATCTGAAAGACGTGGAGAACAGTGGGGGTGCAGGGTTTAGGGTTGACAAGGTGCATTCCAAAGGAGGAACTTTATACATTACCTGCCAGAAAATTATCAGTCTTATCACATATAGTAGAGTAGTAGGGTGGCTGGCCGTCTGAATCATCCGCATGTTGGGGTGACAGGTGCATGGGAGACTCAGGATCTAACTCCTCCATCGCAGTGGGCTCTGTCTTCCTGCACATCACGTAGTGCTCATCAAAGCCTGCATCTCTCTCTGTGGGCTCGCTGATAGGCAGCAGATCCACCGGGCCGCCTAACAAGTCTTCGCTGTAGGCCGAAGCTGCTGGCAAGATGAGCTCTTTAATGAAGGAGGGATCCTTGGCCTCCTCTGGAAGCTGTTCTTCATTTTCCAAGCTGAAGATACCTGGGCTTTTCCCACAGCTCTCGGCCGTAGAGTGGGCATTAGAGTTGGAGCAGTCAAAACCATAAGAGGCCACAGAGTTTGCAGACTGAGGCGTATCTCCATCTTCCTCTCCTATCTGCCCCGGGACCTCTTCATCTTCCTCAAGAGAAACAAGGTTGTGAGGGATGGCGGCGCTTTCGTCAACTGCGATGTCAGGGTCATTGATCTGCAACTCACCCTCTGTGTCACTTGCCTCTTCATCCGAACTTGAAGGTGACGACGGAACCGAGGCGGGTGCTGTTGCTGCCTCACCCAACACCTCGTCGGCAGGCAGCGTTTCTGCTTCTTCCTCCTCCCCATCACCTCGCTCCAGGTGGATACCAAGGTCTTGGTCCATGTCCATCTGCATTGCAGGAACCGGCGTCTGTTGCTTGTCTGATCTGGACTCTACACCCGAGCTGCTGTCGTAGTCCTGAAGCTCCTCGGGTGTAGTGGTCTCGCTGCTGCTGTGTGCGGCCAGAGCCGTCCCGCTGAGAATGCTGGACTGCGACATCCCAATGGCAGGTGCTGCCAAGATACCAGACTCCACGGGAAATGCACTCTTTATCTCCTCCTGGACATCAGGTTGAGGTCCTGAGGTCTTGTTTAGTGGTGGATGTATGTGTAAGAAGGCCTCCACTGGGGATTTAGGGGGGGTGTCTGGTTCCTCAGACCTTGTATCTATTGGGTTTGATTCAGACATGATAAAAGCAGACTGGACCCATGGCTCTGAGAATGGATTGGAATGACCCCAAGCTTCTGTCTTTGTCATAGATGGTGCTTCCACAGCGTGGACCTTGTTGTCAAGACTGAGATGAGCCTCATCTATGTAATCATCACCTCCATCATCCTCATCTTCATCATCTCTATTATTACCACAAATTCCACTTTCAGCCATTCTGCTGCAGAACATCTCCACAGCTTCCTTTTCCTCAAACTCATTGTCTTTGTGGTGCGCATGGTCTTGCTCAGCCTTTTCACGTTCTTCCTCGTTCTCATCATCCTCCTCATCCTCGTCTTCATCGCAGAAAGAGTCGATTCCAGGAGGTCCCTGAAATGGTTGATCGTTCAAGAATATGTTGCTTGTCTCTTTAGCAGTACAGCTGATTTCAGTATTGAAGGGAGATGTTTCTACTCTTTCATATGCATAACTGATATTTCTATCATCTGATTGCATCATACCCCAATCAGAACCGACAAAATCAGCCACACCCTTTTTACAATCTTTGTCAATCACTGTTTGGGGCACTGCTTGCACCCTGTCAATTTCTCTTTCCTCATACTCTTCCTCATCAACGTCTTCATTAATCTCCTCCTCTGCTTTCTCAACCGCCTCCTCTTTATCCTGACAGGGGGAGACGGGAGCTTGGCTTCTGAAGTGATCTGCCCCAGTGCAGCTCAGCAGATCAAAGCCTTGTATAATATTCTCTGCTGCGAATGAGGACATCTGAATGATATCTTGGACTCCATTCTCATTCTCATTCTCATTCTCCTCCTCCTCCTCCTCCTTCTCCTCCTCCTCCTTCTCCTTCTCCTCCTCCTCCTCCTTCTCCTCCACCTCCTCCTGCTCTTCCTCCTGCTCCTCCTCCTGCATGTCTGGCGTAATGGTGCTGGGGTACAGACTTTGAGACCAAGTTTCACCTGAACCCTGCATTTCCAAAAGAGGTGCAGAATTTTGGAGCTCATCTGGCACCGATGTTGGGCCAGTGGGAGAGGATGGTGGGGACAGTACTGTGGTGCCTAGAGGAGACACAGCAGACACAGGCTCATTCAGACTGACCAGATCCACTTCAGCAGCTAGCTTAGACACTGCACTGTCATCTTTTGAAAGGTCCATGCTCTGTGGGATGTCTTGGGGATGAACATGCTCCACCTCTTCAGAGGCTGAAATGACAGGGGCAACAGATTCTTCAAGTGTCTCTACAGAAGCAGGATGAAGGACAGGTATAACTGTGTCCTTTAGTGTCTCATAAGAAGTACTATGAGGGATGGGTGTGAAGTTGTCTTCCAATGGCTCTTCAGAATCAGCAGATGTAACTGTTTCTTTAAGCATCTCATCAGAAGCAGAAGTATTGAATGATGTCACTCTGTCTTCAAGCATATCATCAAAAGCTTGAGGTTCTTCAAAACCAGTATGAAGGGCAGATGTAACTGTCTCTTCAAGCATCTTGTCAGAAGCAAAAGAAATGAAAGATGTCACTCTATCTTCAAGCATCTCATCAAAAGCTTGAGGATTTTCAGAAGCAGGGTGAAGGGCAGATATAGTGGTTCCTTCAAGCATCTCAGAAGGATGATGGACAGGTGTAACGTTTTCTTCAAGCAATTCGTCAGATGCAGAAGTAATGAAAGGTGTGGCTGTGTCATCAGGAGTCTCATCAGAAACAAGATGGAGGGCAGGTGTAACCGTTTCTTCAAGTATCTCTTCGGGTGCAGGGGAAATGACTGGTATGGCTGTGTCTTCAGTTCTCTCATCAGAAGCAGGTGGAATGACAGGTGGGACTGTGTCTTCAGTCTTCTCATCAAAAGCATGAATGACAGGTGTGACTGTATCTTCAGGTGTCTCATCACAGGTAGGGGGAACTCTAGGCATTTCTGTGTCTTCGGGTGCTTTCTTAAAGGCAGAAGCAGTCACATCTGTAACAGTTTCTGTAGATTTAACCTCACTGACAGCAGGAATGGCTGGTGTAACAGAGTCCTCAGGAGCTTCCTCAGAGGCAACAGGTACAGAAGCAGTCGCTGAGTGTTCCGGTGCTTCCTCTGAGGTTGTCATGGAAATAACAGCAGCAGCTGCAACGGGGGCTGCAACCACAGCCACAATGGGTACAATGTCCTCTTTCTGCCCCACTGTGGCGTCTGCAGGCTGGGTGGTTTTAGGGCCACGCTTCACTGGCATTGGAGTACTGCTGCCAACCGCCTTCTTTGGGCTGCTTGTCTTAGTGCTGGACTTGCTAGTTGTCTTGGCGCTTGCGCTGACTTCCTTGGAAGGTACTGCCTTGTTCTCCTTAGGTTTACTAGTCTTAGCATCCAATGCCTTGCTTGAGGTGGGGGGTTTCTTGGAAGTGGATTCCGGCTTGGCAGGGGTGGCTGATTTGGGAGTATCAGGTTTGGTGGTTTTCGCCGGTGCTGGCCTGGTGAGTGGCAAGGCAGAGGGTTTCTTGGCCGCAGGGGTGGATGGCTGTTTACTGACATCTAAAGAGAATTAAAAAATGAATATATATCATGAAAACTCATCAAATGTATTTGAAACTAAGCATTGATAAAACATGAAGTAAATTCACATCAGCCAACCTTTCTTGACAGGTGTTGTGGTCTTAGCAGTGAGAGTACGACCAGCAGGGGGGGCTGTGGTTTTAGCAGGAGAGGGTTTAGCAGTGGTGGATGGTGTCTTGGGTGTAGCGGTTGTTGGTCTGGATGCAGATGTAGTTTTGCTTGCAGCTATGGGAGTCGCTGGTTTTGGGGTGGCAGGAGAAGAGCGGGCAGTAGGGGTAGTTCCAGCAGGCCTGATAAAATAAAAAAGACAATTCATTAGAAAAGAAAACTGTATCAAATAAGAACCAAGACAGGCAAATAATTTAGTCATGTTTTAAATCGGGATGGTCTTAAGGGCAGTCCTTATCACTTCATCACACGTCCCGTTGGCTCTGATCAAATTTAACAAATCCTGCGGGCCAATCTTCTGTCTACATTCCACTGCATGTCTCTCTATTGCTATAAATAAAGAGCTGGAGTACACGAGGTGGTATGAGTGAAGAATACACAGCGAACATCACGTTTTATCACGTATATTAACCATGCAAATCCTGTTCGAGCACACAGCATGAACCCCGCTAGAAAAACACATGCAGGTTATATCTTTCCTCTAGGCAAACTTCACGAGGGATGGGCGGCGTGTCCTACATACACAGCAGCAGGTGAAAGAGCGAGATGTAGAAACAAAGAGAGATAGAGAGCTCCAATAGCAAAGATTCTAGACCAATGACCTTGGAGGGGAAAGAAAGAAATTAACCTCACAGAGGAAAGCATTCATGACTTCAAGAGTTGATTCATACAAAAATCTAAATTCTGTCGTTTTTTCCCCACACGTGGTTTGTAAACCTGTACCAGAGTCTTTCGTCAGTGGAACTCAAAATAAGATATTTTCAGTCAGTGGGGTTGTTGTTTGGATACAAAGGATTCAAAAAACAGAGAAAGAATAGGAAAAAGAATGAGAGCTCGGTCTAGTAACATGTATAATGTGCAGTGACAGAACGACTGAAGTTAAAGAAGAGAAGTCAGAGAGATTAGCACAAACTGTACTGTAAGAGAGAGAGAGACTCATCTCATTAAACAAGGTCAGTCAGCTTCATGTCAGTGCCCTAAATCATCCAGAGGCTTGTTCTAAACATACTAAATGCTCTTACAAGGCAACAACAGTCATCAGGAATGGATCAGACAGCTTCTGAGTCAGTTACTGCTTCGTTCTTGTGTGGATCAAAAAACTACTAAATCCGTATGTAGACTAAACAAATGAACAGAAAAACAAACAGACCAGAGCATTGTTTTCTCTCTTTATAAATCAAATGCACATTTAAATTCTGAAATGCACTGAAGCGTTCTGTCGCATCTGTTTTAAACTACCGCCAGCGGCTCGTTCATGACTTTCTAGCGAATGCTTTGACACTTGTGTGTGTGACGAAGAGCCTGAAGCCTGATCGGATGATAAACTCTGTTTAACTCGCTGTAACACTGAGCGACAGATTTCCCCCTGAAGTCGCGACACATGATGATGATGATGAAGATGATGAAGACCTCCTCCTGACTCAAACACAACAGCTGATGAACTTTTAATGGCCTAAATCTAGCGATCACGGATTTAGTCGCTTTGGATAAAAGCGTCTGCTAAACGACTAAATGTAAATCGTCTCTATAGCAGTGAGATTCATCTGCCTTCAGGATGATTTCTAATGCATCTGTGAAGAGTCTAAAACAGAGTCTGTCTGCTGGCGTTTACATGTGTGTGCAGGTCATGAGAAGAGAAAGATTTCAGATATCTGTGATAGTATGAATACAGAAGGAAGTCTGTCCTCTGAACAAAATTTGATTTATTTTTCCACGAGCAAAGAGTGTAATATGCACATCAGCAGTCATTTCATGGTCTGTGGTTGCGTTAAACGTGTCAAATCTCAAACAGTTTTATATTCGACTAATAAACCCTGCTGAACAGACCAGCAGGAACATCCCTCAGCAGCTTATTAAACAAACTAAACAAAGAACATCTAAACCTGTGTTTGTGCGTGTTGTGTGTGTCTGTGCTTGTTGTGTGTGTCTGTGCGTGTTGTGTGTGTCTGTGCGTGTTGTGTGTGTCTGTGCTTGTTGTGTGTGTCTGTGGTTGTTGTGTGTGTCTGTGCGTGTTGTGTGTGTCTGTGCGTGTTGTGTGTGTCTGTGCTTGTTGTGTGTATCTGTGCGTGTTGTGTGTGTCTGTGCGTGTTGTGTGTATGTGTCTGTGCGTGTTGTGCGTGTCTGTGCTTGTTGTGCGTGTCTGTGCGTGTTGTGTGTGTCTGTGCGTGTTGTGTGTGTCTGTGCTTGTTGTGCGTGTCTGTGCGTGTTGTGTGTGTCTGTGCTTGTTGTGCGTGTTGTGTGTGTCTGTGCGTGTTGTGTGTGTCTGTGCTTGTTGTGTGTGTCTGTGCGTGTTGTGTGTGTCTGTGCGTGTTGTGTGTGTCTGTGCTTGTTGTGTGTGTCTGTGCTTGTTGTGCGTGTCTGTGCTTGTTGTGTGTGTCTGTGCGTGTTGTGTGTGTCTGTGCTTGTTGTGTGTGTCTGTGCTTGTTGTGCGTGTCTGTGCTTGTTGTGCGTGTCTGTGCGTGTTGTGTGTGTCTGTGCTTGTTGTGCGTGTCTGTGCGTGTTGTGTGTGTCTGTGCGTGTTGTGTGTGTCTGTGCGTGTTGTGTGTGTCTGTGCTTGTTGTGTGTGTCTGTGCGTGTTGTGTGTGTCTGTGCTTGTTGTGTGTGTCTGTGCTTGTTGTGCGTGTCTGTGCTTGTTGTGCGTGTCTGTGCGTGTTGTGTGTGTCTGTGCTTGTTGTGCGTGTCTGTGCGTGTTGTGTGTGTCTGTGCGTGTTGTGTGTGTCTGTGCGTGTTGTGTGTGTCTGTGCTTGTTGTGTGTGTCTGTGCGTGTTGTGTGTGTCTGTGCTTGTTGTGTGTGTCTGTGCGTGTTGTGTGTATGTGTCTGTGCGTGTTGTGCGTGTCTGTGCTTGTTGTGCGTGTCTGTGCGTGTTGTGTGTGTCTGTGCTTGTTGTGCGTGTCTGTGCGTGTTGTGTGTGTCTGTGCGTGTTGTGTGTGTCTGTGCTTGTTGTGTGTGTCTGTGCGTGTTGTGTGTGTCTGTGCGTGTTGTGTGTGTCTGTGCTTGTTGTGTGTGTCTGTGCTTGTTGTGCGTGTCTGTGCTTGTTGTGTGTGTCTGTGCGTGTTGTGTGTGTCTGTGCTTGTTGTGTGTGTCTGTGCTTGTTGTGCGTGTCTGTGCTTGTTGTGCGTGTCTGTGCGTGTTGTGTGTGTCTGTGCGTGTTGTGCGTGTCTGTGCGTGTTGTGTGTGTCTGTGCGTGTTGTGTGTGTCTGTGCGTGTTGTGTGTGTCTGTGCTTGTTGTGTGTGTCTGTGCTTGTGTGTGTCTGTGCGTGTTGTGTGTGTCTGTGCTTGTTGTGTGTGTCTGTGCGTGTTGTGTGTATGTGTCTGTGCGTGTTGTGCGTGTCTGTGCTTGTTGTGCGTGTCTGTGCTTGTTGTGTGTGTCTGTGCGTGTTGTGTGTGTCTGTGCTTGTTGTGTGTGTCTGTGCGTGTTGTGTGTATGTGTCTGTGCGTGTTGTGCGTGTCTGTGCTTGTTGTGCGTGTCTGTGCGTGTTGTGTGTGTCTGTGCGTGTTGTGTGTGTCTGTGCGTGTTATGCGTGTCTGTGCGTGTTGTGTGTGTCTGTGCGTGTTGTGTGTGTCTGTGCTTGTTGTGTGTGTCTGTGCGTGTTGTGTGTGTCTGTGCGTGTTGTGTGTGTCTGTGCTAGTTGTGCGTGTCTGTGCTAGTTGTGCGTGTCTGTGCGTGTTGTGTGTGTCTGTGCTTGTTGTGTGTGTCTGTGCGTGTTGTGTGTGTCTGTGCGTGTTGTGTGTGTCTGTGCTTGTTGTGTGTGTCTGTGCGTGTTGTGTGTGTCTGTGCTTGTTGTGTGTGTCTGTGCTTGTTGTGTGTATGTGTCTGGGTGTGCATGTGCGTGTTGTGTGTGTCTGTGCGTGTTGTGTGTGTCTGTGCGTGTTGTGTGTGTCTGTGCGTGTTGTGTGTGTCTGTGCGAGTTGTGTGTGTCTGTGCTTGTTGTGCGTGTCTGTGCTTGTTGTGTGTGTCTGTGCGTGTTGTGTGTGTCTGTGCTTGTTGTGTGTGTCTGTGCGTGTTGTGTGTGTCTGTGCGTGTTGTGTGTGTCTGTGCTAGTTGTGCGTGTCTGTGCGTGTTGTGTGTGTCTGTGCGTGTTGTGTGTGTCTGTGCTTGTTGTGCGTGTCTGTGCGTGTTGTGTGTGTCTGTGCTTGTTGTGCGTGTCTGTGCTTGTTGTGTGTGTCTGTGCGTGTTGTGTGTGTCTGTGCTTGTTGTGTGTATGTGTCTGGGTGTGCATGTGTGTGTGTGTGTGTGTGTCTCAAGCCAGAGGAGCACTGCAGCAAAAACTCACTCAAGTGTTTTAAAAACATCCATCAAATGACTGTCATGCTCACACACACACACACACACACGCGCGCGCGCATGCTCCATTTGAAGATTAGGTGCAGTGGCTGTAATAAATCTCTCCGGTGGATTAAGTGCTACCACGACCTACTGAGCAATACAAGACGAAGAAACACAGAAAATGTGTGAAATAAAGTGATTCACTTATGAGAAATGAGTCTAAATGTGCACACTGGATACACCCTTCACTGCCCCACCCATCAGTATGACATCATCATCCGCAGGAAACAGACGTCATTCATTAGGACATCAACAATAAAGTGATTCTGACGTGAATGTCTAATGTCACAAACATCTTTTCACAATGGTGCCGAGTCTGCTGACCACCCAGTGACCCCAAAAATCCCAATCCTGTCATCATTTATTCTCTTTCATGTGTTTGTAAATCTCTGTGCAAGTCTTTCCTCAGCGAAACACAAAAGACGATATTTTGAGAAACGGTTCATACAATGGAAGTCAATGGAGTTGTGTAGCTATATAAACACTGCTCTGTTTGTAAACATTCAACACACCAACACTGACTCACACAATACTGTGTGTTTGGGACGAGGAGGAAGTCTAATGGAAGATTCCACCATAACATTTAGCAGGACACACACTGAGTAATACACTGCTGCATTGTGTGTTTAAAATCATTGTGTAAATATGTGCTGGTAAGCCCAGCGTCCACATAATAACACATGAAAACATGTCAGTGTTACAGTTTTTCTCGATTGTTTACACACAAATATTGGTACTTGAGACACAATGACCACAACATGTAACTCATTCACCAACCACCTGAACCAATTCTGCTAAACTACAAGCACAATTCCTGCTTTACACTCACATTGCAGATCTAAAACACACTTTTTTCAAAACACTACACACAATTCTCTGCATTTGGCACAATTTTCAGGCAGAAAAATCTCTTGTTTTCACAAGGAACACACTGCCATTCATATATGAACACTGACTCATCACATGTGTAAACACCTGTCACAAATGTGTAAACCCCTTCTCCAAGCTATGGAAGATGCATGTCAAGATATAGCAGCTGATGCTTTTCATGGCTGGACTGAAAAACATTGCTTGTGATGTGGATGATGTGCTGTGGTCAGACCCAAACCGAAGAGAAGATGCAGCATCGTTTTTTTACTGTAACTGTATACAGTAAATTTTTCTGTTGTTTTGTATGTAGACCACTGTATGTGCAACTTTGCGTTGGTTGGGATGTACACTGTACATTGTTTTTGTTGGAAAAATAAATTATATTTGTTATCGTGTATTTGTGTGTTCTGACTATAAAAACTATTTATATATATATATATATATATATATATATATATATATATATATATATATATATATATATATATATATATAAAGACCAAAGTCATTATGATGAATGGAGAAGGGTTTTCCATTCATCATAGTGTTTTATATAGAGCACATCAGTGTTCAACTGGTTCTTATAAATGTTTATTCATATGATGGTTTGTGTGTGTCATTTGAAAACAAAATACCATTTTGAGAAGAAAGAACATTGTTTTGAATGTGAAGTTTAATTTTGAAGGAGAATTGAGGGGTTTTGCCCATTGTGTTTGTGTTTTTTGATTTGTGTGTAGAGTTCTGAGAATATGAGGCATGCTTTCAGAAAATGTGTGTAAACAATTGAGAAAAACTGTAAACCAATGTCCTGATAAAACATTACATGTGTGTGAAAATAATGAGGGAAAACACAAACTTCTGCAGACACACACACACACACACACACACATGCAGTCAAAACTCATGATGAGATTTACATCAGAGGAAAACTCAAGCGTAGACTCACTGAAATACACAGCGCTGTCAACCATCTCTGTTGAGAATTCTTTGAAGCTCATGACTTTATGTGTGTGTGTGTGTGTGTGTGTGTGTGTGTGTGTGTGTGTGTGTGTGTGTGTGTGTGTGTGTGTGTGTGTGTGTGTGTGTGTGTGTGTGTGTGTGTGTGTGTGTGTGTGTGTGTGTGTGTGTGTGTGTGTGTGTGTGTGTGTGTGTGTGTGTGTGTGTGTGTGTGTGTGTGTGTGTGTGTGTGTGTGTGTGTGTGTGTGTGTGTGTGTGTGTGTGTGTGTGTGTGTGTGTGTGTGTGTGTGTGTGTGTGTGTGTGTGTGAGAGAGACACTAAAACACACTTCATCCTGTACAGCTGCAGTGGCACCACATCACCACATCAATCCTGATTTACATGTATTCATTACAGTTTTAGTGGCATGTTATAAAAAGACAAAGGTGATTACGTGGGAATAAAATAAAAACTGTGAAAGTAAAGACTCTCTCTCTCATGACCAAACACACAATGACCTGAAAACATCATCCTAACATCTTCTGCGCACTGTATAATTTCTTGTGTTAAACTACCGCAGGCGCTACTGCAGAGACTGTTGGCCTAATTGTGGAGATGTTGTAAATGTAAATCATCTCCCTTCGGGACATCGTGCTCTTCTGAAATTTGCCAAATTCGGTTCCCGCGCAGAATTGATATTAAGCTAAATGTAAACATGTAAAGGGATTGTAAGATGTGACCCATGAACCTTGACAAATAACAAACAATCGGCCACATCACAGAATTCTAATCAACAGAGACCGTCTGTACCGATCAGACGCTTACCTGGTTGTCTTGGAGACGGGAGGTTTGGGAGAGGCGGTGGTGCTGGGCTTGATGGTGGATGCAGAGGCGGGTCTTGGAGCAGGAGCTGAAATGAGAGGTGATGGAAAGCGTTCAGCATCAGGTCAAACAGAGAAATGCTTGACTGAATGTGAAACACGAGCGATAAATGACAAACCTGTTGTTTTGGGATTGGATTTCAGACTGTTCGCTGATGCCCCAGGGGTTTTCTTCACTCCGTTAGCTGGAGCAGCAGCAGGTTTCTTCTCAGTCGTCTTCACTGAGGTCCTGGTGGTGGGTGCAGCCGTAGAGCCGAGTGTTTTTTTAGGAGCGACACTCGTCGAGGTCTTCTTCTCAACGCCGGCTGTGGTGGTCTTTTTGCCGACGCCGTTAGCTTGCGTCTTCTGCGTGCCGTTGGTCAAACGGCTTTGGGCAGTGGTGGGACGGGAGCTGGTGGTAGACGTCTTTGTACCAGCGGTGGATGTCTTTGTTTTGGCAGGAGCTTTTGTCTTAGTTTTGGGATCTGCGGACTTCTCTTTTCCAGTCTTGACGTTTGCTGAAAGCGCCTCTGCTGGCTGTGGTTCGCTTTCTG
The DNA here is from genome assembly GCF_947034865.1 of Barbatula barbatula. Taxonomy (NCBI): domain Eukaryota; kingdom Metazoa; phylum Chordata; class Actinopteri; order Cypriniformes; family Nemacheilidae; genus Barbatula; species Barbatula barbatula. The sequence goes on along the minus strand of NC_136769.1, from coordinate 759,709 downwards.
TTTGCGTGCCGGGCGAGGCCTGGTCTTGAGCTCCACCCGCTGGCGCCACCTCGATCTCAGGACCTGCGTTCAACGCTTCCATCGGCTCCATTGTTGCCACGTCAACACCATCCGGTTTCATCTCGTCTTAATCCTGCTGGACCGTTTTAGCAATAGAGAAATGACGAACCAAGGATGGCTATCAGACAGCTCTGGCGACGGATCTGAAAACAAAAACCATTGCATCAAAAGAGTTCTGCTAGATTCACTACCATCAAAAATGATTGACAATAAGCACACAGTTTAGATTGGTGCTATGGTTCTGTTCTGGGCAAAACTCCCTCCCTCCCCATCCATGCAGCCAGCATGAAGAAGAGCAGGGAGTGCAGCGTTTACACCCCTTAGGGTAAAGAGAACACAACAAGCAGATGTAATTGGTCCTCAAAGACATTTAAGTGTGACACATTATTCAAATATAGTTGAGATTTATGAAATGTCATAATAGAAGTCGACTCCCGATTGTAAATATGATGTGGAGCTGGGGATGGAGGGGGGTAATTTGGTCCTGAGCAACACGAATAAGCTGCTATTAACTGAATGAATTTTAAAACGGAAGCTGTGATTGTGTCATTTTTCTATAGGTAGAGGAGGATCAGCTGATGAAAGCTTGACTCAAGCGCTTGATTTGTAGATCGGAGAAACGCAATAAACAACAAGTCTGAGCAAGACAGAATTCCATCAGACGGACCCAGGAGAACAATCAGATAAAGAATCAGGTCTGGAAAAAACACTGGAGAAAGAATGCAAAAACATAGTGGAACAAAACAACGTCTGTTTCAGAGTTTATGAAGAAGGCTGGAGCAAGATTACAGATACAAGACATCCGTCATATTTCGTGTGTAAAATATTTCTGGGTTTTCTTTACCAGGCATTCTAATTGCTGACTTCTCGTGAAGCAGCGTAGCCAGATGCAATACCCACAATGCTTTGCTGAAGCAGATGTTGTTTGCATGATTTAAGCGCAGCGCCTCCTCAGTAAATTTGATCCAGTCAGAGGCCAACAAGAGGAAACGCTTTGGCTCATGGGAGCATGAGAAAATAACAAACACTGAAATCAGACGCACGGCCTCCACTCTCATCTACTGTCAGACACCAGAGAACCTAAAATGATCATCATCCAGACCGATTCTTTATGACATCCACATTCAACCCTTTACAAAAAACAAAGTCAAAAAGGGACAACGGTCTAATGTAGCCAAGCGGTTGGGTTTGTCTGTTTTTGACCCAACCCTGGATTAAAAACGATTCAGCATGTACCCCTCCTCTCTTGTTCTGTCCATTACTCAGTTAGTTCTCACACAGATGGTCCAGACAGCTGAGCATCCTCAATGAGAATAAGAAACTGGGGGAGGGGATGGAGAAAGGATATGGGGGGTCTGAATGGTTGCCAAGTCAAAGAAGCCCATCCCCATGTGTCCATGATACTTTGCTCTTTAGATATGACTCAGACATACATCTGTGAGACATTTTGCGTGTGCTTGTTACGGCCGCCCAAACAAAAGAATCTGACACTTAGAAAAGTAAACACACAGCCAAAAGATTTGTGTAATGGACCATTTTCACAAGCCTGTAATGACTCGTCAATGGTCAACAGCATCGTAAATATAAAAAGTTTTTATTTTTTTATGTACGTTTATAACACTATACTTTGTATTAGATCACCTTTGCCTAAAATTTCAACAATTTTGTTGAAAGTTTTTCTTTTGCCATTTGACCAAATGAGAATGCAAAAAACATATTTGTGGTAGTCTCCCATTCACCGCTATAGACGTTTATCCAACGACTTCCGCTGCTGAGAAACACAGATACATGAAAAAGGTCAATTATTCATACATGTTTGCAGCACAACACTAGTGAGGGTTAAAGAATAAGAATGAGCTTTAGGAATAAAGATGCTTGCCTTTGCAAATTAATTTTATTTTATTTGTCCTCATGTCTCTAGTGTTTATTCTGCAACCATACAAAATAGTGAAAAGCACTATAGAAATACACATTTAAATCAAAAATGCTGCAATAAATCATCACAGAAGATGAAGAGAAGGACCACATGCTGCATCACCTCTCTGTGTTCTCAGGGCTGAAAACACATCTCTCTGTTTAAATACTGCTTATAAATAAAGAGTCTGGACCCCCGACTTCCTCCTGTTCTCATCTTTTGATTCTGACTGTGTTTGTGTGCTGGAGAGCTGAAGACATCATCATCATCATCACCACCACCTGACCTCATGACATTAATCATTCTGCTTCCTCTAAACATAAACAACAGTGACATCAGAGGTCAGAAACCCCTCTGTGTCCATCTCATCTGACATTTATCTGTGACATTTACAGTGTGTCTGGTGTTGACAAACACATTCGTGTAAACAAGCATTTAAAACGTCTTTTATTTGCCGTAGTTTGAAATGAATTTATTTAACGCTTTTTTATAACGTTACATCATTTCAAAGCGGCTTCATAAGATTAGAATAAATCACAGGAAAAGGGTCCTGCTTATCCTTTAAAAGAATGAAACACTTTCATTTGTAAGAACCATCATTTCAACACAAAATGTTTAACGGTCAGTAAGAAAAACAACTGAAACATCGAAGCATCTGATTTGTGCTCTTTTAAAAAATAAATTGTAGTAAAAGTGTAGTAGGCATGTTTTACATGACACAGTTTTTCTGCAAATATACTTTGGTTATCGAAGGATCACTTAAATGTCTCTGTTCTGTTGACACAAAGAAAGCTATTTGGAAGAATGTTAGCAACTCGCATTTCTGGGACATCATTGTCTACCACAGTAGGAAAAACGATTGTGTCTTTTCTTTCTCTTGTTGAACACATAATGAGATATTCTGGCGCACTTTTGAATACCATTAAAATGTTCCTAGTATGGGAGTCAATGGGCTAACATCCTTCCAAATATCTCTCTTTGTGTTCAACAGAACAAAGGCAAGTATACAGGTTTGGAACAACTCGAGGGTGAATAATTCATGACAGAATTTTCATTTTTAGGTGGAGTATCCCTTTAAATATACGGTCCAGCCTGCCCTCCGTCATTCTCAGAGATATATCTGCTCGCTCCTCACATCATCCAATTATTCGAACCAATCCCGAAGCAGAAGCTGTAATGCTCATGAAGGGATGACTCGGCTCTTAACAGCGGCCAGGAGAGATGCGATCATCCTCTATAGACCCACATATGACATAAACAAACAGGCACATACGCAGACACATTCCAGAAGCTTGATTTTGGCAGGTCCCCAGCGACAGCCAATCAGAGTGCTTTCATTGTCCCGGGCACAGAACTGCAGATCCGCCTCATGTTAATCAGGTCAGAGACGCATTGTAACAACCAAATGCACTTTGGCCTCTTTATATCTGAGGGCAACACAACAGAACCCCGTGGACAAATACACACACAAACAATTGTGAATTAAAGGAAAAGTTCAGCCCGAAATTAAAACGCAGTTAAACTTTTCTTTCTTCGTCAGAACACAAAAGAAGATATTTTGAAGAATGTTGATACTCATTTCTGAAAAGATCTTCTTTTGTGTTCCACATCTACAGATTTACGACCACATGAGAGAGATAAATGATGAGCAGGACCTCCATCTCAGCGTCAGCAACTTGGGCTCAAAATAACATTATTAATATGGCAAACAAGCGGCACACTGAGTCTGTGTGAATATCTCACTATGGGAGACAAGGCCGACTCGTTTTGAGCCCTAAATAACTGTGAATGGATCAAGTGTTCTAGAAGAAAGCAGAGATTAGTGTAGCACAGAGATGCCGCAGATATTGTGTGGCTTCTGCTCTGTGACGGCGCTGTCCGCCTCTGATTTGGCGTTGGGTCAGAGGACTTTTCAAAGCTTCAGACAGAATCATCATGTCACACATCATGTTTGTCCGGCCAACACTTGCTGGCGGTCATCTCTGACTGTTGAGACTAAAGATGCTGTATTATCAACCCCCCCCCATGGGCTTGTGTCCTCCGGAGGCTGCAGAAGACCCCCGACACCCACCCTCAGCGTAAAACAAGGGAACACTGCATCTATTCAGACACGAGCAAACAGAGGCACCGAGACCCCTCGGCAGGATGGGAGGGGATGAGGGGGAGCGGCCCGAGTGAGAAACACATCACTGTTCTGCTCTGAAGGGTTAAAGGTCGAGGAGTTCAAGTAACAGAGCATCTTCTACATCCACAGAATAAAAAGAGCAACAGAGATCAGATCCTGCATGTTACTCACATCCATTACAAACCACAGAAGACGACTATAAAATAAACATCAATCATTATTTAGTCTCTTTTAATGGAAAGCTCTACTCTCTCTAGATTGTTTAAAGGCCACATCCACACGAGGCCGGCGCGTTCCCTCAACCATTTCTTTTTACCTTTTCAACATTTTCAGACTCCTAAAACGCAGGATTCGTTTCCGACGCCGATACGATGCAAAATCTTAACATACTGTATACAGCTAATCACCTCTCCGTGGGGATGACTTTGATTCTATCTTTAAATGCCAACAACTGTTTGAAGCAGATGAAAACTTTTATGTAAGTCTGGTGTGTGTCTCAGATATTTTCCTGAGAAAACGAGTCCGGAATCTCACAATCGTCATTACAGTTTGAAAAGAGACGTCACCAATGAGTCGAACTGAGCTCAGATGTGTCCGCAATCAAAAGTCATCGATCAAAGATCTCAATATCAACTCAAACATTTCTCATCAGATTATTTCACCCCACAATCTACATTCATTTACACCTCCAGACTCTTCATGTGTATTTGAACTGAGTTTTTAGTTTAACAGAGAGAAACTACCTAAATGAAACTAAAATCTCTTAAACTATGAAAGAGAAACCGCTGAGCTATAAAATGTTCTCATGGGAAGCATTACAGACATTGACTCAAGAAAAGTGAAGCGCTGTATGTTCATGATAACTTTACTTAACTGCCCAGTGTCTATCAGACATCATTTAATTCAAAGTCTCAGATTCAGTCCATAATCAATTCACTGATCGTCCATCATGAGTACATGAATCAACCGCTGGTGTCCATAACAGAACAGAACTCAAGATGGACCGCGTCTGTGTGCGGATACTGTTCGTCTCTTTCTCTTCAGAGCACGTGACTTTCTGAACACTCTTGACTGAGTCCATTATACAGCACACACGCGCTGAGATGAAGTCGTTCAGCCCGTGGCACACTGTAAAACAAGTCACCAAAGAAGGGATTGTTGGGCCGCTGGAGGCACGCACATGACAGAACCGCCGCTGTCCGAGCAACAAAAGCCGTTTCACTGCCCCCGTCATCCAGATTACAGCACATTCCCAAAAACACCCTCGGAAAACTCTCCGGCCGACACACAAATACAAACTCACACATTCTGTCAGGCACGGCAGTGAGACGAGAGGAAGGGGATGTGGAGACGCTCGGGTAGAGAGAAAGACTTCAGGAGGGAGTCAGAAACAAAACAGCGCCCGTCTGAAGTAAACCAAGATGGATAGTGGGCTTTTGTTTTTGGAGGCGTCAACAGCTTGCGGCAGATATCTGGAGCGAATCCAGGTGAAGAAGTGTAATCCCCGTGTACTGTGAAGAAGATTAACACGTGTTTTCTGGAACATAAGACATAAGGTTACACGGCAAACACACATCTTAAAGGGACAGTTCTTCATTAGAAAACCGGATGAAGAGCGTATTTTGAAGAATGTTCAAAAATGTCTCTAAATATCTTCTGTTGCGTTCCACTGAAGAAAGAACTCACATGCAGGTTTACAATACACCACCCAAAAGCAGAGTCGTGTCACTGGTATCACTCGGTTTACACCTGGAAACATCACAACAGGCCGCGGCAAATGACAGATCTCATTAACTCAAGACAAAGCACGATCCTAATCCTGAGAGATCAACATGGCCATCCTGTGACGGACACACACAGAAGAAGATGCACAGAGACGAGAGGAGTATTGATCACGCAGAGAAAGGTCACAGATGGAGACTCTGAAGAAGGCATTAGAGGAGCATGCGGACACCCCTCATTCACTCAGGAGGGGCTCAGAAGAGTTGAAGATGGGGATTGGGGAAGAGGGACCTTTTAACTCATGTGTAACTGGAGAGGCTGCCTATAACTGTTATCTACTGAGGGCACTGAAAACACCAGAGAGACAAATTACACAAGAGCTGATAGAAGAGCAGCTGGTGGAGATCGATCAATGACATCTGATAGTGTGTGTGCGTGTGTGTGTGTGTGTGTGTGCGTGTGTGCGTGCGCGTGTGTGTTTGTGACAGCATGGCCAGAAATGACCTCTGCATCAGACAATGAACATGCCCTTCAGCCTTCTCACACACAAACACACACACACAGGAAATTACTGTACCTATAAGAGGATTACCGTTCTCATCCAGCACCTTCCAGATGGACTCTGATCCCTTGTGGGTCCACTGTTGTGTTCTGACTCAACAAAAAACTTTAACACGGTGTGTGAATCTACATTACGATTTGACCGTCATCTGTACATTCAACTGCAGTCACACATCTAGGCTGACAAATCCACAGGATGTGGGCTGGAACAGCTCTGCTGTAGTCCGGGGAAACACAATGCAAGCTCCTTAAGATCGAGAATCTACTCAATAATAATCAAGTCGTATCAGTCTAATGTTGCTTTTTTATTGTTTTCTGAACTTTTGTTCCTCAATGCAGTCTCTAATGTTTTCCTTAAATGTAATTCTGAAATGCTAAATGATAAAGTTATAAAACTAACAAGCATAGCGTAGTAGAACGTGATTAAAGGGGACCAATCCGTATCTTAAAACTTCTATCTAGAAATCAACCACTCAGAACACCCTGACAAACCCTGCTCAAAACCACTCGGATCAACTTGGCAACTGGCTCAATACCAGTTAGAATGCCCCGGCAACCCCATAGCACACTGCTCAAAACCAGTTAGTATGCCCTGGCAACACCATGGCAACTGGCTGAAAAACCACTCAGAACAACTTGGCAACCGGCTAAATACCAGTTAGAATGCCCCGGCAACCCCATAGCACACTGTTCAAAACCAGTTAGTATGCCCTGGCAACACCATAGCAATCGATTCAAAACCACTCAGAACAACTTGGCAACCGGCTTAATACCAGTTAGAATGCCCCGGCAACCCCATAGCAAACTGTTCAAAACCAGTTAGTATGCCCTGGCAACACCATGGCAACTGGTTGAAAAACCACTCAGAACAACTTGGCAACCGGCTTAATACCAGTTAGAATGCCCCGGCAACCCCATAGCAAACTGTTCAAAACCAGTTAGTATGCCCTGGCAACACCATGGCAACTGGCTGAAAAACCACTCAGAACAACTTGGCAACCGGCTAAATACCAGTTAGAATGCCCCGGCAACCCCATAGCACACTGTTCAAAACCAGTTAGTATGCCCTGGCAACACCATAGCAATCGATTCAAAATCACTCAGAACAACTTGACAACTGGCTCAATACCAGTTAGAATGCCCCGGCAACCCCATAGCAAACTGTTCAAAACCAGTTAGTATGCCCTGGCAACACCATGGCAACTGGTTGAAAAACCACTCAGAACAACTTGGCAACCGGCTTAATACCAGTTAGAATGCCCCGGCAACCCCATAGCAAACTGTTCAAAACCAGTTAGTATGCCCTGGCAACACCATGGCAACTGGCTGAAAAACCACTCAGAACAACTTGGCAACCGGCTGAATACCAGTTAGAATGCCCCGGCAACCCCATAGCACACTGTTCAAAACCAGTTAGTATGCCCTGGCAACACCATAGCAATCGATTCAAAATCACTCAGAACAACTTGACAACTGGCTCAATACCAGTTAGAATGCCCCGGCAACCCCATAGCAAACTGTTCAAAACCAGTTAGTATGCCCTGGCAACACCATAGAAACCGGCTGAAAATCACTCAGAACAACTTGGCTACACTCAAAAATGATTCATTAGGAATACAGACTCGAACCAGGTACAGAACGGTCAGAGCATCAGGAATAAACCCAAACTAACATAAGACTGCTTCTGACAAACACAGCAGGAGAACTACAAGCGCACAATGTGTTTAGAAAAAGCTAACCCATAACCACAAAACACTTCCTAAAGAAAGACATGAGAACCCTTCAACACAGCTGTAACACAATATCTCATCCAAACACAACCAACTGTCCAGTGACAACTGCTCGGCCTCCAGAGATCCGAGATAGAAATTCAGAGAGTTATCCAAGAAGAACTCATGACACAGGAAAACCACATCGCTTCTCTAAAACATCATCTCGGGACACAATGAAACCTCACGGCAACGCTTGTGGTCCAGATAATAGAGCAGTGGAACTCACTCATGTCCGTTTAGATAAACATAAACTATATGACATCAGTGAGGTCCGCCCTTATAGGAGGAAAGAAAGACTGACAGCGATCTCAGCTAATCAGAGCACTGTTGAGATGAAGTCACGCCCCGTCCTCATAGCATCTTCCCATCATGGCATGACACTTTGTAATTGCTTCTAAGTAGTTCCGTCCCTTTAGACCCGAGACACTTGCAGCATTGAATCATCCTTTGACAAAACAATGACACGAATGAACCGAGAATCATTCGGTAGTTTGGTTCCTTATGTTTGTCATGACCAGTGACTCACATTTTACAATATTCTGCATCATCCGTCTCAGAGACATTTGAAATACTCAACAGTTTCATTCTTTCTATAGTGTCGTACAATAAAGAACAGCAGAGAGAGAGAGAGAGAGAGAGATGTGCTGGAGCTATGAGACTGCAGGGGGCTGAGGCGTCCGTCTTAAACCCTTTTGTTTGCTGAGAGAAGAGAAAGGAACTATTAAGCAAGACAAAGAGATGAACTGACTTACAAAACAAAGATTAGACAGCAGGACGACCCAACCCCGATACCTTCAACACCTGCTGTGAGACTCAGCATTTCACTTAACATACAACAAACAACGCCCTGTTGTTTTGGATCACAAATAAATAAATAAAGACAATTTAATGGTAAGAATTCAAGAACACCTGAAGTTAAACTAAAAATCTCCATCGGAGGGAATTCCTCTTGGATCCAGTCTGTCTTTATTTAAGTGGAGAAACATCCATACTTCACGACAGACCAACGAACGGTATCGAGCTTGTTAACTGCGGTATATCGCTCTTTTGTTTCAAGGTTTTGACCGGCGTGTATTTTGGCAGGTATGGCACCGTTTGTTCATGCAGTTGTCTATATATTTCTGTCTATATTTCATCCGATTCTGTATCTATCTCTAAAAATAGACAATGACTTTGAGATATCTGACTATATCAAACTGAGCGGGCTAGTGGATATTTGATAGGCTATACACGATTTACCGCCTTATACCGGCTCATCTTCACTCCCTCACGCCCATGACATTGATGTGAATTCTATGAAAGTCACACAAAACAAAACAGATTTGTTGAGCTTTACATTGATTGAACAAAGTTTATACACACTATAGGCATATATACACACAAAAATATCATTAAACAATAAATGTAATATATTTGGTCTTTTATTCTATGATATGTATAATTTATATGCCAGCACGTTTGCCTTCTGAATGTATCTTGAGTTTGTTGTTTTTTTTAATTTTGGGAGAATGTTGTAAGGGCTGAATATGTAATGTGGACCGGGCGGGTGAAGGCAGAACAAAAGAACCCGACCACAGACACGAGTGACAAGTTAAAGTGCGGCGAAAACGCATTTCCTCAACAACAAAAATCCCACATTAACATTGAATTTGCTTTCTCGTTCTGTTTAATATGCGTTTTACAAAGGACTGTCCGTGGTTAGATTCGGCTCCAGTGCGTGTGAGTTACCCGTCACCGCCCAGACATCCACCATTCAAACTGAATGAAAGGACGAACAATTGGCAACGCTGCACAAGTGAAAGACAATACGCGAAAATTAAAATGCAATAAAATCGCTTGAATGACTACAGGGGCGGTGTGATATATTTCTACATACAAATCAAACCGGTGTGAAACCTGATCGCTGCAGTGGCATTCTCATCCGATGATCTCATTTATAAAGGCTGATGTGATCTCATTAATAAAATTTACATACAAATGTCTTCAGCCGTAAATCAAATCGCTAAATGACACGCGTTTCTTTAACACGTCATCCCGATTTACATGTTCTCTTTTTCCGTGTAACGCGCTTTGAAAGTTTGACACGAACGCTTTAAATATAACGTGCTGCGAATCTTACCGAATCTCAAGCGCTTTTCCTCCAGCTACGCCCAGTCGGTACTCGCGTCTCCTCGGGTTTTTTCCGAGCGGAACCAGACAGCCAGCGCACGTCACCGTTAACCGAGTAAAACCGACAGCAATCCTGCGAATGAACCCCTTAGACTGAAGCTCTAACGGAGGACCGGAGCCAGACTTCTTCGAGATGATTCGGCGATAAGAGAGATGCGCGTCTCCTGGCAGCACAGAATGAAACGGCGCTTGGCGATCGGCGCACGCACGCGCACAACGGACGAGTGCGGGAGGAGCGCGCGGGGGTGAAATTGAAAGGGATGAATAGAGCGAGCGGCTTCGGTTTCTCCGGCCCGTGACCAATCAGCGCTTAGACTGAGATTTATGCAAATGAGAGATGATGTCATCGCACAGGCCACCCCGGGTTTATTCTTTGCGCTTTTCTTTTCTTTGCGCCCCCTCTACCTCCACGCGCCCCCCTCCCTAATGCGCGCCTTCCCGCCGTTTCTTTTCACTTTCACTTACACAGACATGAGTGTGTTCTCAACTGGTTTTGCATCAGGACCCAGACATTACACTGGACATCAGGGATCTGACCAAAATGACTTATCTTATAAAAGTCACATCCATAAAATAAAAACATATAAAAAGTATTAACATGTTAACGAGGAAAATTAAGATATTTAACAACGATGGGATGTGGGGTAATGTTAAATGTTACTAGGCCTGAAATAAAATGACCCCTGTCACACCAGTTGAGAACCACTAAACTATGTCACGGTAAACTGTTAAACGGAGTTGACAATAATGTCTACAAATATGAAATATTAACATGTAATAAAATAACATGATTTGACAATATTTGAGAAGAGGGACATTTGAGGGGTGTGTTCTAGATGCATTTATTTGTCTTCTCTCTTTGATCACAAACACGCTACTGCAGTATACGCTGTCAGTTCACATGAGTCACAGAAGACACAGAACAAAACACGTCTCATTTATGTACCAACACTTTCTTCATGCAGTGTATAAGCAACGCAGAACGCAACTTTAAAAGAAGAATATTCATATGGAGGAGTGAACACTTCAGTGACAAGCCTTGGGTGTGTTTTCACACTTTTCTTTCTGTTAAAGCATCTCTGGCCGTTTGTAATTTCACATTGTACAACTGTTTAACAGAGTTGACAATAATGCTGTCAACCCTGTTACTCTTCTGAAGCCTTTATTGCATATCCCAATGGACAATAAAACACATTATTCAGCTTGAGGAGAAATTTAAGAAGTTATTTGGCTCATATAAATGTTTGCAACTTTTGAAATTTACTAGAAGATGTTTCTAGTACTTGATGTACAAGTTTTGTGTACACATTTTACCCAAAAGTGAAGGTCTTGTTGTTATTACTCTTTCGTGTCATTTCAAACGCACATGCTGTTGTTTATATCAGTGGAAGACAGAAGGAGAATTTCTCACACAGCTCTTCTCCACACAACAACAGTGACATCCATCAAACTCTTATAAGCATTCTTACATGGAGTTCCTCAGAAACAATAACAACATGAGGGTAAATAAATAATCACATCATTTTCAAATTTGGGAAACATACTTTCACATCTAATTTAAAACTAAACAGAAATATCACAGAATTCTGCATTCTCATCTTCAGAATCAAGTGCAACAAACCCAGTCTGATATGTTTGGCATCAACAGAACTTCTCCAGTTCAGCCATGACATCATTGACCATTTCAGCATTCTCTCCCCCTCGCATCAAGAGTCACGCGGTGACCTCATCCTTAGCAACACCACCCGGGCAAAATAAATGGTGACATTTCAGAGGGTCAGACACACAGACCAATCTTACGTGAGAGAGTGTGCGCTGATGGACATTTTGGCCCAGTTGAGGAGAACACACAAAGGGAGGAAATATCCTGACCCTTGTGGGCGGCGCTGAATCGGCAGGAAGGGGCGGGGCAATTAAGCCGCCACTGGCTTCCTTTGCTATTTATCTGATTGTTTCTTGTCCAATGACACCGATCAGCCTGGCAGCTGGGCAACACTCGACTCAAGAACACTGTCAAACACACACACATCCGTACTGAATTACACACGCCCGAGCTAGAAACATGACGTCAGACTGACAGGAACAAACACTCGCCCAAACAAAACGACACATACAGAACCAAAGTCCATAAGTTAAGATTACATTTATTTATCCACCGATTTATCATTAACAACCTTTCAAGACAAGTGAAAAAACACGCAACATCACAAAGCTCAGAAAATATAAACAACAAAAAAAACCCACAGCAGAAGAGCTCACAGCCACATCCATCATGTAAATCATGTAAGCAAATCCTCCCGCCTTCTCAAACTGCTGATGTATTTATCTTATTATTTTGAAATAAACTTGAACTATTTCGTTTTTAAACTCTTCCGTTACTAGAAATCAACAGTTTTGTATCGCACTAGAATTTACAATTCCCTTACAACTCTTGCAGTGCATCATGGGATGCTTTCTGTCTGCAAGTCTATGGACCCACATATGTATGTATATGCGTTTTCATATGTAAACGTGTTTAATTCATTTCTTTGACCTCATGAATGCACTAATCTTTGATGCGTCTGAAGTTGTTTTATGTGTAACGTTTTGTGCTGCCATTTTGGCCAGGACTCCCTGGAAGAAGAGATTTACTATCCTGGAAAAATAACAATTAAAACGTTTTAAAATAAAAAGGCATATAGACATTCATCTACAAATATATAAAAATGAGTGTGAATATAGTTCACAAGTCTATCACGATTACAAGCAACACAGAAAGCATTTGTTTTGTCACCATTTATGTCTGTTGAATCACATCTGTAAAAACAAAAAGAGAAAATCTATAATGAGATAAAAAAAACAAAAACAATGAATCCTGAATCATGAAACACCACACAGGGATAAATGACCTGTACTATTATCATCATCGGTTTTTAATCAGTCTCATATGTTTTGGCTTTAAAATTGTTTGGTTATATTGTAATACGTTCTGCATTTTACTGATTCGGTTAAAAGCATTAAAACACTTTAGTTAATCATTTTTGGTTATTGAGTAAATGAAGATAAGAGTTACATCTGGAAGCAAAAACCACTATTTCCACTAAACATCATGGACAACACAGACGGAGGGCAACAATCTAACCTGCCATCAACAGAAGTAAAAACACATTAAACACAAACAGAAGTGTGTGTGTAGAGAGACTCAGTCACCTCAGAGCGGTGAAACTCTTCTTCTCATGTAAATCCTGCGTCAGCTGCACGCTGTGAGCACTGATGCGGCATGCGAGTTTGCACAAGTGAGTGCCAGCGTGGTTACCCTGGAGACAGAAACATGCCAGCACTGCACTTGATTAACATGCTGCTTATAAAGCTGATGAAACACACGCTTCAACACGCCGCATCACCAGAAACAACTCATTAAAACACATCTTTACATTCTGATGTTGAATGTGCCTTTACTGCAAATGCTTCTCTGTTCTCTGAGAACAGTGACATTACAACTCCGTCAACATTTATTCAGCCGTGTTTGACTCTTTCTTCAGCGGAACACAAAAGAAGATATTTTGAGAAATGTCTCGGTGGTTTAGTGTTCATATAATGGAAGTCAATGGAGTTCGGTGTTGTTTGATCCCCAACATTCTTCCAAATATCATTTTTTTGTGTGTGTGCTTAAGAAATTCACACAGGTTTAACATGACATGACGGTGAGTTAATGACGAAAGATTTTTCAATTTTGGTGGAATTCCTCACATTCTCGTCTTCCTGTTTCATTTTGCATCAACATGTTTTCCAAAACATTCCAACACAGAAAAGCAGAATGTGTTTGGATTACGTATCAGAATAAAGCCATATCTGAATTTCCATATATTGATTATTAAACAACAGTCCAAGTGGCCCAAAGATGATGTCATCTGAAAAGTAAGGGCTTTTAGTGGATGGCTTTTGAAAGACGATTACAAAGACAAACATTTCTTCACAATTCAAAAGTTCTTACAGCCCACAAAAAATAATAATGTGCAAGTTACAAAAGACATGAAATGGCAGGACCGGCATAACCTGTGCTCATGTGAAAAGGAAAGTCTGTAACACTTTACAATAAGGTGCTATTTGAACAAACACTGAACAATACTTCTAAAACCTTTATTGATCTCAGTTCATGTTCATTTCAGCATTTACTAAAACATTGTTCAAATCAAACATGGTCACATGAGTAAATGCAACATGAACTAACACGAAGTGAACAAACATTAACAAGGGTAGAAAATGCTGGAAAATTCTATTGTTCATTGTTAGTTCATGTTTGTTAAGGGATTTACTACTATTAACAAGCAACTTATGTAAAGTGTTACCGGAAAGTCCATTGAAAAAATCTTTGAAGTTTCTCAAGGTCTTTCAGCAAATGAATGTAAGGCTTTTAAAAGCCTTCAGCATCTCTGCTCAGAACCCAGAACCTGAACACGGCCAAACGTCAGGCGCTTTAAATAATTCAAGCGTGAGGTGACAGACTGACAGACTAACAAGGCCGCAGTTAATGCAGGACATGCAGAATGAGAGCTCTCTCTATCTCTTTATTCTCACGGGACACTCAGATCTTTCCTCTCTTCCTGCGTCTGATCTTCACTTCCTGTGTGCTCCGACTCCATCCTGCACTGAATAATGTATAGCGGTATTAAGAGATCTGGTGCCACACTGAATCCATCACATAGAGACGACACACCAACCACTTTAACATCTTTTTCTCCCATCATGCACCTGAGGGACATTTTCACATCTCCACCACCATAAATGTGTAGCGACGGGCTGTTGCGTCTTGCATGTCTGGAAACACATCACGATCTGTCTTTATTTGAAATGTAGATTTGTGTTCTTGGCAGACGCTTCAACCGAGCAGAAAAGCATTCTAGCGGTTTGCCAGCTTACATTTATCAATGTCATGGTATTGTGTCTTTTTCTTCTTTTTCTACAGACAGTCAATGAATGAACCCCTGCAGACTTTGAGCTTGTGAGAGTCGCTGCGCCATCTGCTGGAAGATCTGTGGCACGTCACACGCTTGCGCACAATAGACAAGTGTTCCTCAGGCAGACAAGATGAGCTGAAACATTTGAAATCCATTTCTAGATGAATATGCTGTATTTCTAAGTGTTTGGTTACGTCTTTGTTGTGGTTTGTGCAGTGGTTCTCAAACTTTTTCGATGTAAGGGCCCTTTGTGTAGAGTGCATTGCTTCGCGGGCCCCCCCCAAATAAAACCTTATAATCTTAAACTTTGAATTTTAATGAAACCAAAATGCTGGCGCATCAATTATTTTGTTTGGTGGTCTTATTTTTCTGATGTTTGATTGCATAACATCTATGATACATTTCTATATTTCATAAAATGCCACAAAATCTGCGGCCCCCCCGGATCCATGTTGAGGCCCCCAGTTTGAGAACCACTGGCATTTTATTGGTGGTGGCTTTCAGAAATGTTGACATTCATTACAATGTCTTATTTACAGATAATCTTCTCTGACCTCAGGTCTTCAATCTCATTCACGCTTGAGGATTTCAATATGCTAAACATCTCATCTCCAATTGTGTTTCACAGAAGATAGAAAGTGTTTGAAACAACATGACGGTATGTAAAACACTATGAAACTTGACATACTTGAGAACATCTTTTTCTCTCTTTGTTTAAATTACATTTGTATACTTTTTTGACATCTGGGTCACCAATATATAATATATATGAATAATATAACACGGACAAAAACAGAACTTGTGATGGAGTTCAGAAAAAAAGGCGAATCGTGTGTTAACATTCACAGAGATTTTATTTTTGAATCTAAGCAGATTGTAAGAATGAATGTTAAAATGTGTCTTCATTACAAAAGCCGTCTGAATAACAACCGTATTCATATTTTAACAACAGACACTTGAAATAAACAAATTTTGTTCAGTTAAAAATTCCCTTTGTTAAACATAAAGAACAATACAGTCAGAACTCCCTAATGTAATTGTAAATTACCACAAATGTCAAAAAATTTAACTATGTCACCATGATCATGAAACTACACTACAGATGCATTCTGGGTAAGAAGCAAATACATTTTCGTATTTTAAAAGTCACACTCTTCATCACAAGATCAGACCATCAAATACGAGTCTGCTCGTTTTAGTGCTTGGCACACTTGAATGCATGTCTTATCAGAATAACACAAGACAAATATAATAAATATACCACAATTCCCTTAAATAGGCTGATCATCAGCTTCAATAAACAATAATAATCTGAATATTATTATGACACTCTGGTCCCTTCTGTGTAAGCATGGCTTCTAAACACCAGCATTATGACATTCAAGAAGAGACTAACTCAGTCTGGTGTTCGGAGAAAAAACACAAAGAATCATGGGATCTGTGGGCAGGATTTATCTCATGAACTGAGCTGCGTGTCAATGTAGAGAGAAAACACATCGAGATGCTGAAAAGTCTCGTGTGTGAAGCTTTAAAGAAGGACACACACCTCCCCTCCCATTAATATTAATGTTAAAAACAACCTGCAGGCTGTGATGCCTTAAACACACACAGCAGCACAAAGAGAGATCGAACAAAGAACAGAACGTAAAACAATAGAAAACCAACCGTACATATTGTGTGTGTCTAGTATCATCTCTCTCCCGTCGTTTATCATCCGACACAAATATCTTGTGTGCAAAATCAGCAGCTAACGGCTAAAACAAATGGTTGAACATTAAACACACAAAATCTCAAATAAACGGATCAATCTCACTAAAGGCTGGAATACACCACAAGAGTTTTGCTCAGATTTTCAGTCTGGAATTGTTGCAGAAAGTCAGCGCCAGTCTGTAGATTTCATCATGTATTGTTTTCTATGTAAAAGTTCATAAAGGCAGCTAGTGTATGATGTCTAGTTCTTTTTATCTGTTCAGATTATAAAAGTCTTGTAGTGTATTTCAGCCTTAACCTGCTCAAAACCGGTCCAGCTCATCTTCACCCCAAAATCAACAGACAGAACAGACTGACATCGGCTTTACTCTCTCATGGTTTAGTTCACGTAAATGAGATTCATTTCTTTAATGCTAAATTACATGTCATTCCTTGTGATGTTGGATTGACATGTGAACATGTTTGGATTCACTGAAGTGTATTTAGTACGTGTTAGTGATGTTTGTGTGCTGTTACTACTCCAAGTCTGTAGAAGGAGTCGATGAGCTCAGCTAGCTCTAGTGCAATCTCGAGATATGGTTTACCTTTCAATTTAAAACGCTCTGAATGCTGAGAGCTGGTCCTATCAGCTGGAGATAAATCAGCTCTTCCCTTTAAAATACAAACAATAAAAATACAGACACACATACACACTAGTTGAAGCAGCAGAAGAGTGAACACGTTGATGTCTCCGGGCTGTGAAAGTTTCCGGAGGTTGGCGTGTCGGTACATTCAGCGATGAAACGGTGCACTTCAGACACCTGAGGTGTGTCTTGGCTTTGTTGCTGAACACACACACATGTATTTTATCAGGGGTTATTTTCTATGAATGTGTTCTGTAGTGTATGAACCGTGAACTCACTGTGATGGTGTCGTAGGCTCCAGTGATGAGAGCGATGAAGAGCGACAGAACCATGTAGATGAAGAGCGAGATGAAGGTGTAGAGATAAACCTGACTGAAGACCCACACCAGCGTCCCACTTTGCTCCACATCAGAGAACGTTGCAAACATATCGTCACCGTTTATCAGAGAAAACAAACACTCGGACACTGTAGACAAAGAGCGGAACTGAGAGAGAGAGAGAATCAGAAGACCTGGACTGTAAACATGTTGATGGTCAGAATACATGAATCATATGGCTGATATGGTATTGGGTTTTTACTGCATAATTCAAACAAGACCTACACATTCATAACTCATATATTTGCAGCCTGTTTTTAATAACCTAAAAATAGTTTGTACAGATCACATCTGGTGGATTTTTATGAGTTTTGTTTCATAAAACACGTCAAACTTTATGTCAATTTTTTAATCATAAACTACTTTGCAGGATTGGTAGACATCACAGAATGACGTGCACAGACCATAATTTTAATGAATGTAGAAATGAATACCCCAATAAAACACTTTTTATTTGGTTATAATATAAAAAGATGAATCTGGGTTTAAGCAAAATGAAAACACAACAATCATAAATCCATGTGCTTTGGTGCGGCGCGCTCTTCTCCAGCTGCACGCCGCGCGTCTCCTCAGCAGAGAACTGCCAACTGTCATTTGAGATGTAACGCTCATTTCGCTTAACCGTCATTATTAAGCGGTTTATTTTCGTTCTTTCTTTAATACCCGACAGCTGTACAGGGAGATATATATATATATTTAAATGATTTCCGAAAGATCTGACGGAATAAACAGAACTGAGTGAAAGTGAAGAGAAGTGATCCCGCTAAACTGCAGCGGTAAGAGCCCAATATTAGCTTTTAGAAGTTCATACAATGTTTATCCAGCTGCTTTAAATCCTCTATAAATGTGTTGACGTCATTAATCTATTTTGATGTCTGATGCTGAGTTACAGTGCAGTTTTATCAGATATGTTATTGCCTACTGTGCAAGAAATTTAATCTTTACCAGAAGAAATCCTTTAGATTCATTGAATCCTCCACGTTGTGAGGAATTGTGTGTTTGGCTTCGTTTAATTAGGTACAAAAAGAATAAAAAACACATGATGAAGTTTTGCAGGAGATGTCACACATGACATACTTTACCTCGATCATTTTCAAATGTCGCACTATACTACAGTAGTTCACACATGATGTACATGACCATGGTCATTTCATTCCGTTCTTTAGGGTGGTTATTAACATGACTTCACTGTACTTCATTCACACATGCCATTATTCTTTACAGTGATAATTCTCACACATGAGTCATGACATACTTAACCATTGTAATTCACAAATTGCTGTCTATGATGGTAATACACTGTACGTTGACGAATAATGGTGTCCTATGGTGCGACAGCGGTTGATATTACATTTTGATATTATTAATATATATATTTATTATATAAAATAGCATAAGAGAGATTTACCTTCATTGTTGGTTTTTCTACATTTTTACCGTCACACCATAGGACACATTTGCATATCAGTCTGTCAACAGACCACATACTTTCCCGTAGTAATTTGCATATGACACAGGGTTCTTAACCGTGGTAACTCAGGACATACTTTAGCATGGTAAGGTCCCAGGACGATCCAGCCACAGAAGCAGTAGCCCATGTATATAGCTGCAGCACAGCAGCAGAATCTGATCACGTTTGGAAACGCAGCTCGTAGAGTCACAATGAGAATCTGAGAACAGGATTGAGCATGGACTGAGATCAGGTGTTCACTCCACAATAATGAGAATATACACAGTAAACCCTGATAAGTTAAGTTAACTCAAAACATTTGTGGAAACTTATTTTCTCAAAACCTTTAAGTTGATAAACTCAATTCTTTTGAGTATAGAACACTCAACACATAAGAACAGTAAACTCAAAATAATTAATTTTGAATAAATTAAAATTTCTTTTTCATTATTCCATTTAACATTAACTTGAAGTTCACTATAAACAGTTATCAATGTTGTCATTAAGGAACAACAGGCAATTACAGATCAAACAATTAAATGAATGTGTCTGTTTTCCTCCTAAGCAACTGAGTCTGCACAATGATAACCTCCTGAAATCACCAATGTTACAAAACTCGTAAAATAACAGAATACTAAACATTTATAATGCTTTCCTGTAGCTCAGTGGTAAGAGCATTGAGTTAACAACGCAAGGTTGTGTGTTGGATCCCTGGGGATTTCTGATACCTATGTAAAATGAATAGGATAATGCAATGTAAGTCGCTTTGGATAAAAGCATCTGCTAAATGCCTAAATGTACATGTGTGATCTTGATATAAATACATATGATAACACTTAATTTGGAGATTTACTTCCATTTTCCATTCTACACAAAGCATGCTGGGAATTGCATGTGTAACCTGTTCCACTCGCCCCGCTCTGCGCGGGCTTCGAAACCGACGTCAGTCCGAATGTGAGACGGCGCTCTAAAGAGGCTAAAAACCACAGTCACTAGCGTCTGTCGCCAGAGCGTCTCTGTTGGTCAGGGAGGGAGGCTTACAAACTGCACAGTTCTTCACTAGCTGTCCTCTCTTACACATGGACGTCATTGGAAGGTATAATTAAAATAAGTGACTTCTTATTTTTGTGTCCCCAGAACTTATAATATAAAACTGTTAAACACTCTTAAAAGTTGTAAGATAGATTCACTTTTTCACAGTTTTGAGTAGATTTAGAGTAGATTATACCGTGTAATTACATTGTAAGTCACTAATTACACTAATTTTGGAACTAGCATGTCTCGTAGTATTTGGTATAAAGTGTCTGGTCAACAAATAAATGTAAACGTAAATATGTGTTTCACTTACGTTATATTTCTGAAAGAAGCTGAAGTATCTTATCACACCCACCCACACCAGCAGCGTGGAGGTTCCCATTAATATACTGCAAACATCATAGGACGACAGATTCTAGAGAACACACAGAACCACCGATCAGCTCTCAACGTTTCTAAAATGATGCTCAAGTGTGCAAAGAGAATTGTGGGACCTTGGTTTCTATGCCGATTTTAATGAAGGAAGCGATGATGGTGAGAACATCACTGATGATGAGGAGCAGATACCAGCCATTAATAAACTCCATACGGTCACCCCAACACACCGACCGCCCCAGACACCGTCTGAAATATCGCACAAACTCCTGCACAAAAACACACACATCATCACATGCTGTAGTAAAGCCTGTTTTTCTACCACATTGCTGTTCCTCGTGGATTTTTCTTTCCTGAACCAGAGACAACTTTACATCGAACTAGAGACTTTATACACCCAAAGAATTACAAGTGGTAATTGTAAATACGTAAATATTTCAATACAAAGTGAGTTTAAAAATGTATGTTATTTCAAATATTGGTGGTGTTTTGTTGTAGCTCAGGAGATGTGCAAACTATAAACTTTGTTAAAGAGCCATGTATAGATTCTTCACAACTAACCTTCGCAGAGGAAATAATACAAGTTTAAAACATTAACACATACATTTGTTTGGTGTAATGTCCCTTTAACGTGTCCAATCTTACATTTTGCAGGATGATTCCTCGGATGATGGAGCGTCCACACAACACCAGAGACAGAACACAGACTACAGCCACCAGCAGATCAAACCCCACGCGAGCATAGCTGTCCGCTGCAGAGACATAGACACGACAGAGATAGAGACAGATAAGTGAAACAGGTGAGCGAGTAATGATTACAGAAGAGGAAATGTGAATTTTTGAGTGTTTCACGTGGTCTCACCGTGTCCGGACACATTGGGGTCTCGGCACTCTTTAATTGATGCTTCATTCAGCAAACTGAGCTTTATTTTACCACTGTGAGCCTTATTATCAAACAGAATCTGAACAAACACACACAGCATCATGGGCTTTAAAAAGATGTTGTGTAAGGGATAATGTTCAGGCAGCCGGTTGTTATGGCAGAAATAAGCCCCTTCAGTGTGAAGCAGAGGGTCTTGTGTCTCACTGAAGGGTGTTATTTGGCGATAACAGCCGACTGCTGGTACATTATCCCGCTTATTACACGGCTACTTGCCACATGAGAATAAAACTGGACATGAAATGTGAAATATTTGATTAGCTCATTTATACCGAAGGCAGACCTTCCACGAGGAAAAGCCGTTTACTTTCGGTTTTAAGGTAAGAAACGATGTTCAAATGTCACGAACAGGCAATTGGGTTTCATCATTTGTAAATATAATGTCATATATGTTATTAAAAGACTTATTAATATTGAATTTGTAAAAAAAAACCTGTCAAAATGATTTGCTGCATCCGTGTCACTGTGTGTTATTAGTTTTGAGAGGTTGTTATCTGGGAATAACGAATCTGCAAATGTTGTGACTGGCCAATCAGAATCGAGCATTCGGACGAGACGTGTAATAAAACATTTGAATCAATTTATTTCATTAAAGGAACAGTTTATATAAAAATGACAGTTCAAAACAGCAGCATTATTATAATCATCCATTAAACGTGTGTGTAGTATTGACAGTCTTTAGGGGATAACTCTTTAAAGCGCGTCCCACTCTATATCACATGTCTTATGTTCTCTTCTGCATATTTAAATGTAAATTGTGTGCTATGTTTCAATATGCAGATGCACAAATGTGACTTTTGAACCCGATTCTTACACAAAGCTTGTTCTGTATGACATCAGTAAATTTGAAGATGATCAAATGACAAAATTGCTGTCATACCGTGATGGAGAAGGTGTAACAGTCGGGAATCTCATTGTTGATGATTGTCTGAATGTTTATTGCCTTTAGCCGAAACTGTATGGTAACATTAATCAACCTTTAGAGAAAGAGAGAAATGCATGCTTATAAAAGAACATGTACAATAACTTGCGTTGACACACATCTGAGTTTTAAAAGAGATAGCAGTGCGTGTTCACAGTGTCTGCAAACATAATAGCAAAATAGTCCCAGAAACGAACAATCTTACATGGAAAAATAAAGATGAAGTATATAATGTGCTTTTTTTTGTTTGCGTGAAGTTTGGAAGTTTTGGTCAACATAATTAACTTTTATTTTGATGAAATTAACTTTCAATCAATGAAAGTCATCTTTTATACAGTGTGGGGGTGTCTTACTTTTGGAATTTGAGTGTGATGTTCTTGTAGTCATTTCGCTGTGGAGATGAGACGTCCAGAGGTGGATTCACTCCGATACAATCTAAACCCACACACACACCAGACAGAATCAAACTCACACACAGATCATTTATCACACTGGTACTGAGAAACACATCCAACACAGACAAATAAATCAATGTAATGTTTGGACAGACAGACATACAGAACAATCAATCGGTTTGGACTTAAACAGGATGTTTGGTCAGGATAAAACATTTTCTTTTTTATAATGCAGTGAGGTACGTACAGAGGCAACAAACAAATCTGTACTCAAGAAGCAAAGGCTGTTTACTATAAACCTCATTTTAGACAGATTCAAAGGCGTGCTGCATACATTCTTCACTGAGATGGCAATCCCAGAGTGCATTGCACTGAGCTGCCAATTTCTGTGCTATTTCAGCCCACCTGTGATGACACTAGGGTCAATGTCAAACGTGTCATTGACTGGATCAATGCTGCCTCTCCTGTAGTACTGCTGGCACAGATAGAGAGCGCTGCCGTTTAAACCCACACCTGGAACATACGCGTACCTGCCTACTGATTTCTGTGGTAGAGCCAGATACTGAGAGAGAGAGAGAGAGAGAGAGAGAGAGAGAGAGAGAGAGAGAGAGAGAGAGAGAGAGAGAGAGAGAGAGAGAGAGAACAGATTTAGTAAGCAGCTATATTCAAAAGCGCACTCATTTAACTAAATTACAATCAAATATACATGCGGCATTTTACAGAACACACTGCATTTTATTCTGTTAAAGTGCTATTCTGTTGTATACTACTGCACTGTATCCATTACCATAATCACGATTGTACAGCAAAACTCAACGGTCAGTTTAGATCAAACCTCTTTCAACATCCCCCTGGGTCTGATGTGCTAATGTTACTGACATCCTCTGTTTGGGCAAGAGTGTTACTCAAACCGGACACATTTTAACACACACTAAGTATAATTACATCAACTAACTACAATACGCATTCAATAGAAATCACATTATGGAAAGAAATGATTTGAATAGCTGATTCATGTTCACTATTCCCTACACACTCCAGAGGGCACAGACTCACAATATAGCTGTTCGGATCACACCTGGCAAAGAGAAAACACTGTCATTTTCTCATTATCTGGCATGACCCTTTGTGTGGTGAAGAGCCATTACAAGACGCAGAAGTGCTGCTTAAAATTCACCCTCGGTTACGATCTGTGCTGCACAATAGTCTTTGTGAACATCTAAGCACTGTGTGTCCCATTGTGTATTCATGGGTTCATCAGACAGCACTCTCATCTGAAGCATCTCTCGTGAGCTAAAGATGAGTGACGGTCAGCACCTGCTCAATAGCAAAATCAATGTGCTCTCGAATGGCTTTCTGCGTGTGGACACACAGCGGTTCCTCGGAATCATCCGCATAGTCTTTCAGGAACAGATGCTTGAAGGCGTCTGTGTTGTCTTCTTTAAAGGTGACCACCATCTGATTACTGAGACCAAACATCACCAGCTGAAAGAGAGAGAACGACGTAAGAAACTAGTTCAACACAACGACCGTGATTGAATAAAGATGTGTAGACACCTGTACGGTAACCATGACGATCTTCAGCAGCTGAAGGACAAGCTTGAAGGGTTTGCGGCCTTTAGCGTGATATTTATCGCACGGACTCATGAAGAAATACTTCAGCTTCCTCCTCAGCGCCTCCTCTTCCTCCTGTGGATGTGACCCTGACACATCAAGGGTGGGTGGGCTACCGTGGAGGTCACTGGACCCGTAGCCCGCGACAGAGGTCAGCAGTCTGTCCTTCTCTGCAGAACACATATCACTGGGTTCATTAATATAACACAATTTAACTGACTTGACTTTAATCATAATAACAACATTGATACGATTTTTTTGGTGTGTCGCGTTGTTAATACCACAGTATCTGTATCCATGGTAACCATTTTGTCAGCTATCTTATTGTTTAATCAACTGGTTTGATGCTCGTACATAGAATATAATGAGTGTATTTTGCTAAAAACGTGACGAATATGGTTGATAACAGACAGACAACCGAATAAACACTATGCCGTCATGAAACTAAAAGGCAAAATACAACAATGTCAAACCTGTGCTTTGCGCTGAAGAATTGTCCATTTCACAATCATCGATGAACCCTATTAACAGATATTAATCCAAATATCTCAATAATATGATGGATGGGCTGAAAACAAAAACAAATACGCAGATGAATCTCATCGCTGCGGTTTGCACATGCGCAAACACCAACGCAAAAATAAGCCACTCCCACGACAGCCGAGCTGTCAAAATAAAGGTCCCACGGAATCTAGCCTGCTGTGTCCAAAATCGCACCCAAATAACGCCATTCAGTTTTCTATGCAGTTACAATATTACCGAGACCTTGTGAAACAAGCTAGTAATAAAATATGGTGTGAGGTTAATGAAAAAGAATGTTATAACTTACGACTGGTATATAAAATGCATTTAGGTGTCGATTAATTATTCAGCCTGTAGCTACTTTGTTTTGAGGGTGTGCAGATGATTCAACACTCCCTACATTTGAATAAGCGAATGAATGCTGGGGCCACACCAAAATATATTATAAATCTTATAAGAGTTTTAAACGTGGAGGGACCACAAACATGAGGAGATTTAATCATTTGCTCCTATAATGTGTGGCGCGTCGTGATGTGACAAAGAAATCACACCAACAGAATAGGCTTGTTTGAGATGAACAAAATCTGCGCAGAACCGATCACCGGTGATCACCGCGAGCTGCATGACGGTTAGAAAAGTGTCCGAGTTACGTCCGCCTTGCTCTGACCTCATGCTGACGTGTACCAAAAAACTCTCGCGACGGCGAGGCGGCTGTGTCGGATTGAGCAGTCGAGCGCAGTTGCTCTCCACCGACTGCGCTACTCAAAAGCATGATGGGAAACGACTGACTGACGACACAGCTTCGTGCTCATTGGCTGAAAATGTCAGCTGATATTTTTTCCCCTTAATTCTAAGAAGTCCATTACCTATAGCCTAATACGATTTAGTTTTCTATAGTACTTAGTAATTAGGACATGTTTTATTTTTATTTTCTTGGTTTGAAGTGAAGTCCTGTTTGTTTTAATTTTCTCTTTATTGAGAGATGTGTATTCTCTTTATACATTGACATTTTTGTACAACATTATTCCATTAAATAAATTAGTCAATCCATCAATACATGCATACATCTAATGTGACTGTTTTACAATTAGGCCTTATGTTTGTGTTTTTATCCGATATCTTTATTTGGATATGTCTGATTCCAGGAGTGCAATAAACAAAACCCACACATGCTCATTTCTTAATTTAGAATGTGTTGTTGTTTCATATTATTTTTTAAGAATAATTTGCAGCACACACTTTTCCTAATCATTAAACATGAATTGAAACTTACATTAAGGTGACAAACAATTGTGTAATATATTTATATGGAATATTTGTCATGTAAAAAAGGGATAGTTCACCCAAATAACTTTAATAATAATAAAAACAATTTTCTTTGGTGCTGAATTATCTGCAGTCAGGACTGTTTATTTTTTACTCGACATTAATTTCATTAGATGCAAGTTGCAATACCACTCTAGATCAGATAGATTTATATCCCTACCATTTACTGAATAAGCCATTTTAAGTAATGAGCACTGTTCACCTTCGGTGATTCTCCTCATCATAACCATCTTCGTGTAAAAACAGTGGTATTTCAACTGCATCAACTTCGTCTGCGATAAAGAACGCGAACGCGATCTCTTCCATTGTTGACGTTTGCAGTCCACAACACAGCGAGATTCAGGAAGTGTCCGGCTTGCCTGCACTTTTTTTCACTCCTCCCCTCACTGTAGCCGCCTACTCTCGCCTATATTTCAGGCGAGGCAAGGCGCATCTCAAACAAGCCTAATGTCAGACTGTGAACACGGGAAATCTCGCAAATTCTCTCGAGACTTCAAAATAAGTTATTTATTATTATCTCACTGTAAGCTTTGTTTATTATATATGTGTTCAATCAAAACAAATGTGTACATATGATATTTTATGTAATTTTAAAAACATTATTCATCGTTGAGAAATTGCACAAGCAGCGTCGTCGTCTAAAGCATTTAAGTTGGCACAGCACAATTTTATTGCAACTCAAATATTGTGGTTTTTATATCTTCACAGTAATTAAAAAGGAATATGAATACAGTTTTGTAAAAGATATAGCTGCTGACCTTATCACCCAGTCTACTTGCAGATAGTCTTGTTTTTATTGAAATTATTTGTAATAGCGATGGTAGTATTTGTAATGCGTTTGACAGAAAATGGACAGAATAAAGAAAAGGATTTGTTGAAGTGATAACTACGGTTGTTATACTTCTGTCAGCTCTATCTGTTGGAAAATGCAAATGCATTAGACGAGAAATAATTGTTTTTGTCAATGGTGGACAATCGTCAAAATGCAAAAAATAATAAAACTTAATAGATTCTTAGCACGTGATGTTCTGGGCCGGTCCCTCATCTCTTCCTCCAGTCCAGAGAGGGGCGCTAATGCGGATCCTCATGAAACAGCAGAAGAAGACACGAGGACAGCAGCGCGTGCGTGAGCAGACACGTGTCATTCACTTCATCGGTCAGTGTTGGAGAGGTATGTGTGTGTTTTCTCTTACTGACTGATTGATGTTTTATATAAACAGACATAAGATGTTCATTTCAGAGAGAGATGTGTTGCGTAGTGATGAACTTAAATGTCCATTTTGAGATTTCAGAAGAGTTTGTAGCGCGAGATTTGCTTGTTTACGACAAACACTAAACTGACGAAATGAATTCACGGATTGAAAGCGCCCAAGCAAACAATCAAATGCTTCAGTTCAGTTATTTGCATTAATATCATTTGTGATGTATCTTCAAGCCCAATATTCATTATTGAACAATATTGATGTTTGTGTTCGTGATCTTTCAGTTCATTGCTGTTATTAATGTATATTTGATCATTTCAGGCTCGAATTGAATCTCATTCATCCCCACAGTGAAGGTAAACCCCCTGCTTTTAAAGTGTACTCATTACAGTTGATTATTATGGAGAGAGGTTTTGAACCTGAGCATTATGGGATGGATTAAGTGTGCACACAGCTAGAACCTGCGTTGTGTGTTGTACAGTGTTGGGTGTAGGACGTGTGCTACATTACTGCAGGCTTTAAATGAACTCTTCTCTCTGAACTCATGAGAGGAGACGCTTTACATCCTGATACACTTTATTATTCATCTACAGTGAGAGATTACAGCTGTTTATATGTGACATTAATGAACACGTGTTTCATTCCTTTCTTTCTCTTCATTCAGGTGCAGATGGAGAGAGCGTTAAATGGTTTGATGCCAATGTTGACCTGCTAACAAATGGACGGCTATGAAAGTCAAAGACTCGCGTCCTCTCTTCACTGAAACTGCAGAAAATTATTTTACTTTAAATTATTATATGCAGCAATTATTTGGAGTGTCAAACCATTTGTGTTTACTTGATAAAATAAAGTTGTTCTAGAATTTCTGTGTAATTTTGTTTTCAATTATTCAACATAAGGTCAAAAGGAAAATAGCATTTATGGAGAATGTATTGCCAAAATGTAAAGGAATTATGTATGTGAGCAGTTTTATAGAAATGTCACAATAACCACAGAGTGATCTCATTCAATGAAAACATCTTTTTCTTTTGCCTAAAACTAGGTATCAAATTCAGAAGGGGGTGAAGCAAAAACAACAAACATAATCAATCTTAATCAATCAAACTACCTAAATTAAAAGAAAACACAAGTACAGGAACAAAGCGACCTCCCTTGCTAGCATAAACACATACTACAGAGTGACTGAGTTACACATAAACTTAAGATTCACACGAGAACTATTGTGTAATTTCTGGGTTGTTTTCAATATTTTATACAGTGTTTGAACACCTGCACACACACAAAGCATCTTATCACACTTAAGAAAGGGACTGTACATACATCACACACACTTTTGTAGTGAAGTTTAACTTATCGCATGAGGCAAAGGACGCTAGGCTGCTCATTATTAAGCTAAAACATGAGCTCAGTTTTAATAAAGCCAATGATAAATGATGTATCGGCGGAAAACCCCGGAAAGTTGTCCAGATAAGGGCACATGATATATTTGTCTTTGAGTGGCACCCGCTACGGTTAAAACCTAATATGGTAGGACAGCAGTGTTTTCAATATATCACATATATACTTGTTCTCAATCATTTTACTAAACCACACATATATTTTAACAGTATTAAGAAGTATTCATAGAAACTAGAATAAATATGTATTTCTGTTATGATATGAGTGATCTGAAACCATGTTTAACCAAAGATAAAGACTATAATCTGATCATTTATTTACACTTATTAGGTTTTTATTCAATAATGATTCACTTCTGTTTTAAGAGCACAGCAATATAAAGTCCAGGAATGTCTGTAGGCTCAGAAGCCTGACCAATGTATCTGAATTGAGGCTTTAATACCATTAGGAGGCCTGGACTCTCTGTGTTGTCTTGTTAAGTTTCAGGATATTTAACAGATCTGATCTTCATTGTCCGACAATCCTGTGTATTTCCACTCAGGAGCATCATATGTATGATGTTCTTAATTTTACTATGAAATCTTCAATAATCTTATTCTTTATTGGTTACTAGTGATACTAATGCACCAACCCCCATTAAAAAGACGTATCTGGTTGCTGGAAATCTATTGGTGGAAAGACATGACAAGTACATTACAATGAGTCATTTAGCAGATGCTTTTATCTAAAGTGACTTATAAAGAGTTCAGGGAGCAATAAGCGATATGTCATACAAAGAGCAATAATACAATAGGTGCTGATACAAAGATACTAGTTTCAACAAAAGCCAGACCACTACCTGTTGCGAGAAGAGGGTTAGTGTACTTTAATTTTTTTTCATTTGTCTGTCCAGTATTCACAGAAGAGGTGTTTTGAAGGTTGTGAGAGATGTGTTTGACCGGACCGTGTTAGGAAGAATGTTCCACCAGGAAGGAGTTGTGAAGGAGAATGAGGAGGAAAGGGATTTAGTGCCCTTATGAGAAGGCATAACAAGGCGTCGGTCGTTTGCTGAACGCAGGGTTCTTGATGGAGTGTAGTAGGGTGTGAAAGTATGCTGGAGCAGATCCAGTGATAGTCCTGTAGGCAAACATCAGTGACTTGAATCTGATACAGGCTTCTACCGGTAGCCAGTGGAGAGAGATGAAAGGGGTGTCACATGAGCCCTTTTGGGCTGTTGGAAGACGAGGCGTGCTGCTGCGTTTTGAACCAGCTGAAGTGGTTTGATAGCTTTTGCAGAAAGACCAGCAAGGAGAGCATTGCAGTAGTCCAACCTTGAGATGACCAGGACCTGGACAAGGAGTTGTGCCGCTGTCCATATGTAA
This sequence comes from Barbatula barbatula, assembly GCF_947034865.1. NCBI lineage: Eukaryota > Metazoa > Chordata > Actinopteri > Cypriniformes > Nemacheilidae > Barbatula > Barbatula barbatula. The sequence continues at coordinate 729,198 of NC_136769.1, read as the reverse complement.
TGCACAGTAAGTTTACACAGTAGCTTTCATGTATCTCAGTGGTAAGAGCATTGTGTTAACAACGCAAGGTTGTGGGTTTGATCCCAGTGGATTGCAGATACCTATGTATACATTTATAGGATAATGCTATGCAAGTCGCTTTGGATAAAAGCATCTGCCAAATGCCTAAATGTAAGTGCTGATAAATATATTGTTTTTATCATCACAACAATACAGCAGTTCTTATTCACGCACTAGTCACCTCACGTATAGATTATTGTAATGCCCTTCGCACTGGTGTTCCTTCCAAATTTCTATTTATGCTCCTAGGCCTGGGCGGTATGACCGAATATTCTGTTACCGCGGGATAAAATTTCAACCGTTAGACTTGTTTCTATTCTGTGTATTCGGTGTGGTTAACTCATTGCTCTGCAAGTGGGCCTTATTCTGAAAAAAAGTGATTTAATCCACCCATTACAAAAGGACGTTTCAAATACTCTTGACCTTCTCTCAGTCTGTAGTTTTGTGATCTGCTCCAGTCTGGAGCTTTCTCTCTCACCCGCAGTGCTCGTGCACGGTTTTGCACCTGCGTATAAAAAACCTCATTCTCATGTATTTCAGAAGTGAGATTGCTTTGTGAAGCTGTTAATAGTTTTAATTAAGTTTACGGTCCAAGGTGAAACTGACATGCCGTTTTCCCCTATTTTGGGAAACGGGTGTGGAGTCACCACAGACTCGCAGTGCAAAGACGAGGACCAGAATAAACAAACCTAAAGACAAAGAGTCAAAACACACAAAAAATGTGCATCTAATAGAGAGTGAAGAATGATAAAGACCTACTGTACAGACCCCATGAACACCAGTTTATAACACCACTCATATTCTGTTCTCTCATTGTTTGTGCATATATTCATATTTCATTTTCAAACTTATATATTTATAATGTTTTGCCATATGGAACCAGGGTCATGTGGTATATTGAAATACATGCCTAAACAGTAGGTTTCGCTAACGTTCCTGTTAAGAAAGAAGACAGGAAGAAAAGGTGATGTAAGCGGGAATAAAAGAGTAAACGTGATTACTGGTGATCTTGAAGTTTGTTTTCTGATAATACACAACAGGTCACTGAGCATACATTTCAGTGTAGTCTCGGGATAAGAGGGCTTCCGGTTTGATTGGTTGAGGCGGATGGACACAACATGGGCTGCCAGATGACCTTGCAACAATGCGACACACACCCCGGTCTGATCAACCTGCAGTGGGCCTCCCTTGGCTGAGGGGGTCTTGTGATAAAGGGCTGAAACACCCAATGAGGCTGATGTGCACAACTGATGATGTGTTGCATTAATTGGGAATCATACAAAGGGGATTATCAGCAGCACCCCACCAAAAGGCATCTTTCACCCATGATAATTGATGTGATGAAATTGGGATCACAGCTCATGTGATGTCTCTCTGATAATGGCAAGGAAAGGAAAGTATGTATTTCTAGAATCATTAATCTCTCGAACACAGAGAGGCCTACCCGACGAACCCAGTGAAACCTCAGACGTCCTTCGACTAAATTCATATTATTGTTGTCATCGCGATGGCGGGATATAACGATCGGAGGGTAAGTGTGGTGAGGAAGTCGGGACGAGAGCCGTGACGCGTGCCGGTGAGTGATAAGTGCAAGCAGCTGTGCGCGCACCGGTCCCGCATCTTATCACGGAGGAGATTGGGAGCTTAAAAGGACGATCGTCAGTACTGTTGACGAGAGAGGACCGGGCCCGGACATGTGTTTAGTTTGTGTATGTTTTATGGCCGGCAGTCTACCGTGAGGTGGCTGCCGGTTACTTCCGTGTTTATTGTTTATTTAATTAAAGTTTTATTGTTTGAATGTTCGCCGGTTCCCGCCTCCTTCCTTCCCTTCTATGGAACTTTATTACAGTAAGTTTTTCTTTTTATACAATATTTGTTATTCAAATTATTACATACATCACATATAACATACCGTGTAAATACAGTTGACATTGTGTGAGATGTCTTTGTTATGATAACCTGTCACAAATATGTCATAAACATGACATAGCAGATTAAGTATCAAACTTAAGAAACCACTTAGCTTTATGGGTTAACATTACATTAAACTGTCAGCTGGTTGGTTTTGACATTGGCTGTCGTTAGGCCATTATAACATTTTAATGACAAATTAAATTTGTACCACTGTAGTTGAGGTCAAGAAAAATATTCATGACACAGTTATAATTGCCTCATGACAGCCAATGTCAAAACCAACCACATGACAATTTACAATTTATGTTGTCTTAGTAATGTCAAGTTGTTATGACATATACACCGACAGGTTATGATGTATTGGTTTATGTCAAGTTGTCATAACAAAGACATCTCACACAATGTCAACTGTATTTACACGGTATGTTATATGTGATGTATGTAATAATTTGAATAACTAATATTGTATAAAAAGAAAAACTTACCCTCGGATCGTTATATCCCGCCATCGCGATGACAACCAAAGTGTCGCGAATGCGAGGGTGCGGGTGTCGTGACGTCATCGCGTAGAAAAGAAGCCCGATTTCATTGGCTAGGTGCCAACCAATAAAACGACTCCATTGCAGCCACCCGCCCCCGCCTCTCCCGCCCCTCGCTGCTACTGAGTTGCAAGTGCACAAATCAGTTTTGCAACTGATATATCGCGATAAGAGTAGCAAAAGTCGAAGCGCGAAATTTGAACTTGTGTAGCGGTGTTTATTCTGCGTTGTGTAATTTATTGAAACTCAACACTCGAAAATCCTTGCCATCACGTTCCCATTTATTAAATCTGGATAACACAAACAGACAAATGGAGGATTTGTGCAGCAAATGAGCAGCGAGCAGCAGCAATGCACGACGCTGAGAAAGATATAAATACAATTTTGTTGAGCGAAATAGTTTAACATAAAAGTTTATCGACCATACATAAGTGTACATCACAGAGGGACTTAAAGTAAGAGTTAGACCAATTGATTTTATGAAATTTAAATCTAATTGAGTCACTACTAAAATATTCGCGACTTACCGCTGCCAGATCACATGCAGACTGGGAGGAAGCAAAGTGTGCTCACTCCCCAAATCAGCGTGGATGCCAGATATTCACAGGAAATCCATATATGATCATGGCAAGTGGAATCACAAAATATTAGTTTTAAATGTACACCTGTTACACTTGCAGTGACAGACTTGAGAAGTTGCAAGTGCCTATTTGAGGTTGTACTGCGAATGTGAATGTAAGAAGAAATGCAAATATGTATTTCAAGTTTGTGTCTGTCATTGTACACTTTTGTGACTACTTGTCTGCAGCTTCAAATTCAGAATACAGGTTTGTGACTATTGTCTGCGAGTGCAAATCTCAGCGTTCAACTTCAGATTTTTAATTTACAGGTTTTCACATCTAAGCTGTGAGTGTAAATTGTAGCATACAAGTGCAAATATTTATTGTACAAGTTCTCAAATTCACATCTACGTGCTCTCGAGTTTTGCTACTATTCTACCTTCATAAACACGAGCGTCTCTTTTATCATAAACCCTTTCTGGTCCCTCATCTCTTCCTCCAGTCCAGAGAGGGGCGCTAATGCGGATCCTCATGAAACAGCAGAAGAAGACACGAGGACAGCAGCGCGTGCGTGAGCAGACACGTGTCATTCACTTCATCGGTCAGTGTTGGAGAGGTATGTGTGTGTTCTCTTACTGACTGATTGATGTTTTATATAAACACACATAAGATGTTCATTTCAGAGAGAGATGTGTTGCGTAGTGATGAACTTAAATGTCCATTTTGAGATTTCAGAAGAGTTTGTAGCGCGAGATTTGCTTGTTTACGACAAACACTAAACTGACGAAATGAATTCACGGATTGAAAGCGCCCAAGCAAACAATCAAATGCTTCAGTTCAGTTATTTGCATTAATATCATTTGTGATGTATCTTCAAGCCCAATATTCATTATTGAACAATATTGATGTTTGTGTTCGTGATCTTTCAGTTCATTGCTGTTATTAATGTATATTTGATCATTTCAGGCTCGAATTGAATCTCATTCATCCCCACAGTGAAGGTAAACCCCCTGCTTTTAAAGTGTACTCATTACAGTTGATTATTATGGAGAGAGGTTTTGAACCTGAGCATTATGGGATGGATGAAGTGTGCACACAGCTAGAACCTGCGTTGTGTGTTGTACAGTGTTGGGTGTAGGACGTGTGCTACATTACTGCAGGCTTTAAATGAACTCTTCTCTCTGAACTCATGAGAGGAGACGCTTTACATCCTGATACACTTTATTATTCATCTACAGTGAGAGATTACAGCTGTTTATATGTGACATTAATGAACACGTGTTTCATTCCTTTCTTTCTCTTCATTCAGGTGCAGATGGAGAGAGCGTTAAATGGTTTGATGCCAATGTTGACCTGCTAACAAATGGACGGCTATGAAAGTCAAAGACTCGCGTCCTCTCTTCACTGAAACTGCAGAAAATTATTTTAGTTTAAATTATTATATGCAGCAATTATTTGGAGTGTCAAACCATTTGTGTTTACTTGATAAAATAAAGTTGTTCTAGAATTTCTGTGTAATTTTGTTTTCAATTATTCAACATAAGGTCAAAAGGAAAATAGCATTTATGGAGGATGAATTGCCAAAATGTAAAGGAATTATGTATGTGAGCAGTTTTATAGAAATGTTTTTAAATCAAGTTATTCACTTAAAAACTTAATAATTATGCAAAACCTGTTTTAATTGTATTTATTCAACAACTGTGTAAAGTCTCTTGCTAGGGGATTGTTAAACTTCAGGTTCCTTTTGAACACTGCGTCTCTTTGTGTTTTGAATCGCCCTTTAAATCGAATCATCATTGGTTTGGATGTTGTGAGAGACTTCTTGTAAAGATCCGGAGCACAAAGACAAGACCGAAAGGTAGATTGAAGCTTTGAGCTTATTTTTCTTTGGGTAGACACGTCTTTATATAGTGTACAATAAGACACCTGTTATAACCAAATAAGGTATAGAAGCTATATGGAACAAGAATGTGTAGGTTCTGTTTATAACCTAACAAACAACATGACAGAGAATGTCGGCCCGTTCTCGCCATGGACAATAGGATATTTATTTGTGTGAGGAACTAAAACCCGACGGATAAAACACATTCTCTACATTTACATGTTCTGTAGTTCAGGTGGTGTTTCAATTATTTTCATAAAATGAACTGAAAAATATACTTTAAGGGGTGCTAAAGAACCGAACCGATATTTGAACTACTAACAGCTTGAAACCTAAATTTAAAGATTTTTTTTGTTTCAATAGTTTATTTTGGTCTCCAGTAGCTTACTGGGAAAAATACAAGAAGCATTTGTGACCGTAAAACCTGTTGTTTCAAACAGCTGTTAAAGAGCTTTCAGCCTTCTGCTGATTATCTTGACTGTTGAAAACCCTCATTACTCCAGGTGCAGTTCTCTTTTCACCTCGTTCATTATGATAATATCTTAAGTTTCATGTATATTGACACAGAATCAATGTTTGAATAGGCTATGACAAAGAGCAGGATTTGACGTTCACTTTGAAATGTCATGTAGCTGAATTTCGTTTCAGAATAAAAAAAAATACAAGTTGGTCAACACTTAATTTAGTCTTAATGAAAATCAGTCACATTTTTTGGAAGTGCATAACTTTGCAATTAAATAGATGTGATTCTTAACAATAATAACATGCATCTATCTCTATATACAATGGGAGTTGTGCATCCTGAGACACAACAATGGCACCAATATATTTTAAGATATGTCAGAGCAACATGTTTTCAGTTAAGACGGCTCTAACATGCCTTGTCTGGGGAACCAAAATGTCGCTTTATATTTGAACTGTAGTCATGAATGAAGTAATGGGACTTTAACAAACATGACGTCACATTCTTCAGTCTCAGTCACTATCTTCATAGTGAATTCTTCACAAACAGAATTCACTATTGTAAGATTTAATTTCCACAAAAGTGAATACAATACTGAAAAATAATGGATTTTGAAGTTGTTAAGCTCACTGAATACATTGCAGGCTAAATAGTTGGAGGAGGGATTCCCTCTAAGCTAAACATTCTTTGTCTCACATGCTGTACCTTGTTTGGACATTCTGTGAATCCCTGGACACATGAAAAGTGTCTTGTTTTTGTGCTCCCAGATCTGCAGAAGAATTCTCTCACAGCATCCAACCTATTTATGATTTGAGATTTTAATGGTGATCCAAAACACAGAAAGTTTAACAACAGTATTACTGTCAGAAATGTGTGGATAACCCAACTAAAACTGACTGACCAAAAATATAACGTTACGTCTTTAATATCTGAACAGATCAGACAAATCGATTACTTAAATGGTACTCGAGAGCTCTGAATTTGAATACTCCACCGAATGTGGAGGCAATTATTGTTATGTCTTCCATACACTCTCTCTGGTCTCGTCTTTGTTCCCATCCTCTCGTTACCCCGTTATTGATTCATGCCCTACACCTGTTCCCCTCTTGATTTGGTCCCTTATTTAATGCCCTTGTGTCTTCTGTCTTGTGCTGGTTCATTGTGGTTGTGTGGTGAGTTCTTGTCTCTTGTTCAGTGTAGTTTTAGTCCAGTTTTTTGTACCAAATGTTTATCTTTAGTGTTGTCAGGTTTAGTTATTCCATGTTCCTGTGTCTATGTCATGTTTTGTTATGTCACCCCCACGTGGGTCTTTGTTTTATTATTTATTAAATTATCTGTTAACCCCTTACCCGCTGTCTGCACCTGGGTCCTCTGTCTTTGTCTCACCACACGAGAACCATGACACACTGGAGATAAACCATATGTGTCTTCAGTGTGGAACCAGCTTTAGATATAAGCGCAGCTTCAAAATACACTGGTGCTCTGAAGAAGAGACACTTAATTGATCAGTTCTGTTAAAAGCGCAAAGCTTCATTCGACGCATCCTTTATATCAAGAACAAATCCGGGTACTTTCATGCGTTCTCTGTTGAGTAGTGGAACTGGACTTTGACAGTTAGTGATGACGTAGAGCGAGGACACCAGACCGATGAAGAACGCATATTTCACAGGTGCTGAAATGTCAGCTTATACAATGGCTCCTTGTAGAACACGCTTGTTATTGAAATGTTTAAGCTAATTATATTCACCCGATGTGCATGTCATATAGGTGAAAATGTTTGATGTCGTTAAACAATTTTTTGCAAATACTTTTTCTATGTGTAGATACGACTTATCTTTGTAATTGTGGAATGCATTAAGCATGTATAGGAAAATAAAAAGGCTGTCTATGTGCTGAACCACATTTTATAACACTTTTGGGTGCCAATTTTAAGTTATGTTTTTATCAGGAACTATGTATTATCTAGCTTACAAATGTCTTAGTCCAAACAAAATATTTATTGTACAGATACATTACCAGCACTTTATTAATAATATTAGCAAAAAGTTTGGTCACGATAAACACCAAACCGCATCAGACGTAGACCTTTTAAACACATATGCATGGATGACTCTGCTGATACCTCTTTTGTTATATTAGATCACAGGATAATTGTTGTATTTGACAGGTTAAAGGTCACAGTAAACATCAAACCGAACCTTTTGGTGCAAATACATCTGTTAATAGAGCTTTCAGCCTTTCAGTGTTAATGGAGCTCTTGAAAAACTTCATTATTCTAGACTGATGGTTCTCTCTTCACCTCATTCATTATGATCTTAAACTCTCATGTAAATTGAGACACAGATTAAATATTTGTGTTTGAATAGACTGAGACGAAATGCAGTCTTTTATCATTTAAAAATATAAAACAATATGTCATTTAAAAAAAGTGAGTTAGCTCCATACATGTTTAAAGGCTTTTGATTTGAACTGTAGTCATTAATGACGTAAAGCGCCTCCTGTGACTTTAACAGACATGACGTCACACTCATCATGCTTGCTTCAGTCTCGCGAGAACGCGCTTCTGTGTGCACGTGCGGAAAGTTCGTCAGAGTTGTGCCTGTTTGTGTTCAAGTGAGTGATGTTATAATAATAATAATAATAATAATAGACTTTAAGAGCAGTGTTTACTGTTTATATGTTGATGATTAAATGTGTTATTTCAGATTTTCACTCGTGTTTGCGCCATTGTTAGCTGTAGCATCTTTAGCTAACGGGACGATGATAAATACGGTTTAAGAAATAAAATGATGCACAAACAGTGATTCTTGAGAATAATAATTCGGTTAATGTGTAATAGTGTCAAATATTAAAGTTGAATATAATAGTTTAATGTAGAATGAGTTGTTTATGCTTATTCTCACAGTATATAATGGTTAGCATTAAACTCAGCTGACAGAAATCCATCAGTGTGAGGTTATTTATATGATGATGTCAGTAATGTAAAGTTATTTCTATGATCATGTCAGTAATGTAAAGTTGTTTCTATGATCATGTCAGTAATATGAAGTTATTTCATGAATATATTTATTTTCATGAATATATGAATGTTGTAAATGACCTCACAGAACTTATAAATAGTGTAAGATGACATGACTACTGAAGGGGTGGATTCTCCGTTGGTCGTGTGGTTCTTATTTATTATTAATCAATAATTATACAGAAATATGATGAAGATCCAGTCAATAATTATTGTGATCTGAGTAAACTGTTCATATGTGGTTTTAGTTCTCAATTTAGACATTGAATCTTTGTATCAAACTTCATTCTCTGGCTGTGAGAATCTACATGTTATCACTTTGTTTTTGGAAAGATGGCTGATTTAGCTCTGAGCTTTTTTCGGTTTTAACCCAGTTACAGAAGTTTTTGGTGGCGAAAAGAAGTTTTTGGTTGGCGCTTTGGATAAAAGCGTCTGCCAAATGAATAAATGAAAAGACCACAAGTCTGGATGTAAAGATATGCGTAGCATGCCTAATCTAGGGCTTCTGCTTCATACTTCTAATCAATGAAGATTTTTGATTTGATTCAATTTATTGTCATTACACACATACAAGTACAGTGCAACGAAATGTATTCTATGTAAGATATGCTATGTACTAGGGCTGTGCAAAATTATCGATACAGCTAACTATTGCGATAGTTTTTTTCACGATAGTGTATCGATAGTCCAACCTATAGTATCGATACCTTAAATAAGTCATGTTTTGAACGGATTTAAAATTACGTTTCGTCACACAACCATTTTTTCCGTTTCGTGTTGTGATTCGCTGTCATATGGCCAATGTCTCAAAAGTAAGCGGGTGCGAGAAAGCAAATGGCGCAAAGTATTCATTCATATCATATCACCAACAAGCTTCCGTATATCTTAGCTCGTGCAAAGAAAATAAGAGTCGGTGGTATATTTTATTTGTAAGGATTTGCGACAGTGTGGTTGAAAACCCCGGCTTCGGGCATATGGTGAACACAATTGAGCCGTGTTATGTGATTCCGACTCGCAGGCACATAACGGACGTAGAAGTACCCAGAACTTACAAAGAGGTAAAAACAAGCGTCAAACAATCCCTTAGCTCGGCAGAGCGAGTGGCCATGACCTCTCGAGTTACTGAGTCGTATGTAAGGATTACATCACAACCACAGACACGCGCAATGCGTGAGAGCCATACTGGCATAAACATTGTGGAGTTACTGAAAACTGCACTGGTGGAGTGGGACATAAAAGAGAGGCATACTGACAATTTCAGTTTTATGAATGAATTTTATTGTACTTTGTTTTTTATTAACAACATACTGAAAAAAATAAGTTTTTTTTGGCATTTGCATTTAAGTGTTTACTGACTAAATATTCACTTTAAACATTTCCGTATATTTTCTTTTTTTAGTAACACTGTGTAAGCAAGATGACAAATACCTCTTATAAATAGTAGGGATGCTCCGATCCGATATTTGTATCGGGTATCGGCGTCGATACGTAATAAAATTCTAGATCGGGTATCGGTGCAATTTGTCACCGATACCCGATTTGACATAAAATTTGTGCTAGACGATGGCGCTTAAACTCTCTCGTGGGCGGCTGTGCTTTGCGCAACGTGTGACATCATACGCTAGCAACATGTGACATCATACGCTAGCAACGTGCTCTGTACGTAGTGCACGTGAACATATAGCAGCGAACAGCATGGAGCGAGCCAAAATATCTGTCATTTGGAGTTATTTTACAACAGCTACGCCAATAAGTTCCACCACTTTCATTGTTATGGATGGGCATCCGCTGTCCGTCGTTGCGAATAATGGCTTCAGACTCCTTATAAACCACCTGGAGCCGCAGTACGACACGCCGAAGCGTAAATATTTATCTGATATTTATCTCTACCTTGAACTGTACCGAAAAGTCTGCAAACACATATCCGAAAAAATTAAAGATGTCAATGCGGTGACTTTTACAACAGATATCTGGAGCTGCGACGTGTCGCTTTTAAGTTTAACCGCACACTGGTTGGATGAGAATTTTGTGCCACAAAATGCCACGTTAAATGCAACAAACATGTGCAGTTTTACTAAGCTAGGGAAGCTAGCGTTTTATTCATCTGTTTCTGTGTTGGATGTTAAATTTTATTTTCACTAAACTTTAGTTTAGTTAAGTGGACTTTGCTTTAGTGACTAAAGCATTAAAAAGATCTGATTCATGTTATTTTGAATATCTAAAGCAGTAAAGCTATTACTTTTTTGCTCAATTTCAGCAGCTTTTTTGCCAATTGATTTTTTAATTATTTTTGCACTTTCTTAAAAATTATTAAGAGATTTTGTTTCCATTTATTTACACCCGTTTATCAAGCTAGTGAAGCTGTTGTTATATTCAGCTGCTTAATTTTCACTTTAATTTTGAATGTCTTTTGTCCAAAGATAGTGAACACTATTGTTTTATTTTTCATTTGTTTTGCACCGGTGCTGGTTTAATAAACTATTTAATAAATTTGTGAATCATTAGTTTGTTATTTTGTTTTACGGGGTCAGGAAATTTATGTTAAGTCGAGCCTGATGTCTTGCACAGCAATGCACTTAGTTTATTAAGTAATTGTGCACTTTAAAATTTTTACCTTAGTATCGGATCGGTACTCGGTATCGGCCAATACTGAATCTCAGGTATCGGAATCGGTATCGGAAGCAAAAAAGGTGGATCGGAGCATCCCTAATAAATAGCTTTGCAGACACAAAAGATTCCATTCAATTTTATTAACAGAGTTATCACTATAATGTGATGAACATACCAGAATAGTACCATCTGTTGTACACACCAACATGTATTTTTAGCTCACTCTTAATTTTATTTATTTAAAACAAATTATTGCCATATATCAAACGTTTGTATCGTATCTAATGTATTGTGATATATTGTATCGGGACCCATCTATCGTGATATGTATCGTATCGTGAGGCCCTTGCCAATACACAGCCCTACTATGTACTTGACGTCCAAGCCGAATGTATCTTTTATTTAGCCTGACTCTTAGAATATTCCTTATTAAATTACAAATACATCCGAAAATGCTTCTCCCCTTCATTCACCTTAAGTGAATGTAGCCTTGGCCAGGCGGTACCCATCGTTCATTGGGTGTTTCGACCCTTGTCCGCAACACCCTCCCGATGGTGGGTCGGCAGTGGTGGCCAAGTCACTGCCCATCTTCCCCCCCTGGCTTCCAGCTCAACTCCTCCCTCCTGCTCCATAACCAGCAAGAGGCTCTTTCCGCTGCCTCCCCCATCCTGCGAGCCGCTGCCTTCCTCTCCTTCCCTGTTATCCCAATTGCTGTGAGCAATCTCCACACTGACTGAGCGGGGAATCCTCTACAGCCGACCTCGACCAGGAACAGCCAAGCCTGCCATCCTTTCCCCCTACAGTCATGCAGCAGTTCTTGGTATTTGGCGCTCTTTCTTTCAAAGGCCTGTTCACACCCCTCTTCCCATGGGACTGTGAGTTCTATGAGAATGATCTTTTTTCCCTCTTCAGACCACAGTACCACATCCGGCCTCAGGGTTGTCTCGACAAATTGTGGGAATTGCAGCTTTTCTCTCAGGTCGACCTTCATTTCCCATGATTTGGCCTTTTGAAGCAGGCTGGTTCTTGTTGTTGTTGTGGAAGGTGGCTTTTTCCCCTCCCTTATAAACTTAATTGAAGTTATCCGAAGTGGTTGGCGTTTCTTTCTCCTCTCCTGCTCTAAGGCATTGGCGAGTGTCATGAGCACCATATCGTGGCGCCACCTGTACCTTGGGTGAGTGCTTTTTTACACCCAGACAGGATGTGTGCCATGGTGCCCCTCTCCCCACAAAGCTTGCACAATGGGTCCTCTCTCATACCCCACTTGTGCAGGTTTGTTGGGGTTCGGAGTGTGTCATACACTGACCTTAGCAGGAAGGAGATGCGGAACGGCTCCAGTCTCCATAGGTCCGCCCAGGTAATCTTCCTCCTAGGAAGATCCCATCTGGTCCAGGCCCCTTGTGAAGCTAGGTCCACTGCCCTTGATCTACGTCCTTCCTCTTCCAGGTTCCGTACCTCCTCTTGAATCATGGCTCTTCTTTCACTGGTTCCTGCCTTTCTCCACTGTTGGAAATGTGAAGTCCCAAGACCCTGTCTTCCTGTGCATGGTGCTCCAATGACATCATGTAGCTTCAGCGTGCTCACAGCTTGTGCAACAGACGAATCAGCTGCCCACTTGCGACCTGATCTTGTAATAACGCCTGCATGTCTGACTTGTTTGTCCTGTGAATCTCTGTATGTCATTACAACTCTGCACTTTGCAACTTTGAATTCCTCAACTACTGATGACAGAGGAAGTTGGAGCTGCCCTGATCTTATGTATAAGCCTACTGACGGGAAACTTTGAGGGATTCCCAACCACTTTCGGAGGTACTTGTTGATCTTCCTCTCCACTACCTCAACGCATGTCATCGGGACCTCATACACAGTCAGCAACCACATGAGTCTTGGCAACAGTCCGTGTTGATAGAGCCAAACTTTAAACTTCCCAGGGAGCCCTGATTTTGCGATTCTCCTCAGCCATTCCTCCATCTGCTTTTCTGTATTGGCTATGTTGTTTCTGTCAGTAAGTGATTCATCGAACCACTTTCGAAGGCACTTGATTGGATTATCCTCTATCGATGGAATCACTTCCCCTTGCACATGCATCTTGAACCTGTTGGTCAACTTCCCGTTCCTGATCACCAATCTCCTGGATTTCTTTGGCTTAAACCTCATTCTGGCCCACGTTGCCATGTGGCCCAGAACAGTTAGCACCCACCTCGCTTCCACATGGGTTGTGGTCGTCACGGTAAGGTCGTCCATGTAACCTCTTATTGGTGGTTGTCGGATGCCTGACTCTATTTTTGGACCTTGTGCTTCCTTTTCCACAGCTGTTATTAAGAGGTTCATTCCCATGACAAAGAGGATGGGAGAGATAGTGCAGCCAGTTACGATACCCTTTCCTAGGCTTTGCCACTGAGTTGTAAAATGGGCCGCCTTAAATCGTAGCTGTATTCCAGCAAAGTAGCTGGTGATCATTCTCTTGATGTGCTGCGGGATGTGGTAGTGGTCTAACGCTGCATGGATAAGGGCCTGAGGGATTGATCCGTAGGCATTGGCCAAATCCAGCCATACAACAGTCAGGTTGCCCTTACTGGCTTTAGCCTCACGGATCATCTAACTGAGAACAACGGTGTGTTCCAGGCATCCAGAGAAGCCTGGAATTCCACCTTTCTGGATGGCAGTATTGATGTATCCATTCTCTGTCATGTACGAGATCATCCTCTTGGCCAGTACAGAAAAGAATATCTTGCCTTCTACACTTAGAAGTGAGATTGTCCTGAATTGGTCAATGGTTGATGAGTTCTCTTCTTTTGGCACAAAACAGCCCTCTGCCTTCTTCCAGCCTGATGGAATGGTACCTTTTCTCCAGATCCTCCGGAAAAGCTTCCATAACCTCCGGAGGAGCATTGGGCATTTCTTATATACCTTGTAGGGTATACCACTTGGGCCGGGGGCAGACCCTGTTCTGGCCTTCTTAACCACCTCTTGGACTTCCTTCCAGGATGGTTCACTGATGTTAAGCTCTTTTTCCGGGGTCTTTACACTGTTGATGTTTGGGTTGGCGTCCAGGGCCTGGTTTCTGGAGGTGTCATTGTGGGTCTCTCTCAGGAATGCCTCCACATCTTCTCTAGTGCTGGTCAGCCTTCCAGATTCCTGGTGAACCGGAAGGGGTCTTTGGTGAACTGGGATCTTTTGTTCTCCCTATCCTTCCTCTTCTTCCGAGTGCTTTCTGATTTTCGGAGTCTGCAGAGGCGCTCCCGGAGTTGACTCGTCAGGTCCTTGATGCCTTCCCTTTCATCAGCAAGTGCTCTTTTGAACAGCTTGGTGAGATTCTTAATTTCTCCCCTTAGTTGATGAATTTCTCTCTCTCTTCTGTTTGGCTGGTGTGCAGACTTGATGTCGACTTTCTTCTCCTGAGTTCCAAAACGTTCCCTTGCCAGGTTATAAGTTATTGTTGTGAAAGTATTGACTTTCTGCCCAGCTGACCCTGCTAGTGTTGCTTCTAGCACTTTGTCGAGATCTTGATCTAGTTGGTACTACTCTTTGTTATCACTCATCTTGGGCCATTTGATCTGTTCCCTCTCAGGGTGGGGTTGGCTCCCTGGGGTGGCATCAGGTGGGTCCAACCTTAGGTCTTGAGGTGACACAGGTGCTGAGCCGTCTTTTGTTCTTGCAGGTCTTTCCGCAATGACACTTTACTTCCAATGCCCTCCCGGTTAAAGTTGTTTGGGTGAGCCATCTCTGTGTCCGTTTTTCATTTCCGGCCGTTACCATTATATCTGTCCTATCAAGTCTATCATCCTCCCCCCCCTCTCGGAAGAGTCTGGGGGTATTGCTCTGTATTAATTTCTGTAGCTTGAGTTGGTGCCCTCTTGCGAGTGCTGTGGATGAGGTTGCTAACCTCATACACCCACGCCAGTCTTTCCTGGAGGTCAGCTGTCTTTCCAGTGTCACTGAACTTCCTCGGTTGCCACCCAGACATTAAACAGAGCATACAATTAAAACTCAGCAGTCGTTGTAATTTCTGTCGACAAGAACATATTTGTCATCAGCAAAGATTGGAAAGTCATGAGATGGACACAAAGACAGGGGGCACACAAAATAAATGGTTCTTTGGTTTAACATAATTCAATCAGTCATGTTTTCTCAACATGAAATTAACATATAGTAAGAGCAAATCACCATTATTGTGATCAGTGTTTGCCTTAGTTGGTATCTTGGTTTCTCTTTTATTGTTATACTGTAGCGGCAAAGAAAACCAGGATCCAGCTGAATCCAGTGTAGTTACTGGGGTTGATATGTTGTTCATGAGATTGACGGTTATTGTTAACATTATGTAAAGGTATAGAGGAAAATTACATTGCTGAATCAATTAGACAACAAGAATCAGTGTATGAAACCCAACAATGGTTACATATATTTTGAGTGCATGTTGTACATTTACATTTACATTTGTAGGACTATGGTATTTACTAGTCCTGCGTGTTCAAAATTTGGAAGGATGAGGGGAACAAACCGTTTTAAAAGTAATAGAGTTTATTCATCAGATTTAAAAGTTTCCTTCCTACTGCGCTGGTTTGTTGCCTGAGTCAAGTCAACAACAACTCAGGAAATTTCATAAAACATTATATACAGAATTTTTTTCTTCGTGTTACCCCCTCCGTCTCGGGTCTTATTTCCCTCAGCAACCAATCAGGTCCTGTTGAACTCTTGCTGACCACATTCCGTTCACAAACAAAATGTCAATGGTTATATAGCACACAATATGATTAAAACAAAGGTTATATGATTAAAACATATCTATTAAACTTAATCATGTCACGTGGGAAAATACATTTGATTAAAACAAAATTAATCATCCATTTCTATATTGATCTTAATTCCCACAATGTTGACCTTTACACTCTGAATCAGTTTCATACTTTGTGCTGTAGGGGAAAACCCCCCAGGTCTTGAGTCATATATAAACGTGATATATGTATGTTTTGTGCGACGCTGAAACTGTTTTAACTATTAATTTTGTTTATTTCAGAAATGATGGAAGTGGATGATCCAGATGTGAAACATCAGAAGGTGAAAAAAACAATTCAGAATACTTCAAGAAATAGAATTCTGAGAACAAGAGATAAAAAGCGTGGAAAGAGATCCTCAGAAGCTGGACAGAGTGTAGAAAAAACATTCACATGTCATCAGTGTCAAAAGAGTTTCCTGGTCGAAGCACAACTTGAGAGACACATAAAATATCACAATGCAGCAAAACCATTCACATGTCAACAGTGTGGAAAGAGTTTTACACATAAAAGTCACCTTCAGGTACACGTGAGATCTCACACTGGAGAAAAACCATTCACATGCCAACTGTGTGGAAAGAGTTTTACAAATATGAGTAACCTCAAAGGACACATGAGAATTCACACAGGAGAGAAACCATTAACGTGCCAACAGTGTGGAAAGGGCTGTTCAGGTACTGGTGACCTTAAGCTACACATGAGAGTTCACACTGGAGAGAAACCATTTGCATGTCATCAGTGCGAAAAGAGTTTTAGATCTTGCGGTCACCTTAAGAGACACATGAGAGTTCACACTGGAGAGAAACCCTACGCTTGTGATCAATGTGAAAAGAGTTTTGCACATGCGGAAAACCTTAAGATGCACATGAGAACTCACACTGGAGAAAAACCATTCGGATGTCTTCAGTGTGGACAGAGTTTTTCATTCATGGGTAACCTGAAGAGACACATGAGATCTCACACTGGAGAGAGACCTTTCACATGCCTTCTGTGTGGAAAGAGTTTCAGATGTGCAAGTCAATTTAAGACACACATGAGAATTCACACCGGAGAGAAACCGTTCACATGTGATCAGTGTGGAAAGAGTTTTACAAGTAGAAATATCCTAAGGAACCACATGACAATCCACGCTGTAGAAAAAACATTTTCCTGTCATCAATGTGAGAAGAAGTTTAGAGATAAAAGTACACTCAAGATACACATGCGGATTCACACTGGAGAGAAACTAAACACGTGTGATCAGTGTGGAAAGACTTTCACAGTTGCAGCACGACTTAAGATACATGTGAGAGTTCACACTGGAGAGAAACCCTTTATGTGTCATCAGTGTGATAAGAGATTTTCAAGTATCGATGTCCTTAAGGTTCATTTGGGATCTCACAGTGAAGAGAAACCGTTTGCATGTCATCAGTGTGAAAAGAGCTTTAGAACTGGCAGGCAACTTCAAGAACATGTGAGAGTTCACACTGGAGAGAAACCGTTCCCATGTCAACAGTGTGAAAAGTTTTTTTCAAGTACCGGTGGCCTTAAGAAGCACATGAGAAGTCACACTGGAGAGAAACCATTCATGTGTCATCACTGTGAGAAGTGTTTCTCAAGTACCAGTGAGCTTAAGAAGCATTTGAGAACTCACACTGGAGAGAAACCCTACTCATGTGATCAGTGTGAAAAGAGTTTTAAGGATAAAGGTTACCTTCAGGAACACAAGAGAACTCACACTGGAGAGAAACCATACGCATGTGATCAGTGTGGAAAGAGTTTCTTAGGTACTGGTGGGCTTAAGAAACATTTGAGAACTCACACTGGAGAGAAACCCTACTCATGTGATCAGTGTGGAAAGAGTTATACGGAAAAAAGTTACCTTCAGATACACAAGAGTATTCACACTGGAGAGAAACCATACCCATGTGATCAGTGTGGAAAGAGTTATACGGAAAAAAGTTACCTTCAGATACACAAGAGAATTCACACTGGAGAGAAACCATACGCATGTGATCAGTGTGGAAAGAGTTTTACACATAAAGGTTACCTTCAGATACACAAGAGAACTCACACTGGAGAGAAACCATACGCATGTGATCAGTGTGGAAAGAGTTTTACAGAGGCAAGTAGCCTTAAGAAGCACCTGAGAATTCACACTGGAGAGAAACCATACGCATGTGATCAGTGTGGAAAGAGTTTTACAGATAAAAGTTACCTTCATATTCACAAGAGAATTCACACTGGAGAGAAACCATACCCATGTGATCAGTGTGGAAAGAGTTTTACATGCTCAAGTAACCTTAAGACACACAAGAGAAGTCACGCTGGAGAGAAATCCTTCACGTGTGACCTATAGGGTGACCAACACACCAAATGTGGTCACAAAGGTAATATGTTTGTGGGGGACAACACTGAAAGGTCGCTTAAAACTGATATAATAACGTAATGAAAAAATTATTGTTTTTCCTCTACCTTTTAGCTCATTGTCATTTGGTCCATTCCTACTACAACATAATTAAAGATAATTTTTTTTTTCTTTTTATCAACAAAATGTTAGCCTCAAGGACAGGTTGAATTTGTATACACTCCAAAGCGCTAAAACAAATTGCATTTAGAAGATCTAAGCATACAAAACTGACAGTCTGTCACGTGCACAGTCTGGCAAAAATCTAGAAATTCCGTGACATAACATGCGTCACTTCAACCCCCTGTTAAAGTTCTTGTCCAATAAAATGGTCTTTAGAATCCGAAGAGTCACGCCCCTTCACTATGAAAGCTGCTGAAGCGACGCACTTGTTTGCACATTAATTGGCTTTGTCCAGAGCCCCACACTTGCGTTCTGTTCACTTGACCACTTGACTACTTTCGGGACGTATTTCCTGTATTCGACCCAAGTGTTCTTGTGGGCGTGAAGATCCAAAGTGAGCATGTAGTATTTCTATCCTGGGACACATTCAATATCAAACTGGTGCGCAACGTTTTGCTATGGTTTCCGGGTTGAGCGATAGGTTTTCTCTTGGTGTGTGGGTGGGTGTGTCAAAAATGTCAGCCCAGTCAGCAGCAACATGTATTTAACCCTCGGGGTATTAAAGAGATAGCATGCAAATTGGGTCCAAGTGTCCAAGTCGTTCACAAATGTGTCTGCTGTAGCTGGGCATACGCAAGAAATGAAGGCATGTATTTTGCCGTCCTTAAGGACGTCTCAATTCTCTAGTTGCACCGGGAGGAGGTGAGGATCGAGGAGAGAAGAGGATTTCTGAAGAGTCATGAGCGAGGATACAAATGTGTTTCTTTGCGGAAATTTTTTATCCACTAAACCTGATGTGCGTATTATTCTCCCCCCCCCCATCATCACAACTTTTCCAAACATGCATAAATGTGATAATTACATGATCATTTATACCAATTGTCATAGTTAATATTAATATACCTTATATGACATACCTTATATACGTTTCTGACCACTTTTAAGCATGTTTTTAACTTATTTTATTGTAGTGGGGATAATGAAATCTGCCTTAAGTATGTATTTAGCTTTATTTTTTATATTTTCAATATGAATTGTGTGGAGTCATCAATAATTAACGATGCTTTGAAGTGACCCTAAAGGGAGCGATGATATGCCATTTTACTTCTGTTTATTCCTCCTTCTTTTCCTTGTTCCCTTCCCTCGCATCCAGAAGCGGTGGAGCTAAGACGTGAGGAAAAGAAGCTAGGAAAGGAAATTATGTTTTATCGCTGTTCTTGCAGGAGTTTTTGTGAAAATAAAATATATTTATAATGATGATGTTTCGGGAGTGTTGCTCTTTTAAATGCACATTATAAACGACTCAATCTCATAGTAATTTTACATCAAGGAGTACTTCTTACTGATCAAAGAGATGTAGTTCATGGATGAGCTGTACATAAAACACAAAACCGAAGCGTTTGCGATTCACAATCAATATGACAGCAATGCATCATCCCCAGCCCTCTTTATTTCTTTATTTATCTCACGGGACCCATGCATGATGGGATACACTTAGATCTGAATACTGCTCTGAAGCAATATCCAAGATGGTGTGGGTTTAGTGTGCGTTAAATGAACTGCACTCTGGCAATTATAAGATATGGGACAGTCTTGCGCTCTGACTTCCTATTGTGTACAAACGCTCTCAAGTGGCCAAGACCAGAAGTGAGTATTTGGACGCAGCCACAATGTTCTACATGATGAATCACTCCCAGTGCACCAGATAGGGAATAGTGGTGATTGGTAACTGAACCGTCACTGGTCTCACGATTCGATTAGGGTCATCATGTCTTTAACTGGATATCAAAACTTTTAAAGTGAGGGCATTACTTTAGATCAGGGGTATTCAACAAAATTTAAAAAAGGTCCAGTTAGAGAAAATGTTTTGAAGCAAAGGTCCAGAAGATCATAATGTCTAACAATTTAGTGGTATATATATTTAAGTAGCCTAGTAGTTCTGAATGTAATCAATAACTGGCCGTCTAATCAAATTAATTCAGTACAATTCAAAAACTTGTTGACAATATTTATTATCACGTAACATAGAACAGAACAACATATATGTATGACTGTAGATATGTACAATGTGCTCTCATTAATTAACTAAATAAAACTAGGGCTGCATGTCAAAATAACAGAAAATAAATCAAATTCAAAAAAAGTGCTTAACTTCAGAAAAATAATATAAAGGGAGGAAAAGTTTGAATTTCCCCTTTTCTGTTTCACATCTTGACTCAACAGTCTCAACCAATTTTACAAATAATAAATCTCAACAGATCTTAACAATTGAACAGTATCACTTTCTTCCCCTCATATCCCACTCCACCATGTTTTTGCTCAGTGAGAGAATTGAGCTTTAGCCTGTCTTGCCAGAATTTTAAACCTGGGCTTGAATGGAGTCAGGGCCATTCTCATACACATGTGAAGGTGCTCATTGGTGAGCCTGGAACGATATTTAGTTTTAATTATGTTCATTGTGGAGAAAGCTGCCTCGCAGTTGTATGTAGAGCCAAACATGGTCAAGATGTATAGGGCTACTTTCCTCAGACCCGGGAAAGCAGTCTCAGGGACCATTTGGAGCCAGAAAGTGGAAGGGTCAGTTCTTACAAACTGCTCTTTCAGGGCCACATCTGCTTGGAGATCAACCAACTGCATCTGGAGAGACCCAGCATTTACCCATTTAAAGTGCTGTGTGACTTCCTTTGAGAACCCCCTGACATCTGTGATCAGAAATGGGTTCTGAATGAACATGGTGAGCTGCTCTCCAAAGCTGAAGCTGTCAAAACGGTTGCTGAAGTTTACAATCAGCTTATCAATAAAATCAACAAAAGAAGACAAATCTCTCTGTCCCTGAACCTGTTCCTGCACTGCTGGGAAGTGTACACAGTCTCCCTGCAGGTCTTCCTTGAACACTTCAAGTTTCCTCTGAAAGGAGCGAACAGCTGTCATCAGTTCACAAATTGAATTGTCCTTGCCCTGTAGCCTCAAATTCAGTTCATTCAGATGTGACGTGATGTCAACCAAAAAGGCCACATTATCCATCCATTTCTCATTTTCTAAAAAGAGAGAAAACTGTGTTGCCTTCTGACTGCTTAGCTCTGCCAAAAAAGATGCTAATTCCCTCCTGATGGACCAAAAGCGCTCTAGCACCCTGCCTTTGCTGAGCCATCTCACATTGTTGTGCAGCAAAAGATCATCAGCATTGGCATCAACTTCTCTGAGGAATTCCCTAAGCATGCGATGCTGGTAGGAAGAGGATGCCCTGAGAAAATTTATCATTTTCATCATTGTATTCATCACCTCAGCATGCTCATCTGACAGGGAGGCACAGAGGACAGATTGATGAATGATGCAATGGTAAGATAACAGCTCAGGATTGTCCCCTTTCAGTCTTGCTACAGCTCCTTTTTCTTTCCCTATCATAGAAGGGGCTCCATCTGTGGTTATTGAAACCACTTGTTTTGGCTCTATTCCTCTTTTTGTTAACATCTCCTTAATGGCCAGGTAGATATCATCTCCCCTTGTACTGGTCTGAAGGGGAGTGACACCTAACATGTCTTCACAGAATGTTTTCTGGGCTGTGTTGAAAAACCTGGCAAACACTAACAGCTGAGCATTGTCACATATGTCAGTGGACTCATCCACAGCTAAGCCTACACATGGTGCCTTATGCATGGCTTCATCTGGCTGGGTTAGCACATCCTGAGTTAATATTTCACTTTTCTTTGTGGCAGATGATGCTGACATGGGAATTTGCTTTATTTTATCACAAAGCTCATTTTTTTGTTTTCCCTCAAGTAGTGTTTCAGCTACAGCACTCATGCATTCTTTGACAACCCCTCCATCTGTAAATGGCTTTTTGTGTTTACCCAAAATCCAAGAAACTCTGAGGGAACACTCAAGAGCACGTTGTTGGGCAGTGAATGTGTTGCTCAGGATCCTGGTGGACTGGTCATATTGGGCTCTGAGACTACTTACTTTCTGTGATCTCAATTCAGATTTGAGTGGGTACGTTTGTTCAAAACCTTTATGTTTTGTCTCATAATGGCGTTTCACATTGCCACTTTTAATAAGTGCCACGGTTTCTGCACATATGAGACACACTGGTTTAGTGCTCCCATTGGGAAGTATGAACAGAAATGAGTCTGTCCATTCTGGATTAAATGCTCTGTTTTCATTGTCCACTTTTCTTTTTTTGGAGAGTGCCATTTGTTCCTTATTTTCTCTAACTATTACTCTTTTTCTGCCTCACTCGTCTGTTTCGCTCCCTTTCTCCGTCTCACTCATATTTTCGTCAACTTTCTCCGTCTCACTCGTCTGTATCTCTCCCTTTCTCCGTCTCACTCGTCTGTATCTCTCCCTTTCTCCGTCTCACTCGTCTGTATCTCTCCCTTTCGCCGTCTCACTCGTATTTTCCTCAGCTTTCTTCGTCTCACTCGTATTTTCCTCAGCTTTCTCCGGCACACTCGTCTGTATCTCTCCCTTTCTCCATCTCATTCGTCTGTTTTCGCTCCCTTTGTTTTCTACATGTATCGCTATCTTTTTAATCCGACTTTCTTTTCCTTGGTAACTTGCCTCTAAAACTCTCATCTGTCTGCACTGTAGAGTCCCAATGTTTACCGCCAGGAATGCAAAGACTTCATTGGCTGAGTGGTATCACGTGAGATCGCTTAACTCACATGCAATTGGTCGGTGAGTTTCCTCATTCACAAAAGGAGTACCGTAAAGACTACAAAAGCTGTGCATATTAAAATAGAAGCGCCCCGTCAGGTTTTAATTCATAATCTTTTGTTTTGGTCCGGGTCCGTATGGGACGGCTTCTAGGTCCGGATCCGGATCGCGGTCCGCCTGTTAGTGACCTATGCTTTAGATGTAATTAAACTAAATAGTTTGTGTAATATATGTGTGTGTGTGTGACCTTATGAAGCTTTGACCAGATCTAAATTTGAAGGTTCTTGACTACGCCACCTGGTGCCTCTCACACCAGGATATACTCTACACCTCAACTGCCAAATACCTAATCTAAGGCAAACAGGTTCGTAGCACTACACTAAAGATGAACTGGACAGAGACGTGCTTCCGATAGAAAAACAATACTTTAGTACACACTGTTATGATTAAAAGTGCCGCAACATCATGTTCGAGGCACAGTAGGTCCAAAACAAAAGAATTGGCCTCAAGAGACCCGACCTGGTATTGGCTGATACAGGGAACAATATAATTAACCATTTAATAGGGAGAAATACTTATTCACTGTCAAGGCAAGTTACCTGTCCGGGATACGTGTGACATTCACCACCCGTGCTCTGGACTCTGGTGTCCACCATCACATGCACACACACACACACACACGCACACACACACACACACACACACACACACAGGCACGACCACTACAAGTCAATGATTCAATCAATATGGTGAAGTGCAGTTTACCACTACAACACGTGGTGCAGTGCGCGAGGACGGAACCAGGAACCTCTCGTGAGCAGCTACTCTAGCACTCCGGAAGAGAAGGAAAAAAGACGAGCTGTTATCACTAGCCGTGTAGATAGAGAATATAACACTATATGCTACTAGAACAGCCAACACCACATCGGTCAGACAGAGAATTAACTGAGGCCACAACACAAATAACGAAAAGAAAAATATATATATAAAACTTAATTTAGGCAAGGCTAAGCAGCAGGAGCAATCTGCCTGCAGACACAAAATCATTAAATCAGTGCTTGATATACACATACATAATTAGTCAAATAGCATCACAAACATTTCATAAAAACCTTATTTTCTTTTTACCTCAATGTTGACATACGGAAATGACACAGTGGAAAAACAGCCCCTTTGCACCAGTCTTCACAATCCTGCACAAGGGTTGTTACACACAGCGTATTTAATAAATACATTACCATTAAGAATATACAAACACAACTATGCATTACATCAGGGCAACACAAACTCATTTTGCACGCGTTCCACGCCATTAGTCCTAACACCCCGGATCCACTCGTAACAAACACTAAACATTTACCTTTTAGACGTCGCGTCTTATTTGCGGTACAGCTACCTGGCGGGTGCTTTGCCCAAGACCTTCGGTAATCCACAGCCCGACTACCCGGAAGTATCTGGCAATCAGTCAAACCCCTTCGCTGCACAGGAGAGCCACATACCCAAGTCCTAACAAGACCGAAGACCTATCTGGACACCAGCGAATATCTCAAAGCCCGACCGTGCAGACCGTCTTATAGAGACTAGCCTGGCCACAAATTAGTTGTTTAGCCACTCACGGCTAACCGGGTGACGTCAGAGGGCTCCCGTAGCTGCAGAGGGACAAACTTCAACCCGACAGTGACTACTCTGCCGGTTACACTCGCAATAGTGGAATTGACACCAAATTCAAAGTCTAACTTTAAAATCAGTGCTTAAATCTGTGTATCATTCTAACATTTTTAATACATTAGTCAGTTAATAATATTAATTTACGTAGTTTATATTATTTATTTGAATGAATGAACTAAAAGAGGTGTTTCATGTCTTTCCTTGAATCACTTAACTTATAAAGGTTGATATAGGATATGGTAAGTAATAATTAATAATTAATTTAACACTTTTTGGAGAGTAATTTGTACAGTAACCTAATTACACTATTGAATATTGTGAGAATCTAGGTTCTCCTGTGACCTGGTTTGACCCTGTTAAAGACGACATTAAGAGTATAGACTTAGGACAAGAACACGGTGTCCTGGTTTGCATCCACATATGTCATTAAGAGTCATGATTAGGAGCTGGGGTATATAAGTACAAAGTGTTCCGGACATCATGACCAAGGAACTAACAATTCTGTACCCTAGAGAAGAATAACTAAATATGGTATGTTGTGACTTTCTGTTAACCAAATATTTTGGATCTGTGCCTATCTGTGCGTACTCTCATTTCCTCATTTATGCATAAATATACTAGACCCATCCTTAATAAACTTTCAGTGAAATGCACTTCTGTCTCTGTGTCATTCTTAGTCCCGGATCTGCTGAGTGTTCCTTCGACTAAACTTTTTACCTAGACAAAGTCATTATCTTACAGAGACGAAAAATACATGTTTGTGTTTAAATAGACTGTGACAAAATGCAGGATTTGTGTAATATTAAAGCTGTTAGTTAACCATTTTAAAGGCTTTTGATTTAAACTGTAGTCATTAATGAAGTAAAGCGCCTCCTGTGACTTTAACACACATGACGTCACACTCATCACGCCTCAGTCTCGCGAGGACGCGCTTCTGTGTGCACGTGCGGAAAGTTCGTCAGAGTTGTGCCTGTTTGTGTTCAAGTGAGTGATGTTATAATAATAATAATAATAATAATAATAATAATAATAGATTTTAACATGTTTCAGTGTTTTGTGTTTATATGTTGATGCTTTAATGTGACATTTGATATTTTCACTCGTGTTTGCGCTATTGTTAGCTGTAGCATCTTTAGCTAACGGGACGATGATAAATACGGTTTAAGAAATAAAATGATGCACAAACAGTGATTCTTGAGAATAATAATTCGGTTAATGTGTAATAGTGTGAAATATTAAAGTTGAATATAATAGTTTAATGTAGAATGAGTTGTTTATGCTTATTCTCACAGTATATAATGGTTAGCATTAAACTCAGCTGACAGAAATCCATCAGTGTTATTTCTATGATCATGTCAGTAATATAAAGTTATTTCTATGATTTTGTCAGTAATGTAAAGTTTTTTCATGTTTTCTGTTTTCATGAATATATGAATGTTGTAAATGACCTCACAGAACTTATAAATAGTGTAAGATGACATGACTACTGAAGGGGTGGATTCTCCTTTGGTCGTGTGGTTCTTATATATTATTAATCAATAATTATACAGAAATATGATGAAGATCCAGTCAATAATTATTGTGATCTGAGTAAACTGTTCAAATGTGGTTTTAGTTCTCAATTTAGACATTGAATCTTTGTATCAAACTTCATTCTCTGGCTGTGAGAATCTACATGTTATCACTTGTTTTGGAAAGATGGCTGATTTATATGATTCCAATTATTACATACATCACATATAACAACTTGACATAAACCAATACATCATAACCTGTCGGTGTATATGTCATAACAACTTGACATTACTAAGACAACATAAATTGTAAATTGTCATGTGGTTGGTTTTGACATTGGCTGTCATGAGGCAATTATAACTGTGTCATGAATATTTTTCTTGACCTCAACTACAGTGGTACAAATTTAATTTGTCATTAAAATGTTATAATGGCCTAACGACAGCCAATGTCAAAACCAACCAGCTGACAGTTTAATGTAATGTTAACCCATAAAGCTAAGTGGTTTCTTAAGTTTGATACTTAATCTGCTATGTCATGTTTATGACATATTTGTGACAGGTTATCATAACAAAGACATCTCACACAATGTCAACTGTATTTACACGGTATGTTATATGTGATGTATGTAATAATTTGAATAACAAATATTGTATAAAAAGAAAAACTTACCCTCGGATCGTTATATCCCGCCATCGCGATGACAACCAAAGTGTCGCGAATGCGAGGGTGCGGGTGTCGTGACGTCATCGTGTGGAAAAGAAGCCCGATTTCATTGGCTAGGTGCCAACCAATAAAACGACTCCATTGCAGCCACCCGCCCCCGCCTCTCCCGCCCCTCGCTGCTACTGAGTTGCAAGTGCACAAATCAGTTTTGCAACTGATATATCGCGATAAGAGTAGCAAAAGTCGAAGCGCGAAATTTGAACTTGCAGTGACAGAGTACAGAATTCAGAATACAGGTTTGTGACTATTGTCTGCGAGTGCAAATCTCAGCGTTCAACTTCAGATTTTTAATTTACAGGTTTTCACATCTAAGCTGTGAGTGTAAATTGTAGCATACAAGTGCAAATATTTATTGTACAAGGTCTCAAATTCACATCTACGTGCTCTCGAGTTTTGCTTCTATTCTACCTTCATAGATTTAGCTCCGAGCTTTGAGTGAGCAGCTTGTGTGTGTTTTTGCTTCTACTCAATTACATTATGAGACTGAAAATAGAGTCAGATATTGCTTGGAGGAAAAAAAATACAGAGCATATATCATGTATTTCATAAACACATTTTAAAATGTTTGTACCTTTAATACAGTACATAAGCAAGTATTTTATTCTTTTAAAATGAAAACTACTTAATTTAAAAAAAATTACATTTATTTATGAAATGCAGTGTAAAAATGTATGATATGCTTTATAATGTAAGAAAATACTAGAATTTATTATTAATTGGAAAGTTTGCCAAAGGATTAATAAAGTAATCAAAAAAATCTTTATTAGATTAATCAAAAAAAGAATCGTTAGATTAGTCGATGATAAAATAATCGTTCTATTCATCACCCTCTTGTCATTTCAAACCGGTGTGACTTTCTTTCCTCAGCAGAACACAAAAGAAAATATAAAACAAAAATTGATATCCGAACAACGGGTGGGATTCATTCACTTCTACTGTACACAAAATGAATGCAAGTGAATGGGTACCACCCGTTGTGTGTATGTGTGCATGAGTACGGTAAAACAGGAACAATTACACCTGTCATTTCTTAGGCGCTTTAAGAACCTGGGCACAGATGTTCATTTGTATGTTTTGCACGATGGTGAAACTGTCAAGAGTTTTAACTATTTGTTTATTTCAGAAATGATGGAAGTGGATGATGCAGATGTGAAACATCAGAAGGTGAAAAAAACAATACAGAATGTTTCAAGAAAAGGAATTCTGAGAACAAGAGATAAAAAGCGTGGAAAGAGATCCTCAGAAGTTGGACGGATGAGAACTCACAGTGGAGAAAAACCATTAGCATGTCATCAATGTCAAAAGAGTTTCCTGGTGGAAGCACAACTTGAGAGACACATAAAAAACCACAATGCAGCAAAACCATTCACATGTCAACAGTGTGGAAGGAGTTTCACAAGTAAAGGTGCCCTTCAGATACACTTGAGATCTCACACTGGAGAAAAACCATTCATGTGCCATCACTGTGAGAAGGGTTTTACAAATAGGAGTAACCTCAAGAAACACATGAGAATTCACACAGGAGAGAAACCATTCACGTGCCAACAGTGTGGAAAAAGCTTTTCAGGTACTGGTGACCTTAAGCTACACATGAGAGTTCACACTGGAGAGAAACCCTACGCTTGTCATCAGTGCGAAAAGAGTTTTAGATCTTGCGGTCACCTTAAGAGACACATGAGAGTTCACACTGGAGAGAAACCCTACGCTTGTGATCAATGTGAAAAGAGTTTTGCAAATGCGGAAAACCTTAAGACGCACATGAGAACTCACACTGGAGAAAAACCATTCGGATGTCTTCAGTGTGGACAGAGTTTTTCATTCATGGGTAACCTGAAGAGACACATGAGATCTCACACTGGAGAGAGACCTTTCACATGCCTTCTGTGTGGAAAGAGTTTCAGATGTGCAAGTCAATTTAAGACACACATGAGAATTCACACCGGAGAGAAACCGTTCACATGTGATCAGTGTGGAAAGAGTTTTACAAGTAGAAATATCCTAAGGAACCACATGACAATCCACAGTGTAGACATTTTTTTTTCATGTCATTGGTGCGAGAAGAAGTTTAGATATAAAAGTACACTCAAGATACACATGCGGATTCACACTGGAGAGAAACTAAACACGTGTGATCAGTGTGGAAAGAGTTTCACAGTTGCAGCACGACTTAAGATACATGTGAGAGTTCACACTGGAGAGAAACCCTTTATGTGTCATCAGTGTGAAATGAGATTTTCAAGTATCGGTGGCCTCAAGAATCATTTGGGAACTCACAGTGAAGAGAAACCGTTTGCATGTCATCAGTGTGAAAAGAGCTTTAGAACTGGCAGTCAACTTCAAGAACATGTGAGAGTTCACACTGGAGAGAAACCGTTCCCATGTCAACAGTGTGAAAAGTTTTTTTCAAGTACCGGTGGCCTTAAGAAGCACATGAGAAGTCACACTGGAGAGAAACCATTCATGTGTCATCACTGTGAGAAGTGTTTCTCAAGTACCAGTGGGCTTAAGAAGCATTTGAGAACTCACACTGGAGAGAAACCCTACTCATGTGATCAGTGTGAAAAGAGTTTTACGGATAAAGGTTACCTTCAGGTACACAAGAGAACTCACGCTGGAGAGAAATCCGTTACGTGTGACCAGTAGTGTGACCACCACCCAACAAACCAAATGTGGTCACAAAGGTAATATGTTTGTGCGGGACAACACTGAAAGGTCGCTTGAAACTGATATACAGTGCTTCCGGAAAGTTTTCACAGCGCTTCACTTTTTCCACATTTTGTCATGTTACAGCCTTATTCCAAAATGGATTAAATTAACTATTTATCAAAATTCTACAAACAATACCCCATAATGACAACGTGAAAGTGTATTAAAAATAAAAAACGAAAAAAAGCACATGTACATAAGTATTCACAGCCTTTGCTCAATAATTTGTTGAAGCACCTTTGACACCAAATACAACCTCAAGTCTTTTTAAGTTTGATGCTACAAGCTTGTCACAACTATTTTTGGGGAGTTTCTGCCATTCGTCTTTGCAAGATCTCTCAAGCTCCATCAGGTTGGATGGAAGGCACAGCCTTTTTCAGATCTCTTCAGAGATGTTCAATCGGGTTCAAGTCTGGGCTCTGGCTGGGCCAGTTATCTTGGCTATGTGCTTGGGGTCATTGTCCTGTTGGAAGATGACCCTTCGCCCAGTCTGAGGTCCAGAGCAGGTTTTCATCGAGGATGTCTCTGTACATTGCTGCATTAACCTCAATCCTGACTAGTCTCCCAGTTCCTACTGCAGAAAAACATCCCCACAGCATGATGCTGCCACCATCATGCTTCACTGTAGGGATGGTATTGGCCAGGTGATGAGTGGTGCCTGGTTTCCTCCAGACATGACGCTTTCCATTCAGGCCAAAGAGTTCAATCTTTGTTTCATCAGACCAGAGAATTTAGTTTCTCATGGACTGAGAGTACTTCAGGCGGGCTGTCATGTGCCTTTTACTGAGAAGTGGCTTCCGTCTGGCCACTCATGCCATACAGGCCTGATTGGTGGAGTGCTGCAGAGATGGTTGTTCTTCTGGAAGGTTCTCCCTCCAGAGAGACATGCTGGAGCTCTGTCAGAGTGACCATCGGGTTCTTAGTCACATCCCTGACTAAGACCCTTCGCCCCGATCGCTCAGTTTGGCCGGGCAGCAAGCTCTAGGAAGAGTCCTGATGGTTCCGACCTTCTTCCATTAAGGATGATGGAGGCCACTGTGCTCATTGGGACCTTCCATGCTGCAGAAATGTTTCTGTACCCTTCGCAAGATCTGTGCCTCAATACAATCCTGTCTCGGAGGTCTACAGACAATTCCTTGGACTTTATGGCTTGGTTTGTGCTCTGACATGCACTGTTAACTGTGGGACCTTATATATATATATATATATATATAGGTGTGTGCCAATCAACTGAATTTACCACAGGTGATCTCCAATCAAGTTGTAGAAACATCTCAAGGAAGATCAGTGGAAACAGGATGCACTTGAGCTCAATTTTGAGTATCATGGCAAAGGCTGTGAATATTTATGTACATGTGTACATTTGTTAGTTTTTTTATTTGTAATAAATTTGCTAAGATTTCAAACAAACTTCACGTTGTCATTATGGAGTATTGTTTGTAGAATTTTGAGAAAAATAATGAATTGAAAGCCTTTTGGAATAAGGGTGTAACATGACAAAATGTGGAACAAGTAAAGGGCTGTGAATACTTTCCAGATGCACTGCAATAACGCAATGAAGACATTTGTTTTTCTCTACCTTTTAGCTCATTGGGTCCATTCCGTTTACAACATAATTAAAAATCAACTTAAGTAAAAAAGAAAGTAGTTTTCCTTTTATCAACAATATTTTAGTCTCAAAGGAATTGTTCACTTACAACATACATTTTCATGATAATTTACTCACACCTGTTGTCATCCAAAATGTTTGTTTTTATTTTCTTTATTGGAAAATACATTAGCTTAGTGGTAAGAGCATGGTGTTAAGAACTCCAAGGTCATGGGTTCAATCCCAGGGGATTGCACATATTTAGAAACAAATGTACAGGAAAATGCAATATAAGTTGCTTTGGATAAAAGGATCTGCCAAAGCGTAAATGTAAGCTTTAAAGGGCTTCAAGCAATACCAGACGATAAATAAGGGTCTTATCTCTGCAAAGCCCTCACGACTTAACAGGGAAAAGGTCACGCTTGAACTAGAGTCAGGTTTTACAAGTTGAACGTGCAAATACCAAGTCAAACAGCGTTTACAAAAAAGGGAGTTAAAAGGTAAAAACGACAATGTTGGACGATTTTGAACTTGGAGGAGAAGATGAGGTGTATTTATTTCATTTATGTTTCAATGTAATTACGTAATATGTTAAGTTGTGATCGTGCTTTGCAGAACAGAGCAAGGCGAATTTTGTTTTATAAAGCATAGACATTTTTAGATTGGACCCTTATTCTTCATCTGGCATCATCTAAAGCCCTTTGAAGCTGCACTGAAACTATTTTGACCTCCATCGAAGTCCACTATATGGAGAATAATCCTGGAATATTTCATCAAAAACCTAAATTTATTTTCGTGGGCGTGAAGATCCAAAGTGAGCATTTAGTAATTCTAACCTGGAATACATTCAATATCATACGAAAATCATATTTAATATCTAACTATATAGTAAAGTCAGATTAATTTTCATAGCACTCTGTTTGTATTGTATCAAAGCAGCTACACCAAAGAAAGAAAGTAAGAAAACGCATGTAAACTAAACATAATTAATAAAGAGATCAACTTTAAAGTGCACTTTGTAACAATTTTGCAGTAAAATATCCAAAAACCACTAGGCCAGTGTTATATATTTTGTTCTGCTGAGTACTTAAAATATCTCAAATGTTTCCAACTACTTGTCTTGTGAGAAAATCGCCGTTGTAAACAATGACACAGGGCCATGCAGTTGCCTGTCAATGGCGTCATATCCGCGTTACCCCCTTTACTGACATAGAAACCACATGACAACAGTGTTGCAGATGTAGTGTCCAACATCTAGAAAGCCACTAGATTGTTTCAACCAGTCACTTATTTATGGACTACAATTATTTAAATGATTTAACCTCATCTGCTAACATGACTTCTTGTTCTCTTCTGATTAATGACCATCAGGAGTGGAGTTGAAGACAACAGATCCCATCATTCCACGCTCCTTCACAGCGTCATCAAGCTATGGTATTGTTGTTGTTTTGATCTTGTGCACTCAAGCGGCGGTTTTTACAAACTGTAAAGAGTCGTGATATAACTCGCAAGAACCGGGGCAAAAAGTCTCATGATTTATAGAACGTGATGCATGATAGCCCGCTCAGAAGCGCTATTCAAGATAGTGTGGGTTTAGTGTGTGTTAAGGGAACTGCACTTTGGCAATTTTCAACTTTCTGTTGGGCGCTCTCAAGTGGGGGTATTTGGACACATAATGTCCTACATGATGAATCACTCCCAGTGCACCAGATAGGGAATA
Source organism: Barbatula barbatula (assembly GCF_947034865.1). Taxonomy (NCBI): domain Eukaryota; kingdom Metazoa; phylum Chordata; class Actinopteri; order Cypriniformes; family Nemacheilidae; genus Barbatula; species Barbatula barbatula. The sequence goes on along the minus strand of NC_136769.1, from coordinate 696,291 downwards.
GTGGTGATTTAAGTGTAACTTTATGGTTTGTAACTGTGAATCGTCACTGGTCTCACGATTCGAAATAATGTCATCATGTCTGTAATACCAAAAAATCATCTTGAGGTTTCACAGAAAGGGTCACATATAAGTGAGTGCGTTTACATGCACAGTCTCGCTCCGATTATTCTTAATAAGCTGATAACGTGTAAGGTCATGTAATCACGTAAACAGGTTTTCTTTTATCGGGGAAAGCTCATAAACGGTGTAAGCAAACCCTGCTCGGCAAAGGCAATTTTTTGCCCATTACACAGATTTAACGCTGCATATAAATGCCTTTACCAGCTTTCTTTAAGTTTTGTTTATGTGCGCATGTCTGACCGCGCAGTAGTAAAAGTCTCAAATGGAAGTAATAGTAAAATAACGCATAAAAGTCTGCTCGCAAATCACGCAGTTGATGTATGCCATCAAAATAAAGAACTATTGTTGAATATGCTGGTACTGCGGACATGAGAAGAGATATAAAAGTACAGATTGACTATTTTTCCGCTGCATTTTTAATCACTAGACTGATGACGTCACTGCACACGAGAAACCCTGCAAGTCTCAAACTTCCATGTAAATGTGGTTTTCTGCATAGCCGGTTTATTACTATGCATGTAAAGACATAAAACAGGTTTCTTTTCAAGATGACCTTTGAGAGATATCCGTTTATTTTGAGCATTTAAACGCACTCTGTAACTAAACTTTATTCCAAATAGGATTGGAAATATTATAGGATAGAAATGGGGAAATAGGATTTCTTTAAAGGATAACTCACCCTCAAATTGTACTTCAACCCTCGGACTACCGTTTATCTTCAGAACACAAATAAAGATCTTTTTGAAGAGGTCCAGGAGCTTAAAGACTCAATGCAATGCAATCAAACTTCAAAGTGCTGAAAGTGAGTAAAGACATCATTAAAATAGACTATATTCTGACTGTTAGTTTCCAGCGTGTGTTCATGAGAGCATCCGGTGTAAACACTGCATGTGTGTCATGTAGTGTGTGTGTGTGTTAATGTCTGAAGTAGAATAACACACACTATGAAATGAACACATCTGCTTTAAGAGAGTAAACCTTTGGGATCACTGCAGATAAACATTGGAGAGAAAACCACCAGAGAATTGTATTCATTCCCCTAGTGAAGTTAAACTCACCGCTTGATGTCTGTACTCATTACAGTTGATTATTATAGAGAGAGGTTTTGAACCTGAGCATTATGGGATGGATTAAGTGTGCACACAGCTAGAACCTGCGTTGTGTGTTGTACAGTGTTGGGTGTAGGACGTGTGCTACATTACTGCAGGCTTTAAATGAACTCTTCTCTCTGAACTCATGAGAGGAGACGCTTTACATCCTGATACACTTTATTATTCATCTACAGTGAGAGATTACAGCTGTTTATATGTGACATTAATGAACACGTGTTTCATTCCTTTCTTTCTCTTCATTCAGGTGCAGATGGAGAGAGCGTTAAATGGTTTGATGTAAACAAATGGACGGCTGTGAAAGTCAAAGACACACGTTTTCATTTCACTGAAACTACAGAAAATTGATGAGTTCATTTATATTTATATATTTTCAGTTATTGAACAAAAGTCAAATGTAGAGAAAGTTTGAACTCTATAATATACAATAAACTATTTCCTTTTTTCGCATTAAACATTTATAATCAATGTTCTTGTGTAAGTAAGACACCATGTTATGTTGTTTAGTTGGTGTTTTACTAGTTCAATATAATAAATAGAAATATATATATAATTGTTGATGGGTTGACAAAGAGCCAAACACAGATTTAGATGCTAACAATTTAAACTGAATTAAAACTAATAACAAGTGTCATTTAGTTTCATTCAACATTTAATTCTGACTTCATTCAGTCTCTGTAGCGCAGTGGGAAAAATACAAGACACCGTTGGGACAGTAAAACTTGTTTTTTGTTTTTAGGGACATTTTTGTGTTAATGTGGCGTTTAGTCTTCTGCTGATGATGTAGATTTGTTTTTTCACATCATGTTATTAGAGCTGTGGAAAGAAACTCATTATTCAAGACTGATAGATAGTTCTCTTTTCACCTCATTCATCATGGGAATATGTTAAGATCTCATGTAAACTGACACAGAATCAGTGTTTGAATAGAATGTGATTTGAATGTGACAAGATGCAGGATTTGATTTTCATTTTAAAATTAAAATAAAAATATGCGTCGATTTCGGCTACAAGTGAGTTAACTCCATACATGTTTAAAGGCTTTTGATTTGAACTGTAGTCATGAATGAAGTAAAGCGCCTCCTGTGACTTTAACAGACATGACGTCACACTCATCACGCTTCAGTCTCGCGAGGACGCGCTTCTGTGTGCACGTGCGGAAAGTTCGTCAGAGTTGTGCCTGTTTGTGTTCAAGTGAGTGATGTTATAATAATAATAATAATAATAATAATAATAATTGACTTTAAGAGCAGTGTTTACTGTTTATATGTTGATGATTAAATGTGTTATTTCAGATTTTCACTTGTGTTTGCGCTATTGCTAGCTGTAGCATCTTTAGCTAACGGGACGATGATAAATACGGTTAAAGAAATAAAATGATGCACAAACAGTGATTCTTGAGAATAATAATTCGGTTAATGTGTAATAGTGTGAAATATTAAAGTTGAATATAATAGTTTAATGTAGAAGTGAGTTGTTTATGCTTATTCTCACAGTATATAATGGTTAGCATTAAACTCGGCTGACAGAAATCCATCAGTGTTATTTCTATGATCATGTCAGTAATATAAAGTTATTTCTATGATTTTGTCAGTAATATAAAGTTATTTCTATGATTTTGTCAGTAATATTAAGTTATTTCTATGATCATGTCAGTAATATGTAGTTATTTCTATGATTTTGTCAGTAATATAAAGTTATTTCTATGATTTTGTCAGTAATATTAAGTTATTTCTATGATCATGTCAGTAATGTAAAGTTATTTCTATGATCATGTCAGTAATGTAATGTGATGGAAATTTTCATGACGTGGGTTTCTTCATGCTAATCTCTGTAAAAATTGATTCAAGACTGTCTACCTTGTTGTTCTTAAATTCTTGAGAAATGTTTTGCTACGTGGCAGACCACTCAGCTCCTTTGCCCTTGAGCAAAGACCAAGAGGTTCTGGTAAAGATAAGGGTTGGCGACACATTTGTGTTGCCAAAGATACGTTCTTGCTCAAGGGAGGGGAGAAGAAGGGGTGTCATGTTTGGATCATATAAAAGCCCCTGTAAATGAACAGGAAGCACCTTCACTCTGCATATGTCTTTTGATGCAGACTGAATGTCAATAAAACTACTTTGCAAAGTACCTGATGTCTCTGTATATTGCGTTTGTCAAAATTGACTCACCTTGATTAAGGAATAAGAAAATTCCACAACAGTAAAGTTATTTCTATGATCATGTCAGTAATGTAAAGTTATTTCTATGATGATGTCAGTAATGTAAAGTTATTTCTATGATTTTGTCAGTAATATAAAGTTATTTCTATGATCATGTCAGTAATGTAAAGTTATTTATATGATGATGTCAGTAATATAAAGTTATTTCTATGATGATATCAGTAATGTAAAGTTATTTATATGATGATGTCAGTAATATAAAGTTATTTATATGATGATGTCAGTAATGTAAAGTTATTTAATGTCTTCTGTTTTCAGGAATATTTCTATGTAGTAAATAACATCATTCACAGTAAAGAACTCATAAATGGTGTAATGTAAGATGACATGACTAAAATAACTGTCATGTTTATATCAGTCAATGTTTTTATAAATGATCTGTGTTATTTGTGTCTTTATTAAATTCAGTTTTGTTTTTCTGTTTTTGTTTAGAATCACAACAACTTGTGTGTCATCAAGATATCGTCTATTAAAGATTCCTTGAGTTGTGAACGGAGGCTTTGTGAGTGCTCACTATCCAGCAGAGCTTCATAGTCTAGTTTACACCAAAGAAATAAACCGGTGAATATTTATCTGGAACAATAAAAGCCTGAAACACATGACTCCAGTATGAATGTTTTACTGACAATTCACCCGTTCACACCCGACAGTGATTGACAGCTTCAGTGAAGCTCCTCCTACAGCGATCCACCAATAAATGTGAGACACAAACAAGCAGAAAATCACTTCAGGAGTTCTTCATACTGCTGTTGGAGGAAAAGAAGCTCGAGAACATGAGCGATCCAGAACTAAACCGAATGAAGATATTGAGGAACAAAGAGGTCGGTGTCTGTTTTTAATCTTTATTATTGACAGTTGAGGAATAAAACAGCTTTCATTTAATGAATCAGTGGCTGTAGTTCAATCATAAAACTGAACATCAGCATTGAGGAAACAGATTCCTTGAGAATTAAACTTAACAAATGTTGCCGCTTAATCTGTATGGTTTGTTCAGTTTTAAAACTGGGAGTTTGAACTAGTGCTGTAAATCGATACAAAAAATGATGGAATTGATTCCACATTTTTTGGGGAAATGAATCGCGATTTCACACAACATTGTTTTAAAATATACTTTTCGATTCTAATAATTTCCCATCTCCTAATCTCCAAATGTATGTAGAAACAACATGAAGACAGTCTATTTGTTGATATTTCTTTAATGCCATCATTTTATAAATCAAAACCAGCATCACTGATATCAGCACTACTACTGATGTCTCTGTGGATTTCTTCCCTATTTTAACATTCAACATTATAGCCATTCAACATTGAAGTGTAATTGTCTAACAGATAGGAAACTTTTTAGTCTTTTTTTCAGTCTTTATTGCTAAATTCTACATTAAAAACAGAAGAATTCTGACTAAAGCTACAAAACACATTTTCTTGTCTTTTGTTCTTGAATAAATTTTGTGACAGCAGCAGTTTTTAGAATTTGACCCTTTGAGAGCTGACGCTCAGGGTCTTAAGCTGCCTCATTGATCTGAGGCGTTCCCCATTTTCACAACTCTTTGCACGCATTTAAGATTTTAATTAACTTGTAGAAGTCTTTGCTTACACAGATACTTGACAAATGTGCTTTATGGCTTAAAATAAGCACATACAGTCCTGAATAACCCTGATCACCCACTCTTTCAGTATTTTATACACTTAAATCTGGCTGTAGGTATAGACTACTTATGTGTAAGAAGACTAACTATAGTAAGAGTTTTGTTCCAACAGCTATACGTGCTTCAAACAAATCGGAATGAGCTATAGTGGTACACTCCTCCTTTGTGTGTGTTTTTTGTGATGTGTGTTTTTTATTGTATTGTATTGTGATACGTACGTAGTGTACTTTATGTTACATACGCACGCTCCTGTGAAAATGTATCCATCTTTCTAATCTGAAATAATTCCCTGTATGTGTGTATACAGGTTAATGTTGACAGCACTAGTTTTAACATAAATTGTTGTTTATTTCAGATGTGATGGAAGTGAATAAGGAGAGTCAAGCTGAAGGGAATGTTGCTGTTGAGAAACATCAGGATGTGAAAATAATACAGAATTATTCACGAAAAGAGTTCTGAGAATAAGAGACAAAAAGTGTGGAAAGCGATTCCCAAAAAGTCTGCAGCTCATCTTAAGAGTCACATGAGAATTCACACTGGAGAGAAACCATTCATGTGTCATCAGTGTGGAAAGAGTTTTACGGATAAAAGTTACCTTCAGGTACACATGAGAATCCACACTGGAGAGAAACCCTTCACATGTGATCAGTGTGGAAAGAGTTTTACATGTGCAAGTCAACTTCAGGTACACATGAGAGTTCACACTGGAGAGAAACCATACGCATGTGATCAGTGTGGAAAGACTTTTACACAAACAGGAAACCTTCAGACACACATGAGAATTCACAATGGAGAGAAACCATACGCATGTGATCAGTGTGGAAAGAGTTTTATATGTTCAAGTCAACTTCAGGTACACATGAGAATTCACACTGGAGAGAAACCATACGCATGTGATCAGTGTGGAAAGAGTTTTACACATAAAAGTTACCTTCAGATACACATGAGAATTCACACTGGAGAGAAACCATTCATGTGTGATCAGTGTGAAATGTGTTTTTCAAATACCCATGACCTTAAGAAGCACCTGAGAATTCACACTGGAGAGAAACCATACCCATGTCTACAGTGTGGAAAGAGTTTTACAGAGGCAGGTAGCCTTAAGAAGCACCTGAGAATTCACACTGGAGAGAAACCATACGCATGTGATCAGTGTGGAAAGACTTTTACACAAACAGGAAGCCTTAAGTCACACATGAGAATTCACACTGGAGAGAAACCTCACGCATGTCTACAGTGTGGAAAGAGTTTTACAGAGGCAAGTAGCCTTAAGAAGCACCTGAGAATTCACACTGGAGAGAAACCATACCCATGTCTACAGTGTGGAAAGAGTTTTACAGAGGCAAGTAGCCTTAAGAAGCACCTGAGAATTCACACTGGAGAGAAACCATATGCATGTCTACAGTGTGGAAATAGTTTTACAGAGGCAAGTAGCCTTCAGATACACATGAGAATTCACACTGGAGAGAAACCATACGCATGTCTACAGTGTGGAAAGAGTTTTACAGAGGCAAGTAGCCTTCAGATACACATGAGAATTCACACTGGAGAGAAACCATACGCATGTGATCAGTGTGGAAAGAGTTTCAAGGATAACAAAAGCCTTAAGAGACACCTGAGAATTCACACTGGGGAAAAACCATTCACATGTGATCACTGTGGCAAGAGTTTTACAGAGGCAGGTAACCTTAAGAGACACAAGAGAATTCACACTGGAGAGAAACCATACCCATGTGATCAGTGTGGAAAGACTTTTACACAAACAGGAAACCTTAAGACACACATGAGAATTCACACTGGAGAGAAACCTCACCCATGTGATCAGTGTGGAAAGACTTTTACAAATACCCATGGCCTTAATAAGCACATAAGAATCCACACTGTAGAGAAACCCTTCACATGTGATCAGTGTGGAAAGAGTTTTACATGTGCAAGTCAACTTCAGGTACACATGAGAGTTCACACTGGAGAGAAACCATACCCATGTGATCAGTGTGAAAAGAGTTTTACACATAAAAGTTACCTTCAGATACACATGAGAATTCACACTGGAGAGAAACCATACGCATGTGATCAGTGTGGAAAGACTTTTATATGTTCAAGTAAACTTCAGGTACACATGAGAATTCACACTGGAGAGAAACCATTCATGTGTCAACAGTGTGGAAAGAGTTTTACGGATAAAAGTTACCTTCAGGTACACATGAGAATTCACACTGGAGAGAAACCATACGCATGTGATCAGTGTGGAAAGAGTTTTACAGAGGCAAGTAGCCTTAAGAAGCACCTGAGAATTCACACTGGAGAGAAACCATACCCATGTCTACTGTGTGGAAAGAGTTTTACAGAGGCAAGTAGCCTTAAGAAGCATCTGAGAATTCACACTGGAGAGAAACCTCACGCATGTCTACAGTGTGGAAAGAGTTTTACAGAGGCAAGTAGCCTTAAGAAGCACCTGAGAATTCACACTGGAGAGAAACCATACGCATGTCTACTGTGTGGAAAGAGTTTTACAGAGGCAAGTAGCCTTAAGAAGCATCTGAGAATTCACACTGGAGAGAAACCATACGCATGTCGAGAGTGTGGAAAGAGTTTTACAGAGGCAAGTAGCCTTCAGATACACATGAGAATTCACACTGGAGAGAAACCATACGCATGTGATCAGTGTGAAACGTGTTTTTCAAAGGCAAGTAGCTTTAAGAGACACTTGAGAACTCACACTGGAGAGAAACCATTCACATGTCAACAGTGTGGAAAGAGTTTTACGGATAAAAGTCAACTTCAGGTACACATGAGAATTCACACTGGAGAGAAACCATTCATGTGTGATCAGTGTGAAACGTGTTTTTCAAAGGCAATCAGCCTTAAGAGACACTTGAGTATCCACACTGGAGAAAAACCATTCACATGTCAAGAGTGTGGAAAGAGTTTTACGGATAAAAGTTACCTTCAGGTACACATGAGAATTCACACTGGAGAGAAACCATACGCATGTCAAGAGTGTGGAAAGAGTTTTTCAAATACCAGTGACCTTAAAAGGCACATGATAATTCACACTGGAGAGAAACCATACGCATGTCATCAGTGTGAAAAGAGGTTTAGAAATACAAGCCACCTTGCACGACACATGAGAATTCACACTGGAGAGAAACCATTCACATGTCAACAGTGTGGAAAGAGTTTTACGGATAAAAGTCAACTTCAGGTACACATGAGAATTCACACTGGAGAGAAACCATTCATGTGTCATCACTGTGAAAAATGTTTTACATATGCAGTAAACCTTAAGAGACACATACAAATTCACACCAGAAATAAACCATTTACATGCCTTGAGGGTGAAGAGAGTTTCCCAGATGCAGCAAAACATAAGAGACACGCAAGAATTCACACTGGAGAAAAAAAAATTCATGTCATCTGTGTTTGAAGAATTTTAGTTATGAAAGTCAACTTAAGACACACATGAGAACTCACACTGGAGAGAAACCTTTCATGTGATCAGTCTGAAAGACTTTTACATGGGAATCTAGCTTCAGAAAGCTCTTGTTCACTCAATCTGGAGAAACATTTAACAGTGATCAGTGAAGAAAACATCTGACAACATGCTTGCTTACCTCACTAAAAGCGCAGAAGACATTTTTTACTTCCAGTTTGTGAGTTTAATGTATAATCATAAAACACAGAAATGTTCTAATGAGGGCAGAGAATTTCATGAAATCAAACTTTAAACTGCTCGGGGAAAATAAAGTCTGTGTATGTTTTAAAACATTAATGTTTCATAATACTAATGCAACATCGCTCTTGTAGTCGTGTGATATGGAAAGCAGCGATGTCCATTCTTTTCTGAGTCGGTTAATGAAAACGTGCAGAAAAACATTCTTACATTGGCACACTGAATACATTTTTGTGTTTGAATAGACTGTGACAAAAAACTGAATTTGATCTGTTTTAAAATCTTAATGTTATTTAAAAATGTAAAATATTTTAAAAAAGTGAGTTAACTCCATACATGTTTAAAGGCTTTTGATTTGAACTGTAGTCATGAATGAAGTAAAGCGCCTCCTGTGACTTTAACAGACATGACGTCACACTCATCACGCTTCAGTCTCGCGAGAACGCGCTTCTGTGTGCACGTGCGGAAAGTTCGTCAGAGTTGTGCCTGTTTGTGTTCAAGTGAGTGATGTTATAATAATAATAATAATAATAATTGACTTTAAGAGCAGTGTTTACTGTTTATATGTTGATGATTAAATGTGTTATTTCAGATTTTCACTCGTGTTTGCGCTATTGTTAGCTGTAGCATCTTTAGCTAACGGGACGATGATAAATACGGTTAAAGTGATAAAATGATGCACAAACAGTGATTCTTGAGAATAATAATTCAGTTTATGTGTAAAATTAATGAATACAACTATTCTCACGGTTAGCATTGAACTCAGGTGACAGAAATCCATCAGTTTAAGGTTATTTATGATGAAATAAAGTTATGTCATGTTTTCAGGGATCTTTCTGTGTAGTTTATAACATTAATCACAGTAAAGAACTCATTAATAGTGTAATGTAAGAGATTTCATCTCCAGATTTAAGTTTAGTTTTCTTGTTTATATATATTAGGTTAACTTTAATAATACACCTATCATAAATGTGATTTATGTGATGTACAGCAGTATTTATGACGGTTTAGCTATAATAATGTAATGTGTTTGAAATCTGATCTCTTTTGAGCTAATGGCACTAATGATTGTCATTTAAGTGTTGGGTTCAGTTTGATCAGATTGTTGGGCTTTTGCTTGGCTCTACGAGGTTGTTGTTGTTTTCTTTAGGAACACGTTTATTTGACAGTGATCTGATAAGGTAGTCTGTGGTGTCGCTGTGAATGCATGTAGAGAGGACGGATTTAAATCTGTAATGGTCCCCTCGGATCCTCGAGCATATACCGACCCAGACCTCGACAGAGACAGCTTTTGTTGACAGGTCTGTCAGGGTTGTTCTGTGGTGCTGTGGGTGAAATGTGTATTGGCTTTCAGGATATGATCATTTCTATAATATCCGATTCTGAGCCTGTCCTGGCATTAAAGTCTCTGCATGGCAGCACATTCCCTTCAGCCTGAAACTGGCTGGTTTCTGTTTGACGTTTAAAATGATCGTCTTTATAATATGTTGATTCTGATGTATGCTGCACAGCAGAGGTCGCGTTAACCGAAAACGATCCGTCTGACAAAAAACGGAAAAATCTGAAGGCCGTCCGTCATTTTGATGCTGTCTGTGTATAAGAGCAGGTCCTGTCATACTTGCTTTCAGTTTTTCTCGGGACTCTTTGATCAATTAATTTTTTTGCAGTCTCACTGGTTACGTCATCTGGGTAAGTAATGGTCAGATTGCTGATGTCCCATCCCTCTGATGAAGTACAGCCATCCATGGTTAACTGTATTGCTTTTAGTCTTTGTCATTTTAAATGAATGTGAGGTTTTCCAAACAGCGATCTAGATAATCTTCCAATCAGAATTTGTAATTAGATTGGCCGTTCACAGACTGTTGACCTTTTCATGGGCCGTTTTTCCTTTTGTTTGGCCTAGAAGCTTTGCAGCTCACACCTCCAGAGAAGAACTTTGATTGATGTTGAGCAAGTTGTGCTATTATCAGGCTGTTCTAGTGACCTCTTTACTGGCTTTTGTTTTCTCTGTGGAATCCTGTGTTGTTTGACGTATCCGTTGTTGCGGAGTCCTTTGGATTGTGTGATTTCCAGGGGAGTTCAGTTGCAATAAATGAATCCAGTCCAATAAATGAAGAAAAAGAATTATAAAGTGTTGATGATGTCTGCAGGTATAATCCAAATGGTAGTATATAGGGTTAGTAATATATCCAAAAATGTCCTCAAATATTCCAGTACTGATGTTGTTTAGAATCACAACAACTCACTATCCAGCAGAGCTTCATAGTCTAGTTTACACCAAAGAAATAAACCGGTGAATATTTATCTGGAACAATAAAAGCCTGAAACACATGACTCCAGTATGAATGTTTTACTGACAATTCACCCGTTCACACCCGACAGTGATTGACAGCTTCAGTGAAGCTCCTCCTACAGTGATCCACCAATAAATGTGAGACACAAACAAGCAGAAAATCACTTCAGGAGTTCTTCATACTGCTGTTGGAGGAAAAGAAGCTCGAGAACATGAGCGATCCAGAACTAAACCGAACGAAGATATTGAGGAACAAAGAGGTTGGTGTCTGTTTTTAATCTTTATTATTGACAGTTGAGGAATAAAACAGCTTTCATTTAATGAATCAGTGGCTGTAGTTCAATCAGAATTTTTTTTACCACTTAATTTGTATATTTGTGCAGTTGTTAAACTGGTAGAGTTTTAACTAGTGCTGTAAATTGATAAAATTTATTTAGTAGAAATAACAATAAAAAATAATTTTAAACCAATGTTTTGTGATGTTAAGTCTTTCATTGTAATGCAAGTCTTGTTGAATGTTCTTACGCTGCAGAATTTACATTGAGTCATTTAGCATTTTAGGGGTCAGCTGTGGCCTAATGGTTGAGCGTTGGGTTTGTGATCAGAAGGTTGCAGGTTCTAATCTCAGTGCCAGCAGGTCATGACTGAAGTGCACCTTACCCCTGATTGCTCTGCAGTAATGTGCCACTGTAGAAAACTACTTGTAAGTCGCTTTGGATAAAAGCGTCTGCCAAATGAATAAATGTAAATGTAGCAGATGCTTTTATCCAATGCAACTTACAGAGAGTTCAGGGAGCAATAAGGGATATGTCATACAGGAGCAATACAATAGGTGCTAATCAGGGACGTGCACAGGGGGGTTGCCCATATGCCCTTCTCGACTCGCGTTGCCCTTACGAGGTGGAAAAATAAATAAATCGTACAATGAATGCATATCGGCGGGATCGCGTTGTCTTTGCAATGTGATCATTGAAGGACAGCTGTTCATCAAATATGACTGAGAGGTTCCTGGTGGTTTTGGAAGGAGTGAGTGTGGTTTTGCCAAATTGGATGGTGAGATTGTGTTGCACCATGGCTGGAAATACAAGTAGTTCTGTCTCGGCCGGGTTCAGCTGGAGGTGATGCTCTTTCTACCAAGATGTCATCTAGGCACGCTGTTATGCGAGCTGCTACAGTGGTATCGTCTGGGTGAAACAAGATGTACATGTACCCTACAGCTGTTTCAAAATGTACTGAAATAAATTAAGTCTTGAATAAGAGTGTGATCATATTATGTAACGCTAACCAAGGATGACAGAAAAAAACGGACGCTGTTTTTACTGCATTAAATATTTTTAACGTGTTAAGCTGAAAAAACTAACTTCACGCATATGCATTAATGTTGACAGAACTAGTTTTAACATAAATTGTTGTTTATTTCAGATATGATGGAAGTGAATAAGGAGAGTCAAGCTGAAGGGAATGATGCTGTTGAGAAACATCAGGATGTGAAAACAATACAGAATGTTTCACGAAAAGGAACTCTGAGAACAAGAGACAAAAAGGGCGGGGAAGAAGTTGGACACATGAGAAATCACAGTGGAGAGAAGTGTGAGAAGACTTACAGAAATAAAAAACAGCTTGTACAGCACATGAAAACTCACACTGGAGAGAAACCATTCACTTGTGATCAGTGTGGAAAGAGTTTTACAAGTACCAGTGGCCTTAAGAAGCATTTGAGAACTCACACTGGAGAGAAACCATTCATGTGTCAACAGTGCGAAAAGCGTTACAGAGATAATGGAAGCCTTCAGGTACACATGAGAATTCACACTGGAGAGAAACCATACGCATGTGATCAGTGTGAAAAGAGTTTTGCATGTGCAAGTAACTTTAGGACACACGTGAGAATTCACACTGGAGAGAAACCGTTCACATGCATTCAGTGTGGAAAGAGTTTTAAAACTAAAACTCATCTTAAAAGACACATGAGTATTCACACTGGAGAGAAACCAATCGTGTGTCGTCAGTGTGAAAAGAGTTTTATAACTGCAGATCAGCTCAAGTGTCACATGAGAGTTCACACTGGAGAGAAACCATTCACATGCATTCAGTGTGGAACGAGTTTCAAAACTAAAACTCATCTTAAAAGACACATGAGTGTTCACACCGGACAGGAAACATTCATGTGTCATGAGTGTGAAAAGAGTTTCACAAGTAAAGATGCCTTTCAGGTACACATGAGAACTCACACCAGAGTGAAACCATTTTCGTGTCATCAGTGTGAGAAGAATTTTGGATATGAAAGCACACTTAAGATACACATGAGAATTCACACTGGAGAGAATCTACACTCATGTAAACAGTGTGGAAAGAGTTTTACATGTGATAGTTCACTTACGATACACATGAGAACTCACACTGGAGAGAAACCATTCATGTGCTATCAGTGTAATAAGAGTTTTAGAACTACGAGTGCCCTTATGAAGCATTCGAGAATTCACACCGGAGAGAAACCATACGCATGTGATCAGTGTGGAAAGAGTTACACGGAAAAAGGAAACCTTCAGATACACAAGAGAACTCACACTGGAGAGAAACCATTCATGTGTCATCAGTGTGAAATGAGTTTTAGATCTACAAGTAATCTTAAGAGACACATGAGAGTACACACTGGAGAGAAACCATTCACCTGCATTCAGTGTGGAAAGAGTTTTCAAACTAAAATTAATCTTAAAAGACACATGAGTATTCACACTGGAGAGAAACCAATCGTGTGTCGTCAGTGTGAAAAGAGTTTTATAACTGCAGATCAGCTCAAGTGTCACATGAGAGTTCACACTGGAGACAAACCATTCACATGCATTCAGTGTGGAACGAGTTTCAAAACTAAAACTCATCTTAAAAGACACATGAGTGTTCACACCGGACAGGAAACATTCATGTGTCATGAGTGTGAAAAGAGTTTCACAAGTAAAGATGCCTTTCAGGTACACATGAAAACTCACACCAGAGTGAAACCATTTTCGTGTCATCAGTGTGAGAAGAATTTTAGACGTGAAAGTACACTTAAGATACACATGAGAATTCACACTGGAGAGAATCTACACTCATGTAAGCAGTGTGGAAAGAGTTTTACATGTCATAGTTCACTTACGATACACATGAGAACTCATACTGGAGAGAAACCATTCATGTGCTATCAGTGTAATAAGAGTTTTAGAACTACGGATGCCCTTATGAAGCATTCGAGAATTCACACCGGAGAGAAACCATACGCATGTGATCAGTGTGGAAAGAGTTTTATATGTGCAAGTAACTTAAGGAGACACATGAGAAATCACACTGGACAGAAACCATAATCAAGAAAAAACTAAGCTTGTGAAAAAAAAGAATTCTGTGTGAATAATATTGCCATTATAAAAAGAGTTTAAATAAGAATTGAGGTGAGTTTTGATTAGTGTATAAGATACAGCCTTATGTCCAATAACTATAATGTCATGTCCATTGAAATTTAGTCGATAAGCTTGTCTTCAGTTAATAGCCCAAATTGTCATGCTCAGTGTTACCCCTAGACATAATTAAAACAGTCATGACCATTGTAACCTATGTCATTGATTTGTTTTACAATTGTCAGATCCACTTTAACCTAATTCATAGCTTTGTTCAGTCAGCGATCAAAAGGCCATGACCATTGTAGCCCAAGTTTTATGCTTGTATTCAATAATACATGGTAGAAAACTCTTGCTTCTTGCGATTAAATGTGATTAATTAGATGAATTAATCACCACACCATGTAATTAATTAGATTAGACGTTTTAATCGCTTGACAGCAATAGTTAAAATATAGCATGACGTGCGGTGTGCTCATTTTGGATCGGTTAAACCATAGCTGTGTGTGACTGTTATTTTTATAGATTATTAATGTGGTGCATTTACAGCAATGTTAATTAATGTACACTGTCCCTGTCAAATAAATAAAACATACAAATACTAGTGTGAACATGTATTTTTTGTCATGTTTTATTCAATATGTCAAAAATGCTTTTGTACTCCTAAACTGAGGTAAATAAGATCAGTTCAACAAGATCCATAATTAACACTCTGAAATGCATAACCTTTCAGTCCTGAAAGAAAACAAGTAAACAAAATTGAATGTAATATTTCATGTTAATAAGCATGATTTGTAAATTGAAAACGTGCCATAAAGAATACCCTTAAACCCTTGCGTCTGGATTATTTATGTTTCAGGCTAGAAATAACAACTAATGGGTTATGGGGCAGAAATGTTTCAGAGGTTAACATTTTTTGAGCTCATTATTTGTATTTTTCTTCTTTTAGTATTGTATTGCTTATAGTGTGTGTGACACAGAGATCCTAACATCATAGTAATATAGTAATATTCAGCCATATCCTCAGTGTCTACGTCAGTTATGGCCCAGACATGAGTCACTTTTATTTGATGAATTTGTCAAATAACTTTCGTGCTGTTTTCTACAAAGTTAACTGTGTTGTATTTTTCAAAATCCTTTATAAAACATTGTACATTTTATATTGATAACCGAAGAGAGCTGGAACAAAGAATTGGTGAACCGATTCAAAAGATTCGAGTCACTCTGATGAATCCAATCCACTACTGATTCTGAAATCTCCCGCGATCAGCGCGCGCACGGAAGCGGCCCCGCCCTCTTTTACTGGGGTACTCGAAGTGGGCGGGTTCTAAAGCGCTTTGCGACTTTTGATTGGTCCTGGTCGATCTTTGCTCGTAGTGCGCATGCTCAGTGACCTCGCCGCCTCGTCCTGTATATTTACTGCTATCGAAAATGGCCGCCGCTGATGCTGCCGAGATTTCACTGAGAGAAACAAAAAGTCCTTTCACACTCGAATAAACTGAACGGCTTCGACATTAATGAAACATCAAGCGCACCGTACAGGGAACTCTTTACCCGAGGTGGACTTTACGGTGTCGTTAAAGAGTGCACGCGCACATTCTAGCTCAAGCTAACAGTCGGTAGCTCGCTCACCCGTGTGCGCGTGGACGGGCTCGAGCGGAACCGGAGAGTCCAATGGCCGACCCGAGAAAAGTCCCGTTCGTCACTCTCGCCTCATTCAACAACACATCAGCGCCCGAGGCCAAGAAGCGCCGGCGGGAGGACGGAGAGAACGAGCCGCCGAACCCCGGTATCGGTACTACTGCCGTCGGGCTGTTCGGTACCGGCAAAACAGCAGCGGACCGCGGAGAGACCAACCCCTCACTGCGTCTGAACCTGAACCTGTCCGAACCAAACGAACAGAGATCAGCGGAGTTTAACTACAGCGAGCTCGTGCAGGTGCGCGCGCAACACTCACAACCGATCGCGTTTAGGTTTGACTCCAGACGAATGTGCTTCTGTACATCACTAATAAGTGATCAAGTGTTTGTGTGTCTGCTACATGTGAACAAATAACACAACACAGTCGCGAGCGGTCACTACAAACACCGAAAATCATTCATTAATTTCAACGTGTTCTATAACTGCTAATGAACTATAATGGCGTTTGAAGACGAGGACTGGTGTACCAGATCAACAACTCCATACGGTCTGCTGGAGATCTGAGCACAGACATCTGACAGACCGACTCGAGATCTCTAGAAGACATCTGGCGTATGTCCATGATGTAAATGGTCTCGATACAATATTAACTTTATTAGTCCACATTGTTTGCTTTGTGGTGAACAATTCCACTAAGTGTAACGTACAAATTGTGCTTCTGTTCTGGGGCGTCGATTCATCTCTGATGACATCGGTTTGATGGACATATGTTGACTCCTCCCCTCTTCCGTCTGCTGTCAGCTTCATTTCTGAATGAAACGTTCTCACTGTTTTAAATCGAATCATCAAGTTACGGCATCTGATATTATTGTCATGTGGACTGTACTTAAAGAGAGTCGCGGATCACAAACGGCTACAGCGTTACGTGCAACTACGCTACATGTGATTTCGTGTGTCTGACGTGTTTTATTTGTTGCTGTAGGTGAGAAAAGCTCCACAAGGACTCGCGGCCGCTCTGGACCCCAATGACCCGTTTGCAGATGAAGATATAGAGAGACGAGAGGTCGAAGCTCTCGCCAAAAAGTTTGAGGGCAAATATGTATGTTAACTTGTTGTTCACCTCAACACGTGTGTTAAACACGGATCACAGTGTGTTTTCAATCTGGTCATTTGACATGTGCATGTTCGTTGTCAGGGAAACGGCGGCAAGAAGAAGAAGAGAGACCGCATGCAGGATCTCATTGACATCGGTTACGGCTACGATGAAACTGATCCCTTCATTGACAACTCGGAGGCTGTGAGTCTGACAGACACATTGACAAGTCAAAGCTGTGTTGTGTGAGTCTCGCTCACGTCTCTCTTGTTTCTCTGCAGTACGATGAGCTTGTTCCAGCGTCTCTGACCACTAAACTGGGCGGTTTCTACATCAACACGGGCACGCTGCAGTTCAGAGCCGCGTCTGAATCTGACGGAGAAGACGGAGGAAAAAACTCACACCACATCAAGGTGACGTTTAATGTATGACTGCCCATCTGAGCTCAGCTTCAGTCTTTAACAGATGAGCGATATGATGCAGGGATGCAGGATAAATGATCGGCCACCACAGTATCGGCTGATAAATGGTCATTTCTAATGTTTTTTTGTAGTACTTTACTCGCCATACAAACACGAACAATTAACAATGCACAACATACAATAAACGCATCTAACAATACAAAGCATCCACAATAACAACATTTCAATATTCACATTTCCTACCTCTTATTCAAAAGACTTATTGCATTTGGTACGAAAGTTTGTTTATATATGGCTTTAATTGCTTTTGGTGTTCTGTAATGACGCTCTCTGTTATCGGTCGATAATCAAATTTAGGCGGATATTTTATAGCCGATAAATCATTTCCTCTGGGAAACTTCTTCAGCTGCTCACAGTTCAAATCCAGTTCTGTCTTTCTGTCGTGATGGTTCGCTTACTGATATTATCAACACATTGTTGATGTAGTAGGTACAGTATGTAGAGACAGTATTTATCAATGTGTACATTATAAGAACAAAAGCATATTGTTTGAGTCGTACTGCTGTCTGAATGCTTTCTGTCTTGAGATCTTTTAGACTCGTGGATTTAAAGAACATCTGTCTGGGTTGCTCTGGAAGAACATCTATCATTTGTTTGTTGAAAGAAGTATAAACCAGAAAAGTGAAAAGTAGGCTCGGTAGATGATGTTCAGGGGAAAAAAGAACGGTTTCCTTGTTTGATATTAATATCTAGATGCTGTATATCGGGCAATTTAGCAGTTATCGGCTTTCAATGTCAAAGTGAAAATGTACATATCGGTGCATCCCTTATACGATGTTTGTGAGACTGACTGATCTTTCCTCTGATTCACAGAAGGACGGAGAGGAGCGAGTGATCAAAAGAAGAAAGAAGAAGCAGGACGGAGGTCTGGAGGAGAAGAAACCCAGAAAGTTTAAAGTGCCAAAGCCCGGGTGAGTTTAGACACGTGTTCTGGAAATCTCACTCGGCCCGTGACACGTGTGTTGATGAGTTTTTCTGTTCCAGAGTGTCCGCGCTCAACCGGCCGGAGAAGAAGAAGAGGAAGAAGCTGATGAAGGATTCTCTGTCTCTCGCTGCCATGCTCCGACGCTTCACACGGGAGAAAGACGAGATGAAGAAGAAGAACCCAGCGGTTGCTGCCAAGATCACACACGCTCAATCCAACACCGTCACCCCCGCTGGCGATCTGTCCGTGACTGACCTGACCTCTGACCCTGCCATGATGTCACTGCTGGGCGGGTCAACAGAGAACGACATGCTCCAGGAATTAATGAGCGACCTGGACTTTGCACTGCTGGATTCTCCTCAACCGTCCAGTCCGGGGCAGAGCGAGAATGGATCAGTGGCGGCACAGAAAGCAGGAGCCGCAGCCAGAGTGCAGAAGACAGGACTGATGCCTCCGCCACCGCTTCCCAACGGTCTTCCTGCACCCCTCCTCAAACGCATAGAAGACCTGAGAGCGGTGAGTGTTAGCACAGCTACGTCTGTAAGAGATGTACTGCAGATGAGCAAACTATGTCTTGCACACGTCAAATAGATGTTAGTGTGCTACCAGGGAGCTGTGGATTGCTCTGTTTGTGATGTTTGTGTTTGTTCTGTCAGGCGTCTCGTCAGTTTGATGTTGAGGGCAGGAAGAAGTTCTTCACTCTTGACATGAACAACATTCTGCTGGAGTGAGTTTATTTCTCTTCTCTCACTTTCATTGGCACATCACTCTTTGTAAGTCCAGACTGACTCTCTCTCTCTCTCTCTCTCTAGTATTGAGCTGCAGGTTCAGGAACAACACGCGGCGGTGCGCCCGGCGGTCTACTCGCATCTGGAGGCGTTTGTTCCGTGTAATAAAGAAGCTCTGCTCAAGCGCCTGAAGAAGTTGAGTCTCAATGTTCAGGACGACAGGCTACGGACGCCGCTGCTCAACCTCAAACTAGCCGTGTGCAGCGTCATGCCCGAGCAGATCGCGCGCTACAACATGGACTGCATGGCCAAAGTCGCCAAGTAAGAGTTAAACTCTCCTACAGCTCCCACAGATGTGTGTGTGTGTGTGATCTGTGGTACAGTTCTCCACAGTAGATGAAATAAATATTAGCTTTCATAAAAATCAACTCCAACGAATCGTGACTAGTGTGAACATACAGAAACATCCGATCAGAGATCAGAAGGATGTTTAACAGTGTCTGTGTGTGTTTGTATTGTACAGGCAACAGTCGGAGGACGTTGAGAGAAACGGATCTGAAGATGAGGATGAAGAGAAGCCAGGACGACGAGTGATGGGACCCAGGAAGAAGTTTGTGTGGGACGACAAACTCAGGTGTGAAACTCAGTGATTCAGCGTCAGTGACGCACACATTGTGTGTATATGAATTAAACATGTGTGTGTGTGTGTTTGTGCAGGACTCTGTTGTGTAATCTGGTGCGGGTGAAGTTAGGCTGTTTTGATCTGGAGGGTCAGAGTTCACTCTCACTTGAAGATTATCTGAAGGTCTTCATGGAGACGGAGGTTAAACCGCTCTGGCCTAAAGGATGGATGCAGGCCAGGTGTGTGTGACATCACTGAATCTCATTTCTGTATTTCATTATGCTCATGATGTCTTGCGTCAGGCATTATTAAGATGTTCTTGAACGCAGTTTCAATACAATATCACCTGGAAAAGTTGAGTGTTTATCTCCCATTAGATTTCTCGAACATTATTGTTTATATTTGATCACATTAGATCTAAACACACTTTTTGTTTATTTTTCTAAGGATGTTGATTAAAGAGAGCCGTACGGCTCATGGTCATCTCACCGGAAACACGTGAGTTCTCCTCACTTTTGATCTTCTGTTGAAGTTATTTTCTTTTTATGGCATGATGGACTTATGGATAGGGCTGTAACAACATATCGGTTGGAGCTGATAGCCTTGTATATCAAGTTTTATTTTTCAGTGACGCATCTATTCCATTGTTATTAGTTTACCTACACATGGTTCATTTAAGCCTTGAATGTTGTGAGTCCTTTGACAAAAAGCAATACTACTGAAAATTGTTAAGGTTTGGGAAGAAGGTTTCCTAATTTATTTAGACAAATATCATAATACAGTAATAATTGTAAACCCTGTATTGAATCACGAGCTGAGCGTATCGTTACGGATGATTGTGATGATTCATCATTTGTCTTTCGGATCCTCAGAATGAAGAAAAGGATTTTACCTCCTCCAAAGGCGAAGCCTAAACCTCAGGACAACGGTGCTGTTCTCCAGCGGTCAGTCATCTCTGTGGAAGCCACGCCATCCGCGGCTGTGGTCCAGCGTGTGTCGTCTCCACCTGAGCCCATCTGTCTGTCCGATTCTCTGGATGAGGATCTGACCGCCCCCTCGCTGGACTCCATCTCTCACGCTCTGGCCATGCTCAGCAGTGTTGCTAAAGGTCTGGTTCAGTCCGACATCCCCCTGTCAACCGATGGAGCTAAACCCACCCCTTCAGCATCACTGCACGTGTCTCCACATCTGCCCAAAAAGATCTCCGCCTCCCCGTCCCCTACCACCGTCCTCTCGTCCCCGTCTGTCCGCAGTGAGGCTGTTAAAGGCGTGAGTGTTTTAGCTCAGACTCAAAGACATTCAGTCGTACCTGCTCAGCGTCCCGCTGTCACCCCGGGCGGTAAGATGGGTGTGCCATCAGTGCCTGCTGTTCCAAAACCACGCCCACCTCCGACATCATCCCCTCTTCATGCCCCTCAGAAGATTCTGGGAGGGAAAACGGTGATCGCCATGCCGATGGGTCTCACTAAAACCAGCAATAATAGCGGTGGCAGTCGTGTGGATGCTCTGTCAAGGACGCACACGCTTCCCACCACGTCATCGCCTTCACACTTTAACATTAAAACCGTCCTACCGTTTCACCTGACCACCACGACACAAGCCAAGAACACTCCGTCACCCTCTCAAGCCAAACCCACCCTGCATCAGCCCGGCTTCATCACGCCCATGCAGGCCACCATCACAAAATCACCCCACAACTCCAATTCACCCATCATAAAACTCACACCCACCGCATCCCCCACCTCCAGACCGCTCACGTTTCCCAGCATGCACCAGCACACATCTAAGAGTCCAGGGCTTCACACAGGGTTTTCAGCAGGTGTTTATAGTTCTCCTGTGGGACACAAGACAACATCTCAGGGCAACAACATCTCCAACCTCACCACCACAACCTCATCTGTCACCAAGCTACCTGTGATCAGTGCTTCTCCGGCAGCAGGGACGCCCAATCACAGTCAGAGGCACAGACAAGTGGGCGGTGCTAATCAAGGGGTGAAGACCATCACGTCGGTTTCCACGGCGACAGCAGCAGCTCAGCTCTCACAGGTTTGACATGAATATGGTTAAGTCTGATGAAATGATTTTGGTAAACCAAACCATTCAGATAAGTGCAGAACTCGAATATAATCACTTGACCGCTGGATTTCTCTTCCTGCTTTTCAGTTTTAAGATATTTTCTTACTGAACATTTAACTTCGTCTGCTGTCCGAGACGACAACTGTTGGGTCGTATAGTGTTTTAATGAAGGTCTTTTCTCCAGGTGTCGCCCTCCAGTGCTCTTCTGGGTTCAGCTGCTTCCTCTCTACCGATGGGTTTTGGGATGTTGGGAGGACTGGTTCCAGTCTCTCTCCCGTTCCAGTTTCCAAACCTGCTGAATCTTCCTTCATCTGTGATGTCCACCGCGGCCTCCAGCGCCTCAACAAACCCCAGCAGCTCAGGGTTTACCCTGTCACAGAGTGAGTCACTCGATAAACCACAGAAAACAATCAGGTGTTAAAGGTTATTTACGCGGTTGTAGGATAAAAGATTTTGACAAATCAGATTATAAACTACTTTAAATTTTCAAATATATGTTGATTTAATATAAATTGGTTTGTAATTTGTTACAGATAAAATCTGAATATCAGCAGAACTGAGGGTTCACTTGGCTGATAACTCATTTGTGTCATGAGTATTTGTTATGCTGTGTTCACACCAAATGTGAAGCATCAAGGACCTTGCTCTATATTACAGTATTTGCTGGATTTCTTGGTTTTATTTCCAATGCGATGGTCTTGATGTGTCTGGACGTGTCAAACCAGACATGTCAATACGCTCTTCTCTCGAATTTCCCGCTCGAGTTGAAAATGTTCAACTTGTGCGGAAGATGCAATTTCCAGAAAACACGTCTCCTGCCACTTGTTTGCGTCTTTGCTTTGACTTTGTATGCAATTTACTCGTGCAAATAGTTCAATTCGCTCTTGGTTGAACACACAGTAAGTCTTCTAATGAGTGATGTGAGCGTTGAGGAGCTGTGTCGTGTTGTGAAGACGTGTTTCTGTGGTTGCTCTTAGCAAACAATCAAGACATTTGTAGTGATGCAGTGAGGAAATATTGCTTTAAGATCTCCCTTTTAGTTCATTTTAGAAGCAATACCAAACAACAGTATTATTAAGTTTAAAAAGTATAATCTGTAGTTTTACTGTTACATTTAGTTTGAAGCATTGTAATGTTAAATGCGTGATGGTGTTGTTTTGTCTGATGCGTTTAGCTGGATCTCGTGTCTGTTGTTGTTGTTACTGCTTTGCTGATTTTGATGTTCTTTGGATTCATTCATTGTTGCTCATTTATTTCTTGCCTCATGACTTTGTTTTTTATTTTTCATCATTCTTTCCTTTGTCGTCAATTAGTGACATCAGTGGAGTTGACATTTTGAAGAAAATGTGTATCTGTGCTAACTTGCTACAATGCATTTTTACATTTACATTTAGTCATTAAGCTTTTATCTAAAGTGACTTACAGATGAGGAAACATTGGCAGCAATTATAACAACATAGGCAACAAAATACATAAGTGCATCAAACTAGTCCATTAAGGCCTAGCACAGTATACAAAGCTAAGAAGAGTGAGGTATTTTTTTTTTTAAGAAGGAAACGGAAGAGAATCAGGAAAATTCAATCAGCGACGTGTTGACGGAAGAGATGCATTGTCAGGCATTTTTTAAAGATGGCAACCGAGTCTGCTGATCTTGTAGCAGCTGGCAGATCCGGTGTTGGTCTTGTAGGCCAGGAGCAAAGCTTTGAACTTTATGCGGACGGCAACAGGGAGCCAGTGTAACCTGATGAAGAACGGAGTTACATGCGCTCTCTTCGGTTCATTAAAGACCACTCTTGCCGCCGCATTCTGGATCATCATTTTACAGCTCAATATGGAATATGATAATGCTTAAAGTTTGTAAATTATCCAAGTCTATATCAAAAACTGTAGATTATAAGCAACTGTAAAATATGATGAAAGGCTCACTATAAATAACATTTTAAAGAATTAAAATCATCACAAACTAGTGCGATATGCATATTGTGATATTTCAAAATAATGTGCAGCCCTAGATTTGTTCTCTCATGCTGGGTTCACACCAAACGTTTTTCCCTTGACAAATCGCTTAGTTCGCATTTGGTTTCTCAAAGTGACAGCTGGTTTCCTCTCGGTTATTTTCTGTTCTGCCATTAAAACTCATGACTCATCCTCTGTTCATGGCGTCTCATGAGTGTCTGTGTCTGTCTCTCTGTCCCGTCTCTCCTCAGATTTGTTAAAGGGTCTCATGTCTGGGGCTCAGAGCGCTCTTCCTCCACACTTACAGCTGGCTTTCTCAGGTAAACTCGGAGCCGCGTCGTCTGCCCGATGATCTGTTTGTGCTTTCTTCATCTTCTCTGAGAATCACGTGATGACGCTTCTGTCTCTGTGTGCAGATGTCAATCAAACCCAGGGCGGAGACTTGAAGAGGAAGCCATCATGACATCAGAGAGCTCCAGTGAGCTGAACGCTGATCCAGGACTGACTCCTCCCACTTATGCATTACCTGCCAAGCGTCCAATGAGGCAGAAGTGTTTTTATACTCTTTGAATAATGTTATTAGATGAATGATGATGATGATCATTTGTACATATGTATTAATGTTTACACAGACTGACCTGAAACACTGTGGACGGAGAGAGACGTGTGTGTGTTTGCATGTTCATCAGCTGTACATGTTCTGCTTTTTATTCCTTAGATGTTTTTTAGAGTTTGAATAAGCAGTGAATGAGTTTCTCTCTCTCTCTCTCATGTGTAGGTCAGTGTCTCTGGTGCTGTTTATGAATTTGGAGCCCCTTTAAAATAAAAACCGTAAACCAAATGTAAAAGGGCAGGTGGATATAAACTGTACTATACTTGAATCTTCAGGATTTGTTTACTTGAGCTTCAGGACGCAAGTAAAATAAACATTCAGAAGCCTTAGTGACAAAACAGTGTGTTTGTTTGTTGCTTCGTGTTCCTCGTGGGTAAGAGATGCAAACACAAAAGTGTCCTTTTAGTTGTAAATTGTCAAGTTTTTTCTCACTTCAGGGTAGACAGACGATGTGCTCAGAAGTCTAGAGATGAGACGTAAGTGCACATAACAACTGACACATCAAACACAATAGCAACGTCATTTATAACTTGACCTTAATGTATTTGAAGTAATAATATCCTTTCATCCGGACACAATATATCTTCACATCTGAATGCTCTTTGTTTACAGGATAATTCTTTAACTCAGATCTCGGACAGCGCTCGCTTGTTTCTGCTCGTCTTCACTGTTTGTGATGTTTTAACTCTCTCTCTGTCTTTTCCATTGTGGAAGAAGTACTTAACATTTAATTAGAAAGATTATATATGATCATTCATATTACCCATAATACCTTGAGATCTTCTGATGTTTCTTTGGCACATTATTCTGTAAATCTTAGTGACAGTTCACCCAAAAATGACAATTCTATCATCTGCTACTCACCCTCCTGTCATTTCCTGTATAAATTACTCATCACAAAGAAAGGTATTTTGAAGAATGTTAGTCATTTTCAATTCTGGGGCTTCAGTGACAACCCTAGTAGGAAAAATGACAATGGTAGTCAAAGGTGCCCCAGAACTGTTTGATTTACAAAATTCTTTCAAATATCTCATTTTACGTTAAACAGAACAACTGTAAATATGTCCCACAGCTGAAAGTTGCTCACATTCTTCCAAATATCTTTCTCTGTGTTCATCAGAACAAAGCCATTTATACAGATTTGAAACAATGCGAGTGTGAGTAAATGATGACCGAACTGTCACTAACTCATCCAGAGGGACAGACAGTGGCGGTTCTACATTGAATTGCACCCCGGGCGAGAACATCTTTGAGCGCCCCCCACGTGACATGAAAAAATGCCGCCCCGGGCAGTGCCTAAAACCGCCTGTGCCTAAAACCGCCACTGCGGACAGAGATAACTTCAGTCAGGATTTCTTTCATGAGGTTTTATTTCTCTAAGGGCATAAAACAAGTAAACTTTTATTAACACATTTCACTTGAGTAAACATCTGAAGAGATGTCTAGTGTCCCTGTTGGGCTAACAATGAGCTGAAGGTCAGTGGAAAGTCATTTATTAAGTCCACATTTCATGGCACCATCATCATCATTTTGGTTTGCGTTACGGGGTTCTTAAAAAAACAAGTGTTAGGCAAGTTACCCCCAAAATGTAATAAATTATACATTACTTGTTACTATAACCTTAAAAGTGTGACTACCCTGCTGAAAAACACCACAGAATTTCTAATGGTTTTCATTAAGACACCACGCGAAACTAAGTCATTAAAACCCCTTAGCTGTTATAAAATCCACTGTAAATAGATGGTTTTTAACACGGGTTATTACATATGCGTAGCAAGCAGAGGTGAAAAAAAGTATGAAATATGATTAAAATATGAGTTCAAGTACATCTACATTTTATGCATTTGGCTCACGCTTTAATCCAAAGCGACTTACATTGCATTATCCTATACATTTGTTTCCAAGTATGTGCAATCCCCCCATGACCTTAGTGCACTGCACACTGATTGACAGTTGTAACCTGATCGTTACCATTGATCGCAGTGAACCATGAATCCCAAGAGTTAATGCGTTTGATACGTATCTGCTGTTTATGGCCAAATGAACTGAAAAACAGACAGAGACGGAGTGTTTTGTTTTAATGTTCAGAGCTTCACAGTGCGGCATTGCCATGTTAAAATATTTTTAACAGCTTCGCATTTGTGGATTAATATTTTCCTATGAAGCTGCAGGTACATAGTTACAGTTTTTCTCAATTGTTTACACACATTTTCTGAAAGCCTCATATTCTCAGAACTCTAAACGCAAATCAAAAAACACAAACACAATGGGCAGAACCCCTCAATTCTCCTGCAAAATGAAACTTCACATTCAAAACAATGTTCTTTCTTCTTAAAATGGTATTTTGTTTTCAAATGACACACACAAACCATCATATGAATAAACATTTATAAGAACCAGTTGAACACTGATGTGCTCTTTATAAAACACTTCTCCATTCATCATAATGACTTTGCTCTTTATATGATTCAGTGTTACACTTACTACAGATAGTACATATATATTTGTAGTATATATATATATATATATATGTATAAAATAGTTTTTATAGTCAGAACACACAAATACACGATAACAAATATATTTAATTTTTCCAACAAAAACAATGTACAGCGTACATCCCAACCAACGCAAAGTGGCACATACAGTGGTGTACATACAAAACAACAGAAGAATTGACTGTATACAGTTACAGTAAAAAACTATGCTGCATCTTCTCTTCGGTCTGACCACAGCACCTCATCCACATCACAAGCAATGTTTCTCAGTCCAGTCATGAAAAGCATCAGCTGCTATATCTCCACATGTGTCTTCTATAGCTTGGAGAAGGTGTATAGGCGTTTGTTACAGGTGTTTACACATGTGATGAGTCAGTGTTCATATATGAATGGCAGTGTGTTCCTTGTGAAAACAAGAGATTTTTCTGCCTGAAAATTGTGCCAAATGCAGAGAATTGTGTGTAGTGTTATGAAAAAAGTGTGTTTTAGATCTACAATGTGAGTGTAAAGCAGGAATTGTGCTTGTAGTTTAGCAGAATTGGTTCAGGGGGTTAGTGAATGAGTTACATGTTGAGCTCATTGTGTCTCAAGTACCAATATTTGTGTGTAAACAATCGAGTAAAACTATAATAAAGTGAACAGTTGCATATAGTGTGTTTTTGCCCTAATAAATGTCTCGATTTGTAGGTTTATTTTTGGCTTGTCATTGTCTGCTGTTCTTTTCAACGATATGATCTGGCAACACAGTCATTTTTACGGCAGGACTGCAAGGCTTTTCCAAACGCATGAGATAGCAAAGCATATTTTTATGTGACTATCGTGCCCCGACTATAAGTGACCGGTTTTATTTTTACATTTACTGTTTACTGACACATCTTTACTCAACAGAACAATCCTCACTGCGACACAACAAACACACATTCACTGTTTATTGACACAAAACTTTGTTTATATATTAAATGTATTATCAACATTACACAATATTTGTCTATGTAAAGACTTTTTCCTCCTGCGGGCAGGATTGGGGACAACAGACACAGCAGGAAACAAACACATTACTTACAGTATATTTAACTCTGAGATTAATATAAATATCAGTAGAAAACATATGGGTTGTGTTTATATCTCACCTGTGCTGTCAGTGCTGGACATGTTTCTGTTCTCAGTGTCTTTATTTAATCTTCAGATGATCTTCTTATAGCCACAGAAAACCCCTAATCGCTCAAAAGGTTTATTTTTGCTATACTAACACTTTGTGGAGCTTGTGGGCATTATAAACCATTAGGGACATTTCACATACACTGTCGAAATATTCACAGTACGTATCAGTGTGTGTTACACTTTTCTTTTCAACATAATGAGATGTGATTGTGAGTCGCTTCTGTGACGTTAAAAGTGTGAAACTGCTGTTCCTGAAGCTCATTGACACGTTTATAACTGAACTCACTATTAAGTGTCTAATAATGACATTACCTGTATGTTAAGATGATCTTTTATTAACTCCATGAGAGCAAGAAGAGATCTGAGTTTGGGTGCAGTCAGACACCGTACACAGATAAAAACTAAACAAACAGTCACATGACTACACACTAGCCTGGATTTGTGTGCATGTGGGATTTTTGTAGTATTAAAAAAGCAAGAATTATACAAAATCGTATATTATTAGACTATTATGTTATCATGTGTTTGTCCGTAACAGGGTGGACATTTTATGTCAGTCATTCCATACGTGTTTATAATTTAAGTGCTCAGATTTGGCCTGATTTGAAAATCCCCATCATACACTCCTTCATGATGAAAATGTTTGTCTTTCTATAAGAGATTCCTAATGTTTTTAAAACTGTAGAAATAATTATAAGTATGAACCAGTAAGGATCATTTAACCACTGAAATTCTGGATTATACTTCATCATTCTCACTCTTTTTAGGTAAAGAAAAAAAGGAGTAACTATGTTTTTTGTTTTCTTCATTGATCACTATGGTCAAAACCGTGGTTTTAATACAGTAACCACCACCAATTGATTTGGATTAAATAAATATATTCTGATGTATTTGGCCCTCTGGCGTTGACATTGTGTAACTGCAAGTCAAAACATTAGTTCAAGAATATTCACAGGTGTTCACACCCAAGTTCCCCTGATAAAATATATATGAAATGTAAAATATTAATCGAATGTCATCCATAGTCTGTCTAAAACAAATGTGTAGCATGGTTGGTCTCGTCCGTGTGCTTGTATAACTGTACTTTAAGCCAAGTTACCCTGTTAGTAGTGTCAATATACAAATCTTTTTTCATCCTCAAGTTTTATAACAAATAACTCGTAACTATTGTACAGTAAAACATAGTGTAAGTGATCAGGGATACCACAAATATATCATACAGTACTCACATCTTCACTGTAATATCAGCGCTTAAATCTCTTTCTGACTGACTTTAAGCTCAATCTCTCGCGAGGTGACCGTCTTATCGTCTTCATTCGTGATCTTTCTGATTATTTTACCTCAGAAATGACATTAAAACAAATCAATTCATTGCGAAATGTGTCAATCTACTGTGTGGCGTTAATGTCGCTGCGAGAGGCTTCTTCCCGCGCGTTCACGACGCCAGCTGCTGTGTGCGCGCACTGCTCTTGCGGCCGCACGTGCTGAAAGCCCCGCCCACTCCGCGAGCGCGCGCACGGCACGTTTGGAGACACGAGCTCACGGCTAGATGACGACAAAATGAAAACATGTACACACACATCCGATTTAATACATTTGTCGAAAAGTGAACTATAATATACAAATCTACTTATTGACATCATCATGGGAAACTACCGGAGTGTTTTTTATTGTCGTAAAAGAAACATTCTGTTTAATGTTTAGTCGAAAGAGGGCGAGTTGAGTTTATTTAAGCTGTTTGACGGCCATAAAGACATTCCGAACTTGTTTTGGAACAAAGACTCGATCGAAACGGCCTTTGTTGTTTATTTACTGTTGTAGCTCTGCGTGACGTATAGTAACAGTTGACCAATAGGCGAGCGGCTCTGTCTTGACCTTTTTATTATTTATTTCCACTCCGCCAAACAACCAATCGGCGCTCAAACGTCATTCAGGGGCGTGTCCTCGTGAACGTGATTGTTGAACGCAGTGCACTGGAGTGGATGTTCACGCGCGCGCTCTTGTTTTGTGTGTTGTCTCGTGTAGAAACAGGAGCTTAACGGGTTTGACGGACACGGCAGCAGTTTATATCGATTCATATCGCAGCAGTGATGCCCGGACAGGAGTCGGTGAACGTGACCATCGGTCCACAGAAGTCTTCTACTTTTGTCTTGAAGAAGATTATGAATATTCCTCCTCCAAACATACTGCAGGATCAAGACGACGGTAAACAAACCCGCTGTGTGAGAACACAAACTTGCGTCCGCGCATGTATATTAATGTATATATACTGTATCCATGTTGTTTCATTCACACGATCTTGATTCATGTTTATGCCTTGAACCTGCATTCTTGAGTGCGCGCGCGCGCTTGTAGTCATGCGCTGCATTCATTGGTTCCTTAAAGAACACAAAGTTCCCTTCCAGCGCATACCGCGATAACCAAAAACCGCACCGTGTACAACACCGCGGTACTGTATAATTGACACATTAACGCATTCACAGTACTCAGAGGGACAGGAATCATTAACAATGTTCAAACATCTATTGCTGTTTTACCCTTCAGTTGCTTTGTGTATCGACATTGTAGCTTTATAGTTTGGTACATGTCTATTAGATGTATCGTGGCTAACATGCACCAAAGGACAGTAATGTATGAGATGATAGTACTATAGTATGTTACGGTATATGAGTGTGGGACTTATGATGCTCTGGATTCAATTAATACAAATCTTCATATTATTATTGCAACATAACTATACAAACATGTGCTAACCAACACGGTGGTGGTAGTAGTATTAGTAGTTTACCAACTTTGGTGCTTTTGTTTCATGAGGTGCAATATTCACATACATTTGTGTGAATGTTATAAAACATGACTTTTACAAACACTGCGGTATACCATTTTATTTAAAAAGACAAACGAAGACTTGGACAAAAGGGCCATACGTGTTTAATAAACAATTATTGAACATTGCAATGATGTAAAAATGAACCTGTTGCTTTAAGGTATAGTATGAGATACACTCTTCAAAATAAAGGTGCTTCAAAAGGTTCTTCGATGCCATAGAAAAGTGACCTTTTTCGGCTAAATGGTTCCATGAAGAACTTTCTGTTTCACAACTGGTTCTTTGTGGTGAAAAAGATCACGAAAAGGTAAGATAGAGACGGTTCTTCAAAGAACTTTTGGCTGAATGGCTCTTCTATGGCATCCCTGTGAATATCCTTTAAAGCATCTTTATTTTTAAGAGTGTTTGTCAAATGACTTAAACTCCCTGACTATAAAATAAGAAAACAGCACCACATTGATATTGCTAACATTGTTACTTCCCTAAAAATCTACATTTATTGTCCAATATCAAAACTGAACGATGGTGTCTTCTCTTACAGACATTGAGAAGGAGAAACAGGGTTCAGCAGGTGATGGGGTGTCAAGTGGAGTCTCCGCATCTCTCACCCCCACCATCTGGGACAAGACCATCCCGTACGACGGCGAGACCTTCCACCTGGAGTACATGGACCTGGATGAGTTCCTGCTGGAGAACGGGATTCCCGTCACACTGGAGGAGGAGCTGAGTAAGGGTCAGGGGGCGGAGCCAGATTCAGAGACCGAGGAGAAGGATGAGGTGAACACGCAGGAGTCATCGTCGGTCAGTGATGAAACAGAGCAAGAGGTGACGGAGACCGCAGAAGGTGAGAGAGAACAAATCAGACATTGTCTGGAACAACTATAACCCAACAGTTTGTTTTCTTATGGTGATATTTATGCTGTTAAAACACTTAATATAATTAATAACGCTTTAATACCCAACTGTAAAACCTAAAACACTATCCATTTACGTTACACCTGATCACATCATTTTGTTATTCAACACATTATTCATGTTTTCAAGTTTCATTTGGAGCCATAAACAGAACGTGATGTTTACATGACACTTGTGATGTTTAAACAGTCCACACATGATCTGCTGTCCAAACATGATGTTCGCTCTCATAAAAAAAACTTTCTGTCACCACCAGAAGCCAAAGATGACTCAGGTCGTGTGTCACCTGCTTCTGTTGAGCCGGAGGAGATCGATGTGAACGTCCCCTTCCAGCCGGACCCCACAGATCTGGTTCTGTCCAGCGTTCCGGGAGGAGAACTCTTCAACCCCCGCAAACACCGCTTCTCAGAGGATGACCTCAAACCTCAACCCATGATCAAGAAAGCCAAGAAAGTGCTCGTCCCAGAAGAGGCGAAGGTGATGGCTCATATCAACCTACATTCTGTTCTCTGTTTTTTGTGATCGATTTCTCATTTTCATGCTTTTAAAACATTTGCCTGTATGTTAAAATAGATGCAGAATTGTTTCTTGCTCTTACACGTGCCACATAATCTCTTAACTGTCGGATGAGGCTACATTTGCTTCTCAAACTGGCCGTTTCACGTTTGTCCTAAAACAGATTTCGATGTCTTGTCACAGGATGATAAGTACTGGTCACGCAGGAAGAAGAACAACACGGCGGCGAAACGCTCGCGGGACGCTCGGCGACTAAAAGAGAACCAGATCGCCGTCCGCGCCGCGTTCCTGGAACGGGAAAACGCGGCACTGCGACAGGAAGTGGCCGAGCTGCGGAAAGACTGCGGCCGCTGCAAGAAGATCGTGTCGCTGTGCGAGGCCAAATACGGAGCGCTGTAAGAGACAAACTTCATCAAGAGTGAGCATTTTCTCCAGTGATTCGCAGGCTTCCTGCCGCTGGGGATTCTGGGTAATTCAAGTGTGTGACAGGGTGGATGAGTGAAGAACCACTGATGTTATTTGTTGATGTTTTATGACGCGAGGAGATCAGGAGTGTTTCTGGTCGTCGAGGCTCTAACAGATCGAGTGGATCTGAATCACACAATATATCTATATAAACCATCATGAACTTTACCCTCTGACCTCCCTCATGTGTCATTCCACCCCGGCAGGCGTGCCTGACCGTTGTCGTTCACCTCGACGAGTGATGAAAGCAGCGACAGATGAATCGCACAAGTTCTTGATAAGACTCTTATTTTCATTGCACTTTCCTTCTCTAGTTTGTACTCTATGTCTCTGTACAGAGATGTACGAGAGGGTTTCGGGTAACTTTCTGGGTGTAAAAAGGTGCATGACTTGTTTATAAGAAGCAATGGTTCCGTTTGGTCTTTAAAAATGAAAAGTAAAAATCCCCACTAATAATAGTGGAGGTCAGACGCTGGTGACTGATGATGTCATTAGGGTCTCTGTGGATGATAACAGTGGTCCTGATGCCCGCCCGCTCGCTCTATCTGACCCAGACGCATAAGATGACATGATGGTGTTCAGCACTCTATAGACACACATCTGTCCACTGCACATTTACACATGTTGTTGTTGTTAATGTAGTGCAGATCTTTGACTTACAGTGACTGTTTATATATGGTTTTAACACGGGTATTTAACTGCGAGTCTGATCATAATAAACTGGACTGGTTTAGTTGTAGTTTTCAGAACTCAATCCAGGGCAATAACATGTCAAACATCTTTATTTTTTTATCATGTTTGTGTTTTTATAGCAGTTTGGCAGCTCGGCACTTATGTAAATGAGAAACGCATCATTAATGGATCTTGTTTATAAAACACCAGCAGTTTATTTAGAGACCTTTTGCGTTTCGTGAATGAGGCTTGACGTGTGAAACTGCACAATAACATGTGGAGTAGTTTTTTAAATTTCTTGATATAAAAATATATACATAAATATTTTAACTTGTGCAACGAATCTGACATTTCCACACAGCGTATCATGTTTAAAAATAGCAATTGGTCGTAATGGGTTGGAAAACTTACGATTCGATCTTCTCCAAATTTGTTTGAACACATAACAAACACACACAGCACAAAGTGTACTTACATCCTCATGATTTTCCCATTAATAACATCACAAAACTTTGTTTTAGGATAAACAAACGTCTTTGCGTACTTGAGGCTTGTGTTTGACAAATATTGTGTTTTACAATATTATTGTATGTAATTCTAACGATTGTTTTTCTAAACTAACCATATTTACAAGCAAAAAATAGATAGTGAAGTGGTTCTGCATGCTGATGTCATCGTGCAGTGGGCGTGTCCTCTTCTACATGTAGCGCTAAAAGACTGTTGCGTTCTTTGATGTTTTTAATGTGTCCTGCTCAGTTTTCATTTATTCTACAAACCAAACCCATCTAGAACTTTCTACTGTCAAGGCCAATGTTTGTGATATTCAATAAACCGTGATGTTTTTTAAATGATTGGCCTTTAAAGTAGTTTGTTAAATTTGTAAGTGCGTGTTATCTTCGGCTGTGGACTGAAATGTAGCACTCTTGAGTTTTTAATAATTATTATATCTTTTCTATGTGCTGTTTTTATAACAACACGTCGTCTTCCCATCAGAAGTGAATCTGTAATGCAGTGTGATCTGATAACTGTATCATGAATATTAATAAAGAGAAAACAAGCATCGACCTTGTTGA
Organism: Barbatula barbatula; assembly: GCF_947034865.1. Classification (NCBI taxonomy): domain Eukaryota; kingdom Metazoa; phylum Chordata; class Actinopteri; order Cypriniformes; family Nemacheilidae; genus Barbatula; species Barbatula barbatula. Next base: position 661,594 of record NC_136769.1, on the reverse strand, counting down.
GGTCATGATGAATCTGCCCTGTGATTGGCTCTTGCTGGTGACATCAGGAGTTACCCAGAGACATCTGCACATCACACACACATTACTAAGACCGTTCCCTGTGTTCACATACATTGTCTTTATATAACATGTGTGTATTACAAACAGCATTACGTAACAATCAGCTGAACACTGAAGAGCATCTGAGATCTAACACGGACATCTCCAATATAAGATTGTTCCCTTTTGTCAGTAAATGTAGCGTTTGTAATGTAAACATTTGCGGACACAATTTAATGCACGTTATTGTGATAGAATTAATTCAACATTAAATCAAATAGCTTTCATATACGAGGAATGCCTTTTACTCAGGAAAAAACAACGAACAACAATGTGCTCATTTATTATCTGATGAATCTACAGGATGTTTGATTATGTCTAAATTCCAACATCGGAGATGAACCCCAAGATGGTCTCTTTGTTTTCTCTAGAATTCGTTTATCTTGTAATTTTGATCGAATCAATGTACGATGATCATCGGTTTTAAAATGTTTTTAACCAGCTGTTACAGTCCAGTACCACTTTAAATAATACCATTTAAAACTACAAGAATTTTCTTCCATTTTGTTCATCTTTGGCAAACCTCAACTCTAGTCCTGTATACTTCACTCTTTGTTAGCGCTTTAAGTGCTCATTTGAAAGTCATTTTGGATAAAAGTATCCGCTAATGAAAATATTAAACTAAACGTACGAGAACGGTCATCAGAAAGAAATGAGAAAAGATCCCGACACATCAGACACTGTTAAACAATTTATTAATCATTTCATTTTGCATATAGATTTATATTCATAGAGTTATCTCTGAAAAAATAACTTCAGCACGTAAGAAACTAAAGAAAAGATCTCAAACATAAGAAATATATACAGATTCATGTCATAGTATACATCTCTTCATTTGTTTTACAAATGCTGTTCTGAAAAAAAACACAGGAAAATATAGAAAACTGGTAAATAAATTACAAAAGAAATGTAAAAATACACCAGGTAGAGAAATCTGAATCCCACCCTACCCAAAATGAAACAAACCGATACATTTATCAAGTTGAACATCACATACGGTCTCATTTCATTTCAATATAATCTTTAAACTACAGCACATCATCATATAGTTCACACACACGGCCATTAAAGGGTGATTTAAAGACCTTCAGCATCCAGCGTCTTGTGTTTTTAGCAAGGTGTTCTAAGAGGCCGGTGTGCGTAAAGTGCGGCACGACTGAACTTGACTGATGTCTTAAAGAAAGCCAGCCATCATCTCAGTGCCCTGAAGAGTCTCTACAACCACCTGACAAAACAATGAGGTAACATTCATAGTCCTGAAACTGTGAAAAACAAATACAACAGTGTGCAAACATCCATATAAAATCTCAATGTCGACAAACTCTGAATTATATACAAAAACAACCAACAACATATTCATACAAAACGAGTGCCCATAACATCACCGTCCCTCATGTCCCATCTCTCTAAAGTCACATTGAGTCTCGGCCTGGACGCCTGCATCGCTTCACCTTCACACAAGCTATACGTGTAAGAGACACAAACACTCATGTCCTCAATCCTCTGAAGGTCAAATATGATGCGGATAACTATCGAGTGCAGTACAAACAGCCTTCGAGCAATGTCTGCATTAACCGCTGGCTGGTTTCTGCAGAATCGGCCTAATGCATTTAAACTGTATGCGGTCTATAAATATAAAGTGCATTTAAAGCTCAACTGAACAGCACACAAACACAAGACGTGAGCTCAGGACCGCGAGACATACGCTAGCACAGTGAACGGATCATAAAATCCCTTCAAATATGACCACTGAGGTGTGAGCGGATGTTCCAGAAATCATCCGTAGCGCTTTCCCAAAATCCTAAATGATCATCTAGCATTCATTCCAAAGATTATAAACTTCCTGAATCAACACTAAAATGAGCGGGGGTAGACACAGCAGATTACAGACACTAACTTTTGGCCAATAAAGACCCCGACAATCACATCATTGAATACAGAAAACAACAAACACAAAGAAAGGTGTGCTGGTCAACGCGAAACTAATGGCAAATGGGACAAAGTAACAATCACAATTAATACTTAAGTCATAATACTTTAGTTTCTGTTGGTAGTGTAACGATGATTGATGGGAAATACTTCAGCATTGGAAACTCTGGGGAGGTCTCAGTTGGCCAACACCACAGGCTGGAACGTCTGGCCTGAATACTGCAGGTTGTACCCGCCAAGCCCCTCCACAAACGGAGCTTTATCCATGAAGGAAATTCCACCGTTGGCACCGATGATTCCCAAGGCCTGACCCGGCGGCGGGCTAGAGAACGGGTCGAAGGAGACGTGGGGGGGCAGAGCGTGGAACGAAGCCATGGGCGGAGCTTCTGCATCAAAATAGAGCGGTCTCTGAGACACTGGAAACACAAACTCTTTTGCATTGGGGGACAGTTGGCTGGAGACAGGAGGCGTAAGGGAGCGCATGGCGAGTGAGAGAGGTCTGTGCTTCATCAGCCCGGGAGGAGAGACGGTGCCAGGCGAGCGCGTCGTCACCCTCTGCGTCTGGAGCATGCCGGACGTTCCGCAGTTTCCGATCTTCCTCATCTTTGTGGAGCCGAATTTGGTTGCGGCGAAGCTGGCGGTGGTGAAGGTGATGGGCTGAGGGCCAGTGCGAGAGGGCGGGTGTGGGTACACGAGGCCTGCGATGGGTGGAGACGGGGTGGATGTGTTTGAAGAATGGGCACTGGGGTTGGTGGGCGTGCTGGGAGCGGTGTAACCAAACAGCCCCGGGCATGATGAGGTAGAGAGGGGTGTCGGAGAACTGGAAATAGACGGCAGCAAATCGGGCGACATCCGGCCTCCAATGGGCACAAACACCTGAGCCTCGGGGTTAAAGCCCAGACTTTTTACTTCCTCAAACTCCACTTCACTTTTAAGCACACTTGCATCCGAACAGCGACCCCCTAAACCTGGTGGATCCTCCATATATAGAATGTTCACGGCGCTCTTCTCTCCAATCTGGTAGGACACTTCGTACGGGTCGATCCAAATGCTTAGCTCTGGGGGAACGTTAGCGTGGACTTCCTGCGTGTCCAGACCGCTCCTCTTGGCTGCGAGTTCCACCAGCGGGTCTGACGGGACACCCAGGTGAAGACAGCGGAAGGCAGAACCGCGTAAAGGTGTGTCGGGGTACCAGTGTCCTTCAAAACGGGACACGAGAATTCGCTCCAACTCCTCACCAAACAGATCCGCCCTCCGGCGCGGAAGTTTATTGTACAAGTAGGACACGATGAAGTTCAAGGCGACCTTCACCTCCAGATGCATGATTGTGTACGATAATTGAATTTTGTGTGAAACACCTTATGGCAGTCTCAACATTTCTTGCGAAAGTCTTGAGTCGCAGCCTTTGGTTTGAATTTAAAAGGGCCTCTGATTTTGGTACATTGATCAATTTCTTTTTTTCAACTCGGTGACCATGTGATGTCAAGAAATGAATCTTGACCCCATGAATGCTTGTTTCCAGCTAGTGTCCAGTTTCTTCAAACTCCCTGGAAAGACACAATAAGAGGACACGTAAGTATGTGTTTGTACACATTTCAGTCGATGATGATCTTTAGGAAATCCCTCATCAGTCCAGCTCACTAACATAACATGAGTTCAGAGCGTAAAAGCCACACTGCACAGCCAAATCGCCAGTGTTAACAAAAGGCCAAATTAACTCTGTACAGTGTGGATTACATATACACTATGAGAGTTATTTTGGGATTTTGCTGTGTGCCTTATACAGCGTCAGGATAAATCTGCTTGAACAAACTGATATCATGTAATAACAGTATAAACACATCTTCTAATTTAAGAAATCACATTTACAGTTGAGTTACAGTCTTAAACACAGCTGATGATGAAGTGGTGCTGTTGGAGGTGAGGTTTAAAACCATGTCGTCATCATCAGCGTGTGTGACGTCTCTTCACAATACTGATCTTCATCATTGAACTTTCATGATGTTATTTCTCTCAACACACAGTGCTCACATGAGGACGAACTCCAGTGAAAGAAAGAGTTAAAGAAACTGGTTCACATGTAAAGTCATTGTGGTGTAAACTGCCGTTTATCCGCATCACAGTTGAGTAAAGTGACATTCATGTGCGGAGCAGATAAAAGATTATCTGTGCACGAACGAACAACAACGTCAGAGGCAAACAAACACACGCGCACGAGTGCAGACGAATTACGCCACATTACGTCACATTATTACAACCGAATCTCACTTTCTGAAATGATCGACAATTCATCCCTCCATCAAAACAACAACAAACATCATAAGTGTATCAATGCAACATGACAAAGTCCAGAGCAACACAATCCAGAACAGTTTCAATCACGTGCACTTCGTTTCTTATAGATGAAGAAATCAAACACTTACCTCGCGTTCTCCTCACGCGCCTGTAATGTCCATTAGTCCGTTTAACGCTGTTATAGCATCGCAGCGTGCGCGTGATCGCGTCGACATTCGTTCGAATAAAACGCGCTTTTAATTGTGAGATTATTTTGCGTTAAACTGATGGCGTGACATGTTCTGAGCGTGCACGCGCCCGCGGAAACTTCACTGCTTAACGGTCTCGCGCATTTATACGCAGCTGTGATGGCGGCCGGAACTACTTTCTGCGCGCAATAATTCAACAACTCTGCGCGTACAAACGTCACGAACTCTGTTAAAAAGATCCATCATTGTCATTTGATCACTGAACTCTTATTAAATGTGTTTGATGTAGTAGTTTAGTCAACTATAAAATGTTGGCTCAGCATTCATGTTGATTTCACATTTTTTATACATCCCGGTTTAAACTTTTATTCAAACATCTATAAAGTACATCTATCTAATGAGGCCTCTAATTGCTGGCGACTTCATTTTTCCATGCGTGTGGTTGTGCTGCGGAAGGCTAAAAATAAAAGATGCTATAGCAACAGAACCTCCATTGGCTGCGCATTTGACAACTGCAGTGTCCACACGATAGGGGGCGCTGTGACGTTTTGATTGTCACATATTCCCAGCTGCATGCTGGGAGATTGAGTTTCTGTGACTGCCGTTCGGTGACACGTTGGCGTTATTATGTTAAATCTATGATATAATATATTAGATCTACGATATGTTACCCATATCGGTCAAACAGGATTATACACGCCATCTTATCATAAAGTCAAATGTAGAAACAAATAATTTCATTAAATTGCTTAATTTCCCACTGGGGTTGAATATATAAAGTTTGGGGGTTTTAAATGTTGGCAGATCACTTTACAGTAATGCGGTTTAAAAAGACGCGTTAAACAATTAGAAAGATTTCATCGAAGTTATTTCAGGAAGTGAGTGTGACGTCAGTGCCGTAAAGCGTCAAGCAGCCGTCGTGATTCGGCGCACGTGTAGCTGTTGTCATTCTGTGAGATCACATCATGGTTCTGAGTTCATATAGTTTATGAGCGCGCGGAATAACACACGTGCACTCTGCTGAAGTGAATACAGTATAAAGTCATTTAATGACGGAAAGACAATCCAGCGTTTACAAGCTGTGTCCTGTGTTGTTTCCGTCAGCTGGTCGCGGGTCAGCGCTGCTCTGTGTTTGATCGGTTCTGGTCGGGTTGAGAGGATGTTTGTGGTGGTCGAGATGGTGGACACGGTCCGGATCCCTCCGTGGAGCTTCCACAGAGAGCTGAATGACGCCATCGCCGAAGAACTCAACAAGAAGCTGGCCAACAAGGTGCAAACGCATTCTTTACACGAACATAAACACCACACACATACACGTGTTCATTCACACACCACGATCTGCAAACATCGCAGTTCAACATCCATCCTGAGGCATAAACATCTCACAGATGTCTTTGAAACGTCCACAGGACATCTGACAGCAGACGTATCAGATGGGGCTTGCTGATGACGTGTCTTTTGTGTAATGTTGCCTTGTGTACCCTTGCAGGTTGTGTATAAAGTGGGTTTGTGTGTCTGTCTGTATGACATCACTAAACTGGACGATTCTTACATCTTTCCGGGGGACGGAGCGTCACACACTAAAGGTTCTGAACTCTGTACTTATACTCTTATGGTCGGTTTATATACTCTTTCATTTATCATTCTCAAACTTCTCTCTCTTTCTCTCTGTCCAGTCCATTTCAGATATGTGGTGTTCCATCCATTCCTGGACGAGATTCTGTTGGGCAAGATAAAGGGCTGTAGTGCTGAGGGGGTTCACGGTGAGACACTCAACCTAGGGATTCTTCTCCCAAAAATGAAAATTCTGTCATCATTTCCTCTCCTTTGAGTTGTTCCAAATCCGTTGTTCTGATGAACACAAACGAAGATACCTTATAACCAGACAGATTTTGCCCCCCATTGACTCCAATAGTAGTCAAAAGTGCCCCAGAACTGTTTGCTGTCCTACATTCTTCAAAATGTCTTTGTTTGTGTTCAACAGACAAACTAAATGATAGTATTTATATTTTTCCTACTATGGGAGTCAATGGGGGGCAAAATCTGTTTGTTTATAATCATTCTTCCAAATGTCTTTTCTGTGTTCATCAGAACAAACACATTTGAAACGACCAAAAATGAAAATTCTGTCATCATTTCCTCTGCTTTGAGTTGAAGATCCCTTCCATTTATAAAAACCAGCTGATATGGTTTCTGCATGTTTACTGCAGTATGAATCCTGGGACCCGTTTCAATAAGGAGGTTCAAGCGACACTGAGTTAAAATATGAACTCTGAGTTGATTTACTCAGATAATCTCTACTCTGAGTTTTCTGTTTCAGAACAGCTGGTTTCAATCAGTTCAATCCACTCGGAGTAAGTTTACTCGAGGTTACGCGTATTCACCGCGGCTTTAAAAAGCCATCATCAATTGAGCGAAGATAACATGATTCACCATGGCAACGCCACGTGACAAAAAGCGTTCCGTTTATTTCTTGCAGACGAATTGGAGGCACTATATAAAAATGTGTCTATATATACACATTTACATGTAAGATATACATACATATATATATATATATATATATATATATATATATATATATATATATATATATATAAACACATATATACCTTCGGTTTTTGTCATGTAGGTGCAATCCTTCTGCAATAAAAAGAACATGGCAGCAGCTGAAAATAAAATATAAAAACATCCTTCAGTCCGGTGAGTTTAAATGCTCTTGCTTGTAGGATGCCTGACTGTGAAATGCTTGATATATTTAATAAACTGGCTTTGAAAGTTATGAGGATATGAGAACCGAGCACTGTGGCTATAGAAGACAGAAAACTGGCGATGCTTGCCCCTGCTCCAGCTGTGTGTAACGGAGTGAAGAGCTGTGCAGTGTGTAAGCCTCACTCCCTGACCAACAGACAGAGACGCTCTACGGCTCATCGTTAGAGCGCCCGCTTCCAATTCGGGCCAACGTCGGTCCGAAAACCGCGCGAGTGGGACCGGCTACATGTGCACCCAATCACAATGGGAAATCCTTAAGGGTATTTGAATTATTAGCTACTTCCAGAGGTGGCAGCAAGACCACATTTATTTGATCAGCTTATTCAGAAAGGCGTTCACCATTCACCTGTAATCCTATGAACCTCCTCTTTGATGGCTCTCACAGGAAGCTTAACACAAATGTATAAAAAGTGCTTGAGAGCGATTCACACTTTTCTTACTGCTATGCATACAGTTGCCTTGCTAACGTGATCTGCATCGGTGTTATAAAGAAAGCTTCCGTTAGCAAAGAAACGTGACCATAAAAATAATCTGCTCAGATGTAAGAGCGCATTCACGAGAGAGGTTTGTGATGTAAGGATGAAGCAGATTGTGGATATATTTAATGGACTGCAGCCCCGGATTGGCTAATCGGGAGCACCGGGAGAATTCCCGGTGGGCCGGTCAGTTTTTTTGGCCGCGAGGGCCGGTATTGTCATGGCACGGTTGAAATGTGGCTTTCCATAGGCTGCCTTTACTCACAGCAGCCCTAATCTTTTTATTTATTATTTTATCGCAGCCCCACTTAGAGCGCAGCCTGCAGGTTAATGATGACGTGATTATCTTTTGACTCCCTGGCCCCGCCCCCGACAGCGCCACTGCAAGTTGGTCAAAATAAAAAACCGTCAGAAATAAAAATGCGCAAAGGCGGCGCTGAAAAGGCCAGAATAAAAAGGAAGAAAGCTCTGGAAACTGACGCGGTCAAATGTTCTAAGCTGACCACATTTTTTCTCAAAATAAATGAAGACGACGAGACGGCCGGTAAGCTAACGTTAAGGTATTTAAGAATAGGAGCACTGCAAGATGCTGGCGGCCGTGCAAAACAAAATTTTCTGCAAACCAATAGGTGCAATCTAGCTCATTGTTAGAGCGCCCGTCCCCCAATCGGAACGACGTAGGTTCGAAGCCCGCGCGGGGCGAGTGGCACTGGCTATGCAATGAATCCGGTATAGGTAAAGTTGCAGAGACCAGTGCTCTGCTCAGGCGTTTATTAATGTTTTAGGGTTGTCCATGTTTCCCTGAAGCTACACTTATGCAGAGGAAAAAGAGATGAAACAATCATTAGATATCATTGTGAAAGAAAAGTCAGATAACAGTCCAATAGTTTTATTATTTAACATTCTTTATTTAACATACTTTAATTTGTAAAAAATATTTGAAGTTGTAAAGCAGATCTTTCATTAAAATAAATTATAGTGTCATTAGACAGTGCAATACATTTTATTTTAATCTTTTGTAATTTATATTTTTTTCCTCATTTCAATGTTTGGATATTTATGAACACTAATTCTTAAAGAAAATAGATTCTGATACTGCCCTGTTCTAATAAATCTTCACTGTGAAGCAAAACTTAGGCTACTGTATTTTCACTGAATGACAATGAATTCAAGGCTGTGGAGAACAGTGCGCTATTGCAGACTTAGGTTTTAATGATCATTATTTTAATATAGTCAGTCGTAAACTAAAGTGGGCCGGTCTAAGGCATGAAACTCCAGGGCTGAAAATGAGTCCCATTCCGGCCCTGATGGACTGTAAAGAAAAACTGTATCGCTCAAATAAAAAATCCTCCGGATATGATAAAACATCCTACACCATATATTCTCTCCCGACGTAAATTTAACTCTCTCCAAATGAATGCAGCTTCCTCATCTACGGGTACTGAATAAACGGACATTTAATGTCTGTGTTATAAACTTGTGCGCGATTAAGGAAAACGAATGAAAAAACAAACGGCGAAGGCAATTTCAACACCACTCGCGCTTCTAAAAGGGGCGGAGATTGAAACAAACCTCGGGTTAGTGAAATAAAACCTGCTCCAGACCAGGTTAGGTTCACAGAGTAGGTTACTATGGTTACTCACTCTAAGTATAATATACCTTGATTTCTGAAACGGGCTTGACTTACCCCGCGGTCACGGGTTTGATATACCTCGCGTTCTGAAACTGAAAACCCAGAGTATCCCGTTTTCTGGGGTTAACTTACTCTGAGTTTGCACTTACCCTGCTTTCTGAAACGGGTCCCTGTAGGTGATCAGTCTGTGTAGCCATACAAATGTCTTTAGACAGAGATAAATAAATCTGTGTGTGTGTTTGCTTCCGCAGTCACTCTTGGATTTTTTGACGACATCTTAATCCCACCAGAGTCGCTACAGCAACCTGCCAAATTGTATCCTAATCGTCTACATAATCTGCTCCTGAAAACTGAAAAATCATGATGACACGCATTGGTTTAGTTTCTTTTTAAACGTTTTTTCTATATAATTTATATTGTGGCTCAGAAGTTATTGAGAAACCATAATGAGTATTACACCGAGGTTAGCCATAAAAATGTAGCCACCCAGCATGCTTTGTTCCTTCACGGATGCCGCAGCGATGAGGCGGAGCAGGTGTGGATGTGGGAGTACGAGACCGATGAGGGCGCTCATGATCTCTACATGGACCAGGGAGAGGAGATTCGCTTTCGGATCATGGACGAGGTCTTTATCGACACGTCGCCCTCTGGTCCCAGTACAGAGAAGGACTCCACCAGTGCAGCAGGCACAGCGCCACCCGCTGGAACTGATGAAAGCACACAGCAGAAAGAGTCTCCATACACTCTCATAGTAAGAGAAGAAATCTCACCTCTTAGATGGAGCCGGGCCGTTCGTAACTCATAAACGGTTTTTCACATTTATAATGTCAAGTAATTCTTGTCAGAATGCTGATGGTTCAGGATCTGTCTGTCCCGCAGGCTTCCGTCAGCGAACCGGGTCTGGGTCTCTTGTCCTGGTGGAACGGTTAGCATCTCAGTATCCATAGCAACGGACTCATGAGCTTTACATCCTAAGGGGAAGTGACAGCTCCTCGGACCAATCAGAGAGCAGAGCCTGCTGACCGATACAAAACACAACAAACAGTTATTTATAAGCATTTGAATAGAATTATGGAGTTGTGATGTTTTAGGGGGGTTTAAGTTCAATAACAGGTTTGCTGTGTTCTCAGTTGTACAGAGAAATTCATTCCTATAAGATGAAAGATGTGTTTTGTTTGTTTGCCAGATTTTTCAACATTAAAAAGTAGTTAAAGGGGAAGTTCACCCAAAAATCAACTAAACATGTTTAACGTCATACGTGGGTGTGTGAAAATCACAAAGCTGATTTTTGGGTGAACTTCCCCTTTAAAGTGATTCAGGATTATGGGATCACGTTTGTTTGGTTCAACTGTTTTTACTGTACGTAAGACATGATATTTGTTGTTAAACTATGATGATACAGATTTAAGGTTATTTATGTAATACATTACATAATCGAAGTCCGAAAATGTTCGTGAGAATAAAGATACGTTGTTTTGATTTTTCAGTCCGTGTAGGTGTTGATGCTTAGTGTGAATGATGCTGGTTCGAATGGATCCTGTGACGTCATGATACAGTTTAGAGTTGACGTCGCTGTTCATCTAGAACAAATATTGATACGCATCTGTTGAATAATTTCATTACTCGGAGTCAATTGTTATTAAATGATTATGAACGTAGCGGCTGACGCATGTGACGCAATAACGCGTGCGGTGCGTCATCACGGGAATCACACGCACTTGAGTTCTGCTGATATATCACATGTGCTGTGATCTGACGGCAGGACAGGACGAGATCTCAACTCCAGACTGCTAAAGTAAGTTCATCATTCAGCTTCTTTCATCAGATGTTCGTTCATATGCTATAGCTTTAAACATATCAGTAAACCGAATAGATGCTTTGTTGCTTTGTTTTGGGGGGTTTGTTTGCCCCCATCCGCGTCTCAGAGGCGTCTATGCAACGCGCCCGCGACCCCAAACATGCTATGGTTTGAAATGCACGCATGACATTTGAATATTGACTAGATAGGCAGCATGCTAGGTTTGGGGACACGCCCCTCTCTCGCGAAGAAGATTCTGGAAGCGAGTGATGCTCACTTTTCTCGTTTGACGCTCCTGCCGTGCGATCCGTGTTTATCTGAGATGATGGTTTTGTGAGTGTAACGTGGGTCCTCGAGTCTGCTGTTTATTGGTGCGTTTATAATTAATCTACCGATACATAACTGAATGACACCGGTCGTGTGACGTCACACATGCACTGTGGCTTCAATAAACCTGCAGCCTTTTTTTATACATAAACGAAAATATTTGGGCTCGAGCAATATTCTGTCGCTGCATTTGATTGAAGTAGATTCATCAGATATTGCAGTTAAAGATATTGACTCTGTATAGGTTTGTTTTTTGTCTTCTCCTTAAAGAACATTATGGTTTCTTTTCTTTACATATTTGTCAATCAATTCCATCTTTACTTTTATGTATTTTACTGTTTACATAATTGTCATCGAATATCCTCATAGTTTTCCAGGTTTTTTGTACAATCTTGTATATTCAAGATTCAAAATTCAAAAAAGCTTTATTATGATAAAAAAAGTTTTACATTGCCAAAGCAGGAAGATTAAATATATTCTACAACTAAAAAAAATATTCTACATGTATTGAAAAAAAATCTACAAATGATTTACATGATCTGAGAACAGATTGTTACTGTTGATTTGCTGAATACACAGATCTGTCAGTCAAAGCATGTGGATGTCAGCATCATTCTGCTATCAGAAGAGTTGTGTACATAACACATAATACATTCTTCCGTATACCAGACACACACACACACACACACACACACACAGTGTCTTTGTGCTGTTCCACTGCACGTCTGTCAGGAAAACATGTGTGAAGGCAAACAGAAAACAGAGCAAAGTACACTGAGTGTGCGTCATCATCTCACGCTTGTGTTGTTTTCTGTTACAGATTGATCGGTTCATCTAAGTCTCTCTCTCACACACAGAGGCTTTGATCATGGCAGATGCAGATCTGTCGTCCCCACCGGACTCATGTCTGCGGTCTCCACGCTCAGCATCGCTCTCGCTGTCATTCCCCTTCATGAGAGAGGGCAGTCAGGTGTGGGACAGAGGAACCCTGCCGCCCGGAGAGTTACCCAGCCCACTGCCCATCAAACGCACACGCTCGTACTCAGCGTAAGACACACACACACACACAGAATCTATACACACCAGAGTGTTGTGTCAGTGTTGTGTGTGTTGTGTCAGTGTTGTGTCAGTGTTGTGTCAGTGTTGTGTCAGTGTTGTGTGTGTTGTGTTGTGTTGTGTGTGTTGTGCTGGTTGTTGCTCTTCTGTCGTGACAGGACTTGACGTATCTCGCCGTCAGGTTTGAGCTGATGGGCTTTTCTCCCAGTATGTATGAGATCTTGTCCTGTTGTTGTGTCAGTGTTGTGTGTGTTGTGTGTGTTGTGTCAGTGTTGTGTCTGTGTTGTGTGTGTTGTGTCAGTGTTGTGTCAGTGTTGTGTGTGTTGTGTGTGTTGTGCTGGTTGTTGCTCTTCTGTCGTGACAGGACTTGACGTATCTCGCCGTCAGGTTTGAGCTGATGGGCTTTTCTCCCAGTATGTATGAGATCTTGTCCTGTTGTTGTGTCAGTGTTGTGTGTGTTGTGTGTGTTATGCTGGTTGTCGCTCTTCTGTCGTGACAGGACTTGACGTATCTCGCCGTCAGGTTTGAGCTGATGGGCTTTTCTCTCAGTATGTATGAGATCTTGTCCTGTTGTTGTGTCAGTGTTGTGTGTGTTGTGTCAGTGTTGTGTCAGTGTTGTGTGTGTTGTGTCAGTGTTGTGTCAGTGTTGTGTGTGTTGTGTCAGTGTTGTGTGTGTTGTGTCAGTGTTGTGTGTGTTGTGTCTGTGTTGTGTCTGTGTTGTGTTGTGCTGGTTGTTGCTCTTCTGTCGTGACAGGACTTGACGTATCTCGCCGTCAGGTTTGAGCTGATGGGCTTTTCTCCCAGTATGTATGAGTAGGGATGCTCCGATCCACCTTTTTTGCTTCCGATACCGATTCCGATACCTGAGATTCAGTATCGGCCGATACCGAGTACCGATCCGATACTAAGGTAAAAATTTTAAAGTGCACAATTACTTAATAAACTACGTGCATTGCTGTGCAAGACATCAGGCTCGACTTAACATAAATTTCCTGACCCCGTAAAACAAAATAACAAACTAATGATTCACAAATTTAGTAAATAGTTTATTAAACCAGCACCGGTGCAAAACAAATGAAAAATAAAACAAAAGTGTTCACTATCTTTGGACAAAAGACATTCAAAATTAAAGTGCAAATTAAGCAGCTGAATATAACAACAGCTTCACTAGCTTGATAAACGGGTATAAATAAATGGAAACAAAATCTCTTAATAATTTTTAAGAAAGTGCAAAAATAATTAAAAAATCAATTCGCAAAAAAAAGCTGCTGAAATTGAGCAAAAAAGTAATAGCTTTACTGCTTTAGATATTCAAAATAACATGAATCAGATCTTTTTAATGCTTTAGTCACTAAAGCAAAGTCCACTTAACTAAACTAAAGTTTAGTGAAAATAAAATTTAACATCCATGGATGTGTGCGGTTAAACTTAAAAGCGACACGGGGGACACGTCGCAGCTCCAGATATCTGTTGTAAAACTCACCGCATTGACATCTTAAATTTTTTCGGATATGTGTTTGCTTTTTGACTTTTCGGTACAGTTCAAGGTAGAGTTAAATATTTACGCTTCGGCGTGTCGTACTGCGGCTCCAGGTGGTTTATAAGGAGTCTGAAGCCATTATTCGCAACGACGGACAGCGGTTGCCCATCCATAACAATGAAAGCGGTGGAACTTATTGGCGTAGCTGTTGTAAAATAACTCCAAATGACAGATATTTTGGCTCGCTCCATGCTGTTCGCTGCTATATGTTCACTTGTTCACGTGCACTACGTACAGAGCACGTTGCTAGCGTATGATGTCGCACGTTGCTAGCGTATGATGTCACACGTTGCTAGCGTATGATGTCACACGTTGCTAGCGTATGATGTCGCACGTTGCGCAATGCGCAGCCGCCCACGAGAGAGTTTTAGCGCCGGTGTCTCCATGAACTTTTACATCGTCTAGCACAAATTTTATGTCAGATCGGGTATCGGTGACAAATTGCACCGATACCCGATCTAGAATTTTATTACGTATCGACGCCGATACCCGATACGAATATCGGATCGGAGCATCCCTATGTATGAGATCTTGTCCTGTTGTTGAAACTGCTTGAAGTCTTTGTGGAAGTTTGTGAACTGGGGGAAGAATGTTTCTCTGATGTCCGTATAGTTTGGACACGAGGTTAAGAAGTGCAGATCTGTTTCCACTTGTCTCTGTGTGCAGTGTGGACACAGTCGCTCTTTGGTTAATTCTGGCTGGAGTTTGGGGTTCAGTTGGACACGTTTGGGGTTTTAGAGTTAGTTCTGAGATCAGTTGGATGAGACAACTTTTCTCTGGGTTCAGCTCCTGATGACGTAAGGCTTTGTGATGGAGTGATTCTGTATCGCTGTTCTTAAGGTGGTTATAGAATTTAATCGCTCTTTTTTGTATTTTAATTATTAGAGGATATAGTCCTAATTCTGCTCTGCAGGCGTTGTTTGGGGTTTTGCGTTGTACCCGTAGAATGTTTTTACACATTTCTGTTTGCAGAGTCTCAGTTGGGTGTTTGTCCCATTTGGAGAACTCTTGGTTGGTGAGGGGACCCCAAACCTCACATCCATAAAGTGCTATTGGTTCTATAACGGATTGGATTATTTTAAGCCAAATTCCAGCTGGGATGTGGATTTTTATATTCCTTTTGATAGCGTAAAAAGCTCTTCGTGCCTTGTCTCTCAGGTCGTTCGCTGCCTTGTTTAAGTTTCCGGTGTTACTGATGTTTATACCGAGATATGTGTAGTTTTGGGTTTGCTCTAAAGGCACGTTGTTGAGTTTAAAGTTGTGATGTTGGTTTTGTCGACTATGCCTTTTCTGGAATATCATAACTTTGGTCTTTTTAAGGTTCACTGATAGCGCCCATGTTTGACAGAAAGTGTGCAGGATGTCTAGATGTTGCTGTAGAGCCTCTTTTGTGGGTGACAGCAGCACCAGATCATCTGCAAACAGAAGGCATTTCACTTCAGTGTCTAGTAGGATGGGACCGGGTGCTGGTGACTGTTCTAAAGCCCGAGCTAATTCATTAATGTAGATGTTAAATAGAGTAGGACTCAGACTACAGCCCTGTCTTACTCCACGACTCTGGGAGAGGAAGTCTGTGTGCTTGTTGCCTATTTTAACTGCAAATTGTTGCCTATTTTAACTGTCTCTCTCTATCTCTCCGTCCCTCTCTCTGTCTCTGTGCAGGACTGTGACTGCAAACGCAGGCCCCGTCTTTAAGGGTGTGTGTAAGAACTTCTCGAGGCCTCAGGGTCACGGATACATCAGACCGGCTCATGGTGGTGAAGACATCTTTGTGCACATCTCAGAGTGAGAAGTCTCATCTCATCTACTCATCTTTTTCTTCATTATTGTTTTTTCCAGTAAAAGAAATTGTCGTGTTGGCACACATAAACGTTTTATTTGTGTTTCTCGTGTGTGTTGTGTTGTCAGTGTGGAGGGTGAATATGTGCCTATGGAGGGAGACGAGGTGACGTACAAGATCTGTCCCATTCCACCCAAAAACCTGAAGGTCCATGCGGTCGAGGTGACCATCACCCACCTGAAACTAGGAAGCAAACACGAGACCTGGTCAGGCCAGATCATCAGCGCGTAGACCCTGACCACCGTGTGTGTGTATGCGTGCGTGTCTGACTGGAACTACCTGACATATTTAAGATTTGTATGTGAAAGTAGATTTTAGTTTAGCCCGGCCAAACATGTGTTTAGTCTGGGACTAGACTTAAGACTTGTTAGTGAAACTGGGACATTAAATGATTTGATTAAATGTTGTAAATGTTGACAACACGCACCTGTTATGCAAACGACTTCAGCTCAACACATCTCCAATGGTAAAACATTTACTACAAACCATTAACATCAACCTACATCAACAACAAATAACATCAACCTACACGAGTAGTATTCAAAGTATTATGACTTCATTACTCGTCTTGAGTGACATCATGATTCATCAGCGTTTATTCTGTCATCTCTAGTGGAATATATTTAACATTGTTTTACACCTCTGACCTCAGTATCATGATTTGAGTGTTCTAAGATCATTTAAATTTACCTGTAGAGAATTCTGGGCAGAAAAATTTGTTTATACAAAACATGTAAGTGAACTCTGTGAGGACCACAGTAGGATTTCCCTACTGGAAACAAACACTGGAAACATTCAGAGATCAATCACATGTTTGTTATTCTGGTTTAAAAGAATTATATTTACAAAAGGCATCAATGTTGAAAAGATGAATCAAGCACAACATTTAGCTTTTGGACACATACACTTAGAAATTCAAGTGCCCTGAAGTGATCATGTTTTTTCCTGTAAATGCAAAGAATAATAATGATGCCGTTTTAAAGGCATTTGTCTGTGGAGAATCCGCTTCATTTAATAGTTGCTCATGAATTCTTTCTGTACTTGTGTTATAATATCATTAAAGATCTCTGGGTTTATACTGTATTGTCTGTCTGAAAGTGTCTTTATTCTGAAGTCATAACACAAAACAAGATTTGATTTGTAAATAAGTGTTTAGATGTGAAAGACATTGAGTGCTGATGTCATGATGAGGGTGGAGAGAGTCCAGAGGGCTGTGTTGATGTATTGCTAGAAGCTGAAGTGAATCTTCATCTGTAACCAGAGGTAAGTTCTGCTCTTAACCCATAAGAAACTCAATTCTCTTCTCTATTCTCATATTCCTTTTGTTCAGCAGCGACATGGACAAACTCATTCATCTCATTTTACTTTCTGGTGAGAAACACCATCATCTCATAGAACACACAAACATCAAGAAATGTAGTATTACCTAACAGAAAACTTCATTTAACTGATTTTCAGGTAAAAGCGTAAAGTTTTTGTTTTTCTTCGACAGGTCTTGTTTCTGCCGCTGGTAGTTTAGCAGGTGATCAATTCTTTAGATTCTTCACATAGAAAGGAGAGAGATGATGTAAATGATGGTTTTATTGTACACATGAGAATGTGTCTGTAATGCTTCATTCTGTTCATAATGTCTTTCAAGAGCTTCCAATGGAAATATCATCAACAGATTCTGATTTTTGCAAATATATTATAATTCATTTTACAATTTACAATATTTTGGAACACTTGATTGAAATATATATTCATAGTTCAAGTTATGATCTAAGTCATAAAACTTTCCAGTTAAACATTCCTATTATCAGGATCATTTGTATTTCAATGTGAGGTGAGAAGTTGTTCAGCTGTGAGTCTGTGGTTTATGTGTGTTGTGTCAATGAATCAAACTGATAGAACACATATGTTGAAACAGAGGATGATAAAGTCCTCATCCTCATCTTTTGTCTTGACTTTATATATAACTACAGATGGACTGAATAACTGTCTTTCAATATGTATATATTTTAGAGAATTTAGCATTGAAAGGAACAGCGACACAATCATCCACATGGAGTACCTGGACAGCTCAACGTGTCATAGATGGTATCAAAACTGGCCCATCTACTGTTCCATACTGCTGTCATACATCATCTGTAAGTAACCCATGGTGGAGGCTGGATCTTCGGGATATATATGACATCAGTACAGTGGTCATCACTGCCAGATCAGACTGCTGTTCGAATGAAGCCAGCGGAGCACAGATTCGTATCGGAGACTCACTGGAGAACAACGGAAACAACAATCCCATGTAAAGTTCTTCATGAAATCACTTGATTGATTTGTTTCAACAGCTCTGTAGAGATTCATTGATTCTCTCTCTAGATGTGCCGTGACTCCTGATTTTCTACTTGGTCAAAGCATCAGTTTCTCATGTCGTGGGATGTTGGGACGTTATGTGAATGTGGTCAGACCTGGAAGTACATCTATTCTCGCTCTGTGTGAAGTGGAGGTCTATGGAGGTAATCTCTTTAAATGTGCTGTTTGGTAGAGTCGGTGCATTTAAAATGTTACTTGTAACAGTGTGATATATTTGTTAATGGTGATATGAGTTGATGTGAATGTATGAATGAGACTGAAGTCAGTAAATGAGTGATTGATTTAAGAAGCTCCTGTTTGTATTCTCATCATCTCAATGACAGCTGCTCAACTACACAAATATATTCAGACTCAACACCCTTTTCAACGTCAACCAGAAAGCTTTTGTTTAGTTTTGGTTGTTCATTTACATGAGAGCAGTGACTGAAATGCAAACTATAAAGCAGGTTTGAAGGGTTTGAAAGTGATTCTGTCTCTGTGTAATTAATGTGTAGAAACGATGATGTCATGTGTATCACATTTTCCTTTGCAAAGTGTCATCAGCAGCTTTTGCATGTCGTGCATAGTTCAGTGTTTTAGTCATTTATCACAGATGCATGTGAACGGTCATCACTTTAACAACATTATCATCTGTAGCGAAACCACTTTTAGTCATGTTAATATAGTCGAGTGTTAAAGTAAAATGTCATTCTGCTTTGGTTCATTGGGGCCCAATGTTTCATCTAAATATCAGTGTTTTTATTAGTATGTGATTTTTTAATTCGATTTTTCTGTTTTAGTCCCCATGAGAAAAAGAACCTTTCTTCGGCTGAAGTTTTCCTCCAGTGCAGCTGTTGAGAGCAACAAAATCCTCCATCAGGTGAGAAAAAGAGTCTTAAGATAGAAAAGTAAATGTGATGATTGAAGACAGAAGTGATATATGAGAGTGTTTGATGTGTGTAAATATATGACATGAGTGATGATGACAGATGAGAAATGACAGTATGTTTCATGTGTGGATTGAAATATTTGATGTATTTTAGCTTCGGTCTGTTCTGGGATCACACATCTCTGATTTTAATCTGTCCTGGACACAACTACCCAAGAAAGAGAAGAAACCAATAGCGGACCGAGGCGAGTACACACACTTTACATCTACAGATCAAAAGTCTTTCGTGTGAAAGTGTTCACAGTAAATCATAATGTAGTGTTTTAGGCGAGGAACACACAGATATCCAGAAGGTTCACAGATGAAGTTTAGATGCTGATGTGTTTGTTTCATTCAGATTTCTATTGCATGTGTCACTACAGTTTGAGACTGAAGACGTATATTCATAAGAACAATCTGAAGAGTTGAAACCATAGTTAACTAATGATGCTTTTGGGAAATACACACCTGTTCTTTACTATAAACTGTAATCAAATATATTGATTATTTCATCTGAATCTTTGTTTTATTTACAGGTTCTTGTGTTAAACATCAATAACTGGATAATTCAAATCTTTCTATCTGATTTTTTTATTCAGTGATTTCTATTATTGTTCTTCTCTATTATTGATGTTGTATGAATGACGTGGTGTTTACATGGCTGCTGATGTCATCATTTCAATGTCATTATAGTCCGCCTCATTGTGTTTGTGTTGTGTGTCAAAGCCTGATAAAGAGATAAAGTGTGTAGAACAACAATAGCGTGTTGATATATTGATCATATTTAGTTCTTTTAATAGCATCACATCTTAAACATGTACGATCCTTTTAAAACTCTGATTCGTCATTTCTATTTCCCCAGTTTTATTAACACTTGTTTATTTTCTATAAACTGCTCATATGTGTGTATTGAGTATAAAAGTGACACATCATCAGGTGTTGTGTGTCTTCTGCTGCATCTTCAGCTCCTGCTCACAGTCTTCTGAGCTTTTCTTCAACATATTAAAAGTCTTGCTCAATACGGCTCAGATCAGTCAAGAATTATTCAGTTTACGTCTTTATTAATACACGTGTAGGCTACTTATACTATGCCCTTAAAGTATGTACTGGTTTTGTTATGGAATAGTATATACATTTTAGTGCATAGAAAATCAATATGCATACTAACAGGAAACAGAAGTGGCCATTGTTTTCTATATGACAGTGTGATTGTTATTACGGTATTTAATTTAACTCATGCAGTGTAGCGTCACTAAACTCCGCCCTCTCGTGGTGAGTTGTGGGAAATTTCAGCCGTTTAAGTGTTCATGGACCTGCACTTTGAACTTCCACCAGTAGACCATCCGGTACTTTGAGAAGACCTGTTTCAGCATACTATGATTTGGGACATACTCATTCTATTTTTTAATACTATTTAGCACGGATAGTCCAATGCGTGCCTGTGAGGCGTCACAAACTTTATAATTTCAACATACTATATAGTGATTTGGGACATACTTATAGAATTTTAGGGCCGATAATGTTAAAAAAAGCCACCGCTTGGACCTGAAGTCTCCCAAACAAAGGTGTTGCGTAGACGTGCAGTGTTTGTCCATAGTTTGTAAAATTTGAATAGTTAGTCAAGAGTGGCAGTATTCAAAGAGACCATTCATGTACCAATGATCCACCTGCGCTCTGCAGGTTGGGCGTTATGATGAAAACAATATGTGAATTAATTCTCCCACGACAAATGACCAAATCAAACATTCTTTTGACCTTCTTTCAATCTGTAGTTTCCTGATGCGCTCCAGTCTGTCGCTTTCTGTCTCACCTGCAGTGCTCGTGCACTGATCCGGCCCAAACCTGACACTTAACTCCGGCCCAATATAAGCATGGAATGATGCTGTTTGCCAGATCTGGACCACAAGCAAGCCAAAACAAAGGTGCATGTTTGCCAAGAGCAGATCAAATAAAGCAGAACTGACCTCTCTCTTTTAAAGGAGTAGTTCATCCTCATAATGAAAATCTGTCATCTTGTCATTTCAAACCTGTAAGACCATCTTTCTTCTGCAGAACACAAAAGAAGAAACAGTGTATTTAGAGAAATGTTGAACAGCATAAAGGTCTTCTGAAGCGCATCGATGTGTTTGTTTAAGAGAAACATCTCTTATCTCTTATAGAAATATCTCAGGGGAAAGAGAGACCTGCCGCTTGCAGGACAACACTGGCGACGTTTTCTCCTTCCCAACAGAAAGTGTTGTGGAAAATTGATCTTGTAGTTTCAAAAAATTGCTCAAACAAAGAAGGTCCAGGTGTCAAAGAGTAAACTTTATTTATTTGAATCAAACAAAGTGAGATCTTCCCAAAGCATCTGAAAATACAGTGTTCTTCAGCCCATAGTTATAGTAAAACTGGTGCAGGGGGTTCGTCTGTTACACCAATCAGGTTAATTCCCTTTATCTCTTATTTTTAATAACCAATAACCCTGCTTCTGCCACCAATAGATCACAGGCAACAGGATGCGTTTTTAATTGTGGTTGGCGCATACACAAATAATTCATGTTCCCATATTTGGACACTTTTCCGGTTCTCTTCCGGTGAAGCAACTTAGTGAACTCATAAGGTGTCCTTGGCCATATGCAATAAGTTAAATTTAATTGGATTTGTCTACCAAAATGTGTGTGGGGTACGTGCAGGTGTTTTAAGTAAAAGTATTCAATGCATTAGAGGAAAGCGCCTAAGTTTTCTGTATCTCATCCTCTGAACTTTATTTGAACTTTAGGCCTCTATGATAAATACATTGTTTTCTATGATAAAAACGTTGTTTTCAATGATAAATACATCGTTTTATATGATAAATACATTGTTTTCTATGATAAAAACGTTGTTTTCAATGATAAATACATTGTTTTATATGATAAATACATTGTTTTCTATGATAAAAACGTTGTTTTCAATGATAAATACATCGTTTTATATGATAAATACATTGTTTTCTATGATAAATACATTGTTTTCTATGATAAAAACATTGTTTTCTATGGTAAATACATTGTTTTCTATGGTAAATACATTAAAAACATTGTTTTCTATGGTAAATACGTTAAAAACATTGTTTTCTATGATAAATACATTGTTTTCTATGGTAAAAACATTGTTTTATATGGTAAATACGGTAAAAACATTGTTTTCTATGGTAAATACATTGTTTTCTATGGTAAATACATTAAAAACATTGTTTTCTATGGTAAATACGTTAAAAACATTGTTTTCTATGATAAATACATTGTTTTCTATGGTAAAAACATTGTTTTATATGGTAAATACGGTAAAAACATTGTTTTCTATGGTAAATACATTGTTTTCTATGGTAAATACATTAAAAACATTGTTTTCTATGGTAAATACGTTAAAAACATTGTTTTCTATGATAAATACATTGTTTTCTATGGTAAAAACATTGTTTTATATGGTAAATACGGTAAAAACATTGTTTTCTATGGTAAAAACATTGTTTTCTATAGTAAAAACATTAAAAACATTGTTTTCTATGGTAAAAACATTTTTTCAGATTCTTTTCAGATGGGTTATGATAGAGAGCAACAGGGAAGATACAGATATAAAGAAGAATAGCTTAATTCAAATAAAATACTGTTGTTTACCGTCTTCGAATGTTGATCTGTTCATAAAGTCTGAATGCTTATTTTCACAGACAGGCTTTGGTAAATATTTTTGTTGGTTTTGTGTGTGTGTGTGTGTGCAGGAACAGGAAGTGATGAAAGCTTGAAGGAAAGTTAAAGAGATGGAGGTGAATATAGAATACGTGTCAAATGAGTTGTGTACTTTAAGACTAATGAAATGAATGAGTGATTCACACTTCTGTCATTTAGAACTGTGTCAACATTACCGTCAAATCACACTGAAATTCATTTAGAAAACACATATCCATTTACTACAAATATTTATAACAAGCATGTTTATGATTCCAGACATGTTAACAATCATCACTTCGACGAGTCAGGAGTGTCCAAACACCATTTACTCAACACTAAGAGTAAAGAAAACATGATTTCATCATCTGTAACAAAACATTCAATTTACTCACAGAATCTCTTTCAGAGTCACACAGAATTAAAGTGTTGAAATCATCCCCATCAGATATGTAATAGTGTTACTGTTCCTATTTAAACAGAAATGATAGACAGATACTGTGAGATGTTTTGGGATTAATGAACACACACTCACAGTTTTTCAGCAGCGGTATTTGCAAGGTTAAAAGCAATCAGATAAACAGTGACTTTATAAATGTGTCTAAATCTCTTTCACAAATCAAAACTAGTGCAGTGTACACAGAATGTGACTCATGTTAATAAATATCCATCTCAGACTGAATACCTCATACTACAGACGTCCACCCAAACAAACACACAATGTTCCTATAATGTTAACTTTTGCTTTCATTACATTAGAACAACCAATAATAATGTTCCTGGAAGTTTCTCTAGAGATTTCGTTTTTAAGAACTGTTCTGCAAACGAAATACGGTTTGCTGAGACAATCTGACAAATTATTTAAAGTCCCTGTGAAATAAAAAAATTACAAAGCATATTTTGTCATGAGATATTGCAGCGTTGACTTAAAATATTATATCAATGTGCGTCATTCTCTTTAAAAATCTGGTGCCCTCAAAAGCACTTCCTTTCTGTAATGACTATCCGTCTTACATTAACACTTGGGGGAGGCATCCGTTAACTCCTCCCCTTCAACAGTCGGTCTGCTGCCAGTTCCATTTCAAAATGCAATGGCTGTTTTTACACATCCAATTAAATCACAGAGAATGACGAAAGCCACGCCCACTCGTTTTCTCATTAGAAATGCCATTTCACTTGGAAATGCGTCGAAATACGGATTGCAACTTCCTGTTCAAGGGGACTTTAAAGTCTTGTTTTCTAAAAAATACTAATACTAATTCCTTAATTACAAGATTGGCATTGTTAACACATTATCAATGAATTTCGCTACATTTTTTTATACTTAACATCTCAATAAACCGAGAAAATATTTGTATGTAAAAGTATCTTAGATTACACTGCGACGTTAAAAAAAGACAAGACTGAACAGAAAATCATTCAAATAAAAAACACAGTAAAACAGCAGAGGAAATGCTGAGGAGTCTCTTCATCATTCATCTGTGATGTTCAGTAGTGGTTTAATAGCATCAGTCAGTACTCCGGGTGTCCTGCGGAGGGCGTCACGACTCATTGGGTGGAGTGTTGAAGAACATCTCTCTGCAGAGACGCACAGTGTCTTCAGGAGAACAAACCGTGAAGCCGATGGTTCGAGGGTCCTCGAAGATCTCATAATCGTTCCCACCCTGACGACAGAAAACGGTCCATAAATCACCTGAAACACACATCCACATACACACACACACACACTCACCAGCGATGTTTCATTGCCAAAGAAGTAGATGGTGTCCAATCCCTCCTGCTCCAGAACCTCCAGACACAGACGTTTATCCCAGCCCTCCGGAAACACGTCGAAACTGATCAAACCTCCTGAAACGACACACAGCACCAGTGTTAAGAGAATGGAGTATGTATACTAACTAAAGAGCATAGTATAATGTGAACAACACTAGATAGTGTGATATTCTGAATGAACAAACTCCATATACATTCACCAGAGTAAACTTTACCACAGTAATAGACAACTGTGTGTGTGTGTGTGTGTGTGATACATGAGTGCTTGTTGACAGGATTGAGAAACTTCAGGACAGAACTGTTAAAAATTTATTTATGTTTTCACCAAACACACGCTTATCTAAATAAGGACGACATTTCTATTTAGCTAAACTATGACGATGATGTTTTTCATTCAGTACTAAGACAAACACATGTTGATGTAATCAACCAAGCTAACACACACCCAAAGCTTTTGTGTGTTATTTGATGTGGTTGTGTACACAAACGTTCAGTCTCCGGCCTTTAGTCACATTCCACTGCTAAACCAACAGCTGCCGGAGCAACGGCCAATCAGAACGCTTGATTACCTCACACACACCCCTGGGCGCCTCCCCTCATTCATGCATTACAATATGAAAGGAAACAACATGTGAGTGTTTTTATTTATCGTTCACGGCAGGGAACAAATGAGTGTGTGTGTGTGTGTTTAACATGAGATCAATCTGACACAACTTCTCAAAGATGTTTATCGTGAAGCTCAGATCATCAGTTTTTGTCAAATGTTAGTACAGGTGTGCGTGTAGATATTGAAATGAGCAGCAGCGTCACTAATATTATATATATGTGTGTTACTAATATTATAATCACAAACAGGTTTTCAAGTAAATAGACACGAGCACACAATCTGTGTTAAATGTGATAAGACACAGAATGCTGTCTTGTATGATGTGTGTGTGTGTGTTGTCCACCAATGATGAACAGATCGGTGTGATGTCATTTCCTGTTTGTACCTCTGGTGAAGCGCAGTCCTTTTCCTGCGAACTCTTTCTGCAGCGCTGCCACAAACTTCTCCCGTATCTTCTCTCTCTGTTCAGAACGAGAGTGTTTATTACTCGCACTACACACACACACACACACACACACATCAGCATCACCTTATCAATCTCAGAGAACTCCAGACGCTCCTCTAATGTGCAGCTTCTGCCGATGGGTGAGATGTTCAACATGCCGTTACGAAACTCAATGAACGTCCCTCTGACAACACAAAGAAATGACATGAAGATGGATTTATATATGTTAGTGTTTTCTAGGATCTGTAAGGATCAGGGGATAAAACATACAGTTTGTACAGTATACAACCTATGGACTGTCCCCACGGAGAAAATAAAACATACATGTGTGTGTGTGTGTGTGTGTGCGTTACCTTTTCTTTGGTAGTTTCAGCAGGCCCATGTATCTGAGACAGAAATTGATCAGATCCTGCAGTAGTTCTTCTCCCAACTTATTCTGAATGGCCTGAAAAACACAAGAAACTGGTATAGATGACCAACACACACACACAAATGCACAAAAAAAACCACACAAACAAACAAACAAACGAGTACACACAAACAAACACAAACACACACCCACGCACACAAACAAACACACTAACAACCTAACACACACAAATATACTCGCACAAACAAACACACAGGACACACTAACAAACACACACAAACAAGCACAAAAACACACACACACACCAACAAACACACACACACACACATAAACAAGCACAAAAGCACACACACACACCTCACCTGTTTGGAGAGAAGTTTGCAGTCTTTATACTGGACCGTCCCGTTCTCAGCAAACACATAATCAAACTTGTGAATGACTGACGACAAAACAAAAGCCAATCAGAGATTCATTCATCAACACATCATCATTCTCATGTGTTTAACACTGTTCTCCGTCATGACAGATAATAACATTAAATATCTGTCCCAGCACAGGATGACTGAGAAAATGGACCGACAACCTCATAGCGCTGCTGCATTATGACACAAATCATAATCGCCATTATTTGGCCAATATTAAGATCCCGGTTATTTATCCTGATTACTCATTAACCTTTAAAACAACATAGAATCTATAAATAACTTTGCTTTTAAACTCTGAAATATCACAGCTGAAGAACTGTAAAGGAGAGGTGTGCGCTGTGATGTGTAACACAAGAACAGAGAGGATCCTTGACAGATGGGATGTGGCACAATAATCCTTTACCTCCATTATTCAGTTTTGTAATTAATGACGGATCATGTGACGTCAGAAGTGTGTTTTAAAAGTGTGTGAAAAGCATTTTTTTCAGAAATAGATATTTGTAATTATTTTAAGAGTCTCACTGTGATGTGATGGGTATCAGTGCTCGTGCTCTGCCTTTATCTTTATCTAATGCTATCAGCGGCGCGTCCCTTTAAAAACATCCACCCAGGAAAACCAGTTTCTAGACATTCTGACCCTGAAACCTGCTCTGACCCGTCACACATGGACTGTGTGTGTGTGTGTGTGTGTGTGTGAGAGTGTGTGAGTGTGAGAGTGTGTGTGTGTTAGTTTGAGTGTGGGT
Source organism: Barbatula barbatula (assembly GCF_947034865.1). Classification (NCBI taxonomy): domain Eukaryota; kingdom Metazoa; phylum Chordata; class Actinopteri; order Cypriniformes; family Nemacheilidae; genus Barbatula; species Barbatula barbatula. The sequence continues at coordinate 634,330 of NC_136769.1, read as the reverse complement.
GTGAGAGTGTGTGGGTGTGTGTGTGTGTGTGTGAGAGTGTGTGAGTGTGAGAGTGTGTGTGTGTTAGTTTGAGTGTGGGTGTGAGAGTGTGTGTGTGTGTGTGTGTCTGTGTGTGAGAGTGTGTGTGTGTGCGTGTGTGTGTGTGTGTGTGTGTGTGTGTGTGAGTGAGTGTGTGTGGGTGTGAGAGAGAGTGTGTGTTTGTGTGTGTGTGTGCGTGAGAGAGTGTGTGTGTGTGTGTGTGCCTAACCTTCATCTCCGTCTCCGAGTTGTTCTGCAATCTTCGAATAGTCAGATCCCCCGACCACTCCAATCTTCACCTTCTTACGTAAATCCTGAAAGAATTCATCCAGCAGAGGGTCTATCTTCTGCACACACACACACACACACACACACACACACACACACACGTGATGGTTTATCATAACAATGAACACGTTTCAGCAGAAGTAACCACAGAACAGCGCGTTCAACGCAAACACGCGCTATAACGACACTTACAGCACGTAACGCTTTAAATTATGAAATCAAATATAAATTGTTGTTTAAACACTGAACGCAAATGTTTTCAGAACGCTGCGGTATATCGCGTATACGTGCAGCACGAGCGTTACGTTACAACACACGCGCGCATGCGCACTCGCGAGGTCAGTGATGTAAATATAAACATCACGTTATATCGCTGTTCTCTCGCGAAAGATGAGACGAAACGTCATAACGATATCATATAAAGTGACGTCTTACCTCTCTGGGAGGCGTCAGCGTTCCGTCCACGTCAAACAAACACAAAACATTGCGACCACCGGCGACACGCGCTTTAATGTCCATCACAGCGGCTTTAAAATCACATCAGATCAGTCAGAGTCAGTTACACATCACACTGACGCGAAAAGAATCAAAGCGACACACAGTCTCTGTCCTAAAAGTGCTGCGAGTGTCCTGAAGTCGAGCAAGAGTAAATACTGCAGACTACATCATGATCACTACTGAGTGTGAATGAACCAAGGGAGGGACGGGCTCGGCCAATCAGAAGTGACGAGTCTGGACCCGTGACTGAAGTGGGCGTTACCACGGTGCGGACACGTACACATTACAACACGTGTTACAATATATTTACACAAACACATCGCAATTTCAATATTAGTCTTTGACGAACGTTTTAATAAAAAACATCTCCCGCGAATAAGGCTTCATTAAATGTATTATATTTCGAAGTGATTATGCAAATAATATTTCTGTGGATGACAAAGAAAAGTTTTTTTAGTTTTTCTTGTACGAGATTTTCTCTCTCAAACACACATACAGAGTATCACACAAACAAACAAACAAACAAACAAACAAACAAACAAACATGGCTTCATCATGTATCTCATTTGTATGGTGAGATTGGTTCCAAAATGAGATAAATCAGTTTGTTAAAAATCATGATTTTATTGTGCAGTCCAATGAATATCAATCAAACTGCAGTTGGTTTGTTTTGATGTAAGCCAGAATAATTCAAAAATATAGCCAACAAACACCATAAAAACATGATAACATAATAAACATGATTTAAATAGAACAGAAGTTGTCAAACTCTTCGTATGTAAACCTCTCATTTGGCATGAATGTGCACAAAGCAGGTTTGGCTCATTATTCGTGTGTAATTGTAATTTAATTGTAATTTCATTGTGTTACAGCGCCACCTGCTGGACATACAGACTGACCTCAGACCAACCTCTGACTGACACTTGACACACAATGGAAACCAGTGGTGTTTAGTTCTTTTGTGTTCTGAATACACCAGGAGACGGTCAGCAGGAGAGGTCCATCTTTCTCTCCTGAAGCTTTATCTTCTCACGGACCATCAGAAGATTTCAAACAGGAACTCAGATCTCAATTGTTGAGTTTGAATATATTTCTGCATTGTATATTTGATCCGCGTGATGTTAGTTTTATGTTGGTTAAAGATCTGTGTTGTTAAAGTGTAAGTGTCAAAAGTGTCTGCAATCCATCAACAGATTGAGCATAAAGAGAGATTAAAGATCTGTCATCTGATTGGCTCTCTCCATCACATCATCATCTTGCCGTTCTCCATGTAAGACATTTTTATGAGCGTTGTATTGCAGACACACAATCACACTTTATCTGATAGACCTTCAGCAGTTTTACAGCCTCACGCGACCTTTGATCTTCACTTCAAGCCTTTCTGTGTATATATACTTCAAGTTTATATGTGGAAGTCATGTTTTAAATTGTACATTACAATTGTGTAAATTGAGTACGACAAAATATTTTAACTGAAATGTACAAGTTCAATATTTGGGGAACATTTCCAGTTGATCAAGTGCACTTTGAAGTACACACTCAGTAAAACACTAGTTTAGTAGTTTTTATACTGCAAGCATACTTTTGAGATTTCTTAAAGTAAATTTACATTACTTTTGCATGTAAAGTGTGATATTTGTGCTTTTATTTAGTTAATAAACCTTTACTTCAAAGTAGACTTGCACTTAGAACACATCCCGATACTTTTATGTGATGGTTTCCTCCATCAAGAGATTGAGTTTGAGTACAGAGCACTGTTCTGTCAGTATAAGTGAAGTGTGCACTTAC